>NC_138146.1:29775123-29815123 GCF_964199315.1 Orbicella franksi
CTAAAAGTACAGCGCAGTACACGTCTCCTGAACTCGAGGCTCCTTATGTTGAACCTGAAGAACAAGACAGGTATGAAAGAAGTAACGACCGAAGGAAGAAAGGAGGGAAGGAAGGAGAGAAGAAAGGAGGGAGGGAGGAGTAGGGAAGCAGAGCGCAAACAAATCCCGCCCTCCCCCCCCCCCCCCAAAAAAAAAAAAAAATCAGAAAAGAAAAAATCTGCTCCAAAGACGGCCTGTCAATTTTTTCGAGAGTACAAGAAAACAAGAGGGGCCACGGCCTCCCGAAATCCACCGCTAGGGAGAAAGGGGACAGGGAGGAAGGAAGGAGGTAAAGAAGGACAGAGGAAGGGACTAATGGGAAGAAATAAATGAAAGAAGGAGGGGGAAGGGAGGGACCGGAGGGAGGGAGAAAGGAGAGAGTGGAAACTATGATCAGCATTCAGCGTTTTATCTCCGTAGTTTCTAAAGTAACTATCTGTCTTATTCCTTTCCAGGCTCTTCGGTTTATATCTTTATCTTCATCATCGGATCCACTCAGCTGCCAGGCCTCTGAAAATTTTATGTCACGTGGGCACACGAGAGATGTTGCTGGGATGGGTACGTACAAAGAAATACATTGCAAAATACATGAGTAGGAATTGTCTCAGATGCATAAATGGTAACCCTTCGATGGGAGGGTTGCGATAGCCATAGCCGCTAGCTGCTACAAAAACTGTTATTTACCGCTACATTGTACATGTGCAATCGTTGTTAAACACTGTGTCTCGTTTTGCAGGTTACTTCAGGTTTTGAGTTATACGCTGCCTTCAGTCCGCTTGTCACCAAACCTGACGCCATCAATGCTATCAACAAACTTTTGAGATGGATCAAGGTTTGTGGCCAATGATGTTTTTCTCCTATCTACCTTGTTCAAAGGCTTGCTAGAATCTTATTGTTCCATGGTTGTAAATTCTATTGCTCCACCTCGTAGTAGCCATACCAATTAGCAGTTCAAGTTATTTATTGACTCTAGAGTGCCCCTAGGACAGTGATTTTTGTGTTTATTGTTATCTAAAAGTAGTGCTTAGCTGACACTCCACGGAATAGCACAGTAACGCTTCGTTGGAAATTTAGCATGCAACTACCGAAACACGGGCAAACGAATATGTGAAAGATCGTATATTTGAACTGCGGAGAAAGATAGGAAGACATCAATGAAATTAAAGCCTGAAAGTAAAAATTCAGGCCTGAACGGGATTCGAATCCTTGACCTCTGCGATACCGATGCAGTGCTCTACCAACTGAGCTATCAAGCCAACTGGGAGCTGGCCACATTGTGAGTTCGTCATGTACCCGTAGATGGTATAGTCTGGTAATTTGGTTATTTTCTCTGTTATTGTTTTTAGCGCGAAGAAGAGCGACTCTTCATTTTAAGCTCACAAGTGTTCTAAGGATCCTATCATTCTGGGATATGGAGTCAGTTCTGTCTTCGGAGCGTCAGAGGAAGGCTGGGTCTACCCACGCTGCTTTTCAAGCCTCGCAGAAGCAAGACCGCTGATGGTCTAAAACCCAGAAATGATATTCAGCTGGATAAATTATAGTTATTTTCAAGATTATTTTGATTTAAGAATGAAACCGTCTCTGCAGAATGGAAATCCAGATGTAAAGAACAGTAAGAAATAAAACTTCACCGTCGACTGGAGTCTCAGTGTCTGCAGTAGCCTGTGATGCATCAAGACTCAGCTGTTAAAATCCCGGCTGAACACTCGTCATTTTGCCAAATTGCGGTCGAACAAACCAGTACAAGAAAAACAAAATAACTTCGTCGTGATAATCTACATCATTAACTTCACAGAGTAAGAGGTTCGCTCGCTAACGCTAACCTGCGAGTTGCTTCTTTTGTGGGTTGTTCAACGAGAGGCGCAAGTCAAGGAAAAGAAATGACAGCGCGGGGGCCATTTTCTCGAATTTCTTCGCTTCTCGCTCGGCGAACCTCGATGGACTGGGAATTAGTATGTTCGTGTGCTGGTTCATCGTTTAAAAAGAATAGAAACTGAAAGGTAAAAACAGAGGCGCTTTCCACTCGACCAGAAATTCCAGTTTGCATTTCCGGAAATTTCCAGTCACAAATGGAACGGCATTTCCCGGAATTTCAGGAAAAGAGAACAACCTCGCGAGGTATACCTTGCCAAGTTCCTAGGCCTCAAAATTGCCCCGAGGTCAGTCATTTCTAGGCACGTGGTCCGGGGCGAAAGTTCGTTTCGGATGCGTAACCGAAATCAATTGACCGTGAAGGCCTGGGAGAAAGCCGTAGAGGAACTAGGCAAAGGTATACCCAAATTTTCGAAAATTCCCTTTCCATTTGATTTTCCTCCCGGAAGTTTCGGTTGAATGGTTCGCATTTCGAAAATTCATAATTTTCGGATTTTCCGGCATTTTAGTATCATTTGTCTTTCTTTCGAAAGTCCCAGAATTTCTGGTTGAATGGAAAGCGCCCCAAGTGAGAGATGTCGACCTTCTCACATTTTGAGAGGTCAGAGTACAGTGCACTGCTGGTTGTCAATTCTACTGTGTGAAATGCTGTACATAGTGTACAGAGCTGTTTTCATAGTTCTTGCCCATCTTATACCAGTACAAAATTTTAAATAGGTATAGATGAAACCTTAGCTTGAAAGAAGCAGAAGATTTGTAACAATTATACACTACGTTGATGAAATTAAAAAGGCGTTCTGTGGTTTTTGAAGAAAACAACCACATCGACAAAAATAATCTTATTTTTTATCCTTAAGTTCAACAGTTAACCCGCTCCTGCTTTCTGTTGAGTGATTGCAGTCCCCCCCTCCCCGGCGCTTAGGGATGATCAGAAATGAAGCCCCATTGATGTGATCGCATGTACCCGGGATAACCACCCCCACCCCCTGCCAAGGCAGCTTTATTAAGCGTTTAAGCGTTTTTTAAGACAAGTCCCTTGTTGGGCTAATCAAAGTTGACCCCGTGAATATTCATCACCCTTGTTGGATATTCAAACGCGCAGTTATGCCTGTTTCTTTGAGTTGAATTTTCCAAAGAAACAAGTAAAAAGTTAGCTCGGGCAGGGTAACCCGAGGGGGAGAGGAACGGGAGTGTCGCAGGTACCAGAGACCATATAAACGGGTCCTAACCGTTTTAGTACGTTACTGTCGACTCGGCAGAAATCATGCGCACTTTAACCGTCCATGCACGTGCTTCAAGGCTTCCTTCTATGATGTTCCTACGTTTTGAACCACTGTTTACAAAGTTTGTCAGACATCCGTTACACTTACTTAACTTCTGATTTTGTTTGATTTCCCCTTACCTGGGTGTAACAAAATTGCTTATAAATAACGTCGCCTAGAACTTTTCAGCTAACAACTTCGTTTACAATAAAAAAAGGCTTGATCTGTTAAGTCTCGAAAACAATAAATAGTGTCTTTCTACATGCAATGTGAGTAGTTTTCAAAAATTATTTTCTGAGATTTTACCATTCCCATGTGCCTTTTAGTTCTGGAGAAATTCGCGGAAGATTTCTAATTACAGTGAAACGTCTATTAAGTGGACACTTAGCCTGGTCCCGAAATTAACGTGTCATATTTCCCTTTATAACAAACCCCTATTCAGCGGACACCTCTGTTAACGGACGCGGACACTAAAACAAATTGTATTTGGCTGATTTATATTGTTAAAAGCCTCTATTGAGCGGACACCGGACTGAATTGACAATGTGGCATTGGATTACGTCCTTGAAATAGTCGATTAAATGTACCCTTATCGTTGCTGTATGGAAGGGTATTACAGTGAAACCCCGCTCTACGGACACCCGCTTAATACGGACACCTGCTTCTGACGGACAGTTTTCTTTGTCCCGACAACTAAAATGCTCATATATTTTCTCTTAAATTAGCCTGCTCAATACGGACACCCGGATAATGCGGACACTTTATCATGTCCCTTTGGTGTCCGTATTAACGGGGTTCCACTGTATTACAAACAAGTTAAAGTTGGTAATGAAAGCTGATGAACTTGAACTCTGGATAGCTTCGTTAACAACCTGGAACTTTATTACAGTACAGAGGAACCGTTGAATGTTAATTTTTAACAAACATTGCACAATTGCTATAAACCTTTATTAAGCGGACACTTGGGAAGGTCCCGAGGGTGTCCGCTTAATAGAGATTTCACTGTATCATATCGCTAAATTTACAATGTTACGAACTGGATAACTGTCTCATTCACTCTTCAATTATTTCTTCCCGTAAAGAGGTTTCCATTACATGTTGTCATCATATTGCACAGACTGAAATATTTCCTCGCGCGAAACTAACCTGACGTGATAATCGGGTTCTGAATGATTCACGAGCTTCACGACGAGATGCATTCTCTTGATTGAAAAAAAAAAAAAAATTAAAAAAATTAAAAAAAATAATATGAAAAATATGAATTATCTAAGCCTTGCTATGCTACCAAAAATGGAATGTTACCGTCGGCAGGGAAATTTTGTAAGCAAACATGATGGTCTGGTTTCTCGCAAGGTTCAAAGCTGCCAGGATTATAGTCGGAAAAACTGCTTTCTAATTTCACTTTTCGCCAAGATTGGGAATGCTTTAGGATTTCTCTTCCATATCGGTTTCTTGAGAACAAACCAGGACTAAACGCCGTATCAATCCAGTTACCCCGAATGTTCGCTTTGGTGAACTTTGCACGGTTTTGTAGCTCCGGAGGGAGGTACTGAGTGTTTGTCACAATCGACATGCCCCATACTTCGATGTCGAATCCATTGAATTTAATATCGACATACCTAGACCCCGTTGATTGATACCCGGTAAGAATGTAACCATTTTTGCGAAAGTAATCCTCTGTTTCTCTCTTGCCAAAGATCTCGATATCTGATGTTAAAGCAATCACGTCTCCATCTATGTCCCAAGGAATGAGTCCACTGAACTTAACACCACCTAACGCGGAACCAGTATCAAGCTCGAATGTAATATTGTTCTCATCGGCAAACCTTTGAAGAAAGGCCAATGCATCTGCATACTCCTCCTGGCAACAAACTGGGAGTAACTGGCTTTGGGCAGCGCACTGGAATCCAACATCCTTACAGGAAAAGGAATGCTTCACCCCCTGGGGCAGTAGCACCCGATTAAGCTCCCACTTCTTAGCCAAAGGTTTCCACATGTTTTTATCATTATTTTTGGAATACGAACTGTAATCTGTCGTGAAATACATAGCGTCTGGACATGACATTGTCAGGTGTCCATCTTCAACAACACGCAAAAACCAGTCTTCAAAAATGACTTCATTTGGAAGACTCTCGTCAAACTTCAAAAGCTTTGTTTTGGCAACGAAAGGACCCTGCAGATAATCACAGAACATGCACTCGTTTCTTGAGTGATAATAACCTTCCTGGTATTCCAGGACGTAATTTTTCATTGTAGTTTGCACACAGCCCGCTTTCCAGTGACCTGAAAAGTTACGGTAAGATCCACCTGCAACTCCAACATTTGGTATCTGACTGACCACACGTATTTGCCTCTCAAGTTGGGTAAGCCAGGTGAAATGAAAAACATCTCTTGCAACGAGAACGTAAGGAGTAGATACTTTTCTTATCAACATGTTCCATCCTTTGCCTAGGTTTGTATCACTGACTTTCGTAACATTAATATTTTTGTACCTTTTGGCCATGTCCATAATTTCGTTACCACGCGTAGCTAAATGAACTTGAACTGTAGGATAGGTCTCTGTAACCCCCTTTAAAACCTTTTCAATATTGTTCTCGTCTTCCTTAGGATATGCAACGGTGTTTATTAAAATAGTTATCACAGAATTAATTGGTTTAGCGTTAGTACAGTTGGTGATAACCCAGCCCGTGGCGTAATATGGGTAGCCAAACTTTGCCCCTCTGTATTCATCTGGACACACATCCACGCTACCATTCTTGCTGACTATTTCAGGAGTGCTCGCTGTTTGCAGTGTGTTGTCTAGGCCTTTGACTATTTCCCCTAGTCGTTGAACCAATCTCGGTGACGGTGCTTGCTTTTGGACGACCAACTTTCGCATTTCCAGGTGGATTACATTCAGTTCCTTAGCAATGTCTCGTTTAAAAAGAAGGAAGGGGTCATAATGACTGAAAAGAGATAACACCTGTACTTAAATGCTTGTAATAATTTTCTTCAGTACATTCAATAAAGTGCTGTCATCCAAAATTTTGACATTATTTAATCTTTAACGTAGGTTCGATTTAAATGACATCTCGTCCTAGAAATTCTTTCGAAACACTGTAAAAAAAACTCTTAAAACTGTTTAAAAAATCTGTAAATTGGCACTGCTAAAAAATATTTCGCTAAAACACTAGCCTGACATCAGTTGTAGGCCATATTGGATTCTGGAATCCAACATGAACCAGGTCAAACTGTACCCTGTGTAAACGCTACTACTGTCAAGTACACATGCGCAATGCGGATAGGAAAAGAATTCCAGGGATTTTCTTTCAGTTATGATCTGATTATTAGGTAATTAAGCTGATCAAAGCGATACCCTTTTAGATGTCAATTTAAACTCGTTTTAGCCGGTGGCGGATCTAGGGGAAGGGCCCGGGGACCCGGGCCACTCCCCCCTTATTTTGACAGAAGGAAGGAAAGCTGGCAGGGCAAGTAAAACAAAACCGCCCCCCCCCCCCCCCTTAGCTCAAGGTCTGGATCCGCCACTGTTAGCCCATAAATAGTGAGGCAAATGATGCGATAAGTTTGGCAGTTGGGCACTTAGGCAAAGTTGCACTCAACTTGAACGAAAGAAAACTTTCGACATAACACTAACCTGTTTGTCTGTGGAAAGAAAAGATAAAATGACGTTAATAAAATACACATGAGAACAGTGAAGGACAGGAAAACACATCTCAAAGAAAGGACGACCGCCATTAGCTTCTGAACCAAAGACTTTCAAATCTGTGGATGTTGTATCAAAAAAAATAACGATCAACATGAGTACACTGCCAACAATTTGATGTACATGTAATATTTCAAACCTGAGTAGTAACCTTGTTTCTCCTCACGCATGTGCCTTGTTCCCTGATAAAGAAGAGTGAAAATTAACCGTTATCATTTTCTCAGGTATAGGTTGTTTGGTTTGGTTGGAAGACTGGTAGGTACTGAATTTTTCCACCGACACGCACACGTATTTACAAAGAGTAAAAATGTAACAATAGGATATAGTAAAACAAGGAATATGATGTACATCATGACATTATGTACGGTTTCTTCCTTACAGTATTACGGTTTACCGTGCCCAAATTCGCAATTAGCCAATCAGAAGCCGTGTATACTCTCGGTGTCCTGATATCTTGCCATGATCTCAAGTCACTGACCTGATATGGCTTCCATGTCTTGCTCACTTGGCCGAATTTTGGTACAGTAAATACCTAATCGTACCTTTTTGGTACGCTTCGGCCGCATATCAGGCTCGTTTGGTCTCGCATGGGTATCAAGTTTGGCTAGACTACGTCTCGCCAACATACGAACCATTACACTCGCCAGCCTGATATGCCGCCGAAGCGTACCAAAAAGGTATGATTAGGTACTTTATAAATGCGAAATACGGACATGTCCCGCCAACGTGAGTGAAGAAAGTCGCAATTTAGACCAATTTAAACATTACGCTTGATAGTTTTACTAGCATTTAAAATTAGCTTATTGGAACCTAACCATAGATTCTGATGTTTTGTTGTTATCTTTGTTGGTACATGTAATTTGTTTACTGAATTAATTCACATTTCGTATGCAAATAGGATGTACAGACGTGATGAGAGTTTTTGCTTTCGTTGGTCCGAGAAGCACTAATGTAACGTTTCGGTCAGCCAGAACAGCACCACTGCAGTTTTGAAACAACGCTCCAGTCTGAACAGCACTTCGGTATATTGCGGTTATCCATTAACATAAATAGCACTCCAGCAAGCCTCAATAGAGCTCCGTTTCGCCTGAATGGCATCCACTCAAGTACTGTGGTTAGCTCTTAGAAACATAAACATGGCCCTACCAGGGCATACCTCGAGTATTGGACTAGTCGGGGGTCTGTTGTTGATATTGGGGTGGGAAATCTGGGATTTAAATGGGATTTATAACAGGAACCTCGCTGATCCCTGTTTCGTCGTTACGCTGATCAGATCTTTCTTAGATCCTACTATACCATCAGCATTTTCGTTCGCAGTCCTGGCTATATTAGGCTCGATTACCAGCCGTTGTTCGGGAGAGTAGCCCATAGACCAGATTCAAGAGGGCGGCGGAAACCGAACCGATACTATATTTGTATTAAGTTTCGTCTGGACCACAGGTCCACAGGTCTTCTTTATGGAACGCCAGAACTGTCTTATGATACTTTTTTTTATTATATTGGGTGGTTATGTCATTATATTGAGTAGTTATGTTATTATATTCGGTGATTAACTCATTATACTCGGTGCTGATTCCATTATACTCGGTGCTTATGTCTTTATATGCGGTGCTGTCTTCATTATATTCGGTGCTTATTCCATTATATTCGGTGCTTCCCTCGTTATATTCGGTGCTTTTTTCATTATATTCGGTGCTGTCTTTATTATATTCGGTGCTTACTTCATTATATTCGGTGCTTACTTCATTATATTCGGTGCTTACTTCATTATATTCGGTGCTTACTTCATTATATTCGGTGCTTACTTCATTATATTCGGTGCTTACTTCATTATATTCGGTGCTTACTTCATTATATTCGGTGCTTACTTCATTATATTCGGTGCTTTCTTCGATATGATCGTCACCAGTCTTCGCAAGGGGTCGTACAATTTGGAGGTAGTCTAGGGAAAGCCGGGAAAAACGGGTGTCACGAAAACTCAGACCCCGAAACAGACCCCGAAAACTCAGACCCCTCGAAATTAAAAACTCAATTGTTATCACCCGAATTGCTCTATGGCCACAATGGGGCGAGATGTTTATCTTCTCCGGTTTATGTTGTGTAGCCGATATTTACGTAATACCGGACTACGCAAAAGTAATTGATCGTGTAAATTGAAGATAAGCATACGGTAAAATAAAATAACATGATAAAAGAACATAATAAAAGAAAACAAATGGAAACAATTAATATGTTTCTTCGCGGATGTTCAGACCATTAGGATCAATTGTTCTGCCTTTTTGAATTAAAAAAGCTTCCCTGGCCGTACGGATAGAGTCTCGGTTAGAAACGATTTTTTCGATGGGGATTAATTGCATGTCGTTAGCAGTGTGGTTAGGAGAGGACAGGAAATGTTCGGCGGCTGTAGTAGGTTTAGATTTGTTGTTAGGGTTATCTATGGTACGGCGGTGTTCATTAAATCGGTCTTTTAATTGTCGTTTCGTCTCTCTTATGTATTGTAAATTACGGCGGTTACATTGAATCATGTAGATGAGGTTTTTAGTGTCACAGGTCAGGTTGGATTTTATGGCGCGCGTTTCCCCGGTAGAAGTATGTAGTAAGTCCGTGAGAAATGTAGGGACAAGTAGCACAGTTTTTGCCACAACGGAAAGAACCAGAAGTTGTGTCGGTTTTTGCTTTTGTATTCTTCATTTCAATTTTCGTTCACTCACATTTCGAGACCAGACATGGCGGTTCAATCGGTTCGACCTTCACGTGCTTTTTACGTGTTGACTTTTTACGTGCCGACAGTCACGCAACGCACATAAAGTCAAAAAGCAGATTGCGATCAAACGAGTATGTTTCAGAGAACAACACATTTTTTTGCTGCATACGATTGCATAAAAAAGGTCTGTTTTGAAAAGCAGTGTCGGCTGCTGTTCTAAACCTTGTTAGTTCTTCACTGTTTGACCGACGCGACAGCGATAAACCTGAGAAGTTAAATATTTGTGTTTCACCGTTCGATCGACGCGACAACATAAACCGGAGAAGATAAACATCTCGCCCCATTGTGGCCATAGAGCAATTCGGGTGATAACAATTGAGTTTTTAATTTCGAGGGGTCTGAGTTTTCGGGGTCTGTTTCGGGGTCTGAGTTTTCGTGACACCCGTTTTTCCCGGCTTTCCCTAGACTACCTCCAAATTGTACGACCCCTTGCGAAGACTGGTGACGATCATATCGAAGAAAGCACCGAATATAATGAAATAAGCACCGAATATAATGAAGTAAGCACCGAATATAATGAAGTAAGCACCGAATATAATGAGGTAAGCACCGAATATAATGAAGTAAGCACCGAATATAATGAAGTAAGCACCGAATATAATGAAGTAAGCACCGAATATAATGAAGTAAGCACCGAATATAATGAAGTAAGCACCGAATATAATGAAGTAAGCACCGAATATAATGAAGTAGGCACCGAATATAATGAAGTAGGCACCGAATATAATGAAGTAAGCACCGAATATAATGGAATAAGCACCGCATATAATAAAGACAGCACCGAATATAAGGAAAAAAGCACCGAATATAACGAAGAAAGCACCGAATATAACGAGGGAAGCACCGAATATAATGGAATAAGCACCGAATATAATGAAGACAGCACCGCATATAAAGACATAAGCACCGAGTATAATGGAATAAGCACCGAGTATAATGAGTTAATCACCGAATATAATAACATAACTACTCAATATAATGACATAACCACCCAATATAATAAAAAAAAGTATCATAAGACAGTTCTGGCGTTCCATACCATAACCCGAGGTAGTTCGACACCGAGAAAGCACGGCGGAGCGATCGAACTAATGAAGAGAATCACCCTCTCTGAATATAACAGAAGACGAGAACGAAGACGGGACAAAACAAGAAGTAGATAGATTCTTTCTTTTCAAAAAAGGAATGTGTTTTCTATGGACTTTGTTTTGCCCGTTTCGGACAAGGCGCTTTATCGTTCGACACGAAGAAACATGATTTACTGAAAAAATAGGCAAAACGCCCAACATAAACCTACCTGCAACCTCTGTTGTCCGGAGCACGAGAAGCAACTTCAACGCAACCCACAGAAATTTTGCGTCCAGTAAAGCCACGCGACGTGGTGGATGAGCTCCTGGTAGTATTTAAACGTAATTTCAGTTTCACGCGCGCCTATACCGTGCAATGTGCAGGAGGTTCGTGACCGAACTTTAAAGCATCACAATGACGTGTTATCACGTACCCCTTGTAGCGAAGGATAGATATCATGTCACGCTATTTAAGTGATGTTAATATTGTTAATATAGTTAAATGTAGCCAGCATGTGCTAGCATCACATTACATTGTACACTCGCTTATCGCTGTTTTAGTTCAATCGATCGTTTAGCTTTTTTTTTAGTTTTTTGAAGTTGTGAGAGTTTGTTTGGCTGTTTGTAGCTCGGCGCTGTAATGGCGCGTAATCCTCTGTCTCTCTCTGTACAATTTTAAGCAAAAAATGAGTCAATTTCAGTCGAGCTTACCTCTCCGATTATTGCCGTATTTGAGAGAATTTCTGTGGAATACACTTCACGAATTTCCTCGCTATCTGCCACTCAATTTACGGTAGAAAAGTCTGATTTCGAGTGATTCGCAACGACTGACAGAAATGAACGTGAATGACCTTCACCTCAAAACTGGATCTAGAGTGTATACAAGTATTAAAGGAAGCTATTTGCCACTACTCAGAAGGTTAACAAACGAACCTGAACGGAAGAAGATGTATTTTCACCGGGTGCAAGGGTTATGCAAATGAGCTTTGACACGAGCGATAGCTATGTAAACACACTGACTGTGGCAGATTTTAATCTGTTCTCGCGTGCAATCCAAGGAGATACCCACCGGTTTGAACTTATAGAACGGTTTATTAAGGTATGAAATTCACTGTGATGTGCTCTTTAGGCTTCATTTAGACTCAACTTTTGAGATTTTCCCCCTCAAATTTGGCTAAATTTTAGTAGGTGATCAGAGGCCTCGGAGTAGGGTGTCTTCCAGCCTCGCTGGTGAGCTTAGAATTTTCCGAAAAGTTTCCATATTTCGTCAGTCAAAGTAATGAATGTACCTTAGAATTCGCATGAAAACGAAATTCCGTGAGCTGCATTTTAGGCGACGTAGCACGCTTCACAAATCGGTGAATTTTACCCTTGTGATCACGCTCGGCAACCTCAGTTCGGCCAAAAGTGAATTTTGGCTCGTAGCAAAGCAAAAATAAGGAATTGGAAAATAATAAATTGCTTTTATATATGTATGTGCCAGACCCTTTTCACTGACAAAAGATGAAGGAAGATTATTTTTGGTCCCGGAGTCGAGTGGACCGCTTTTAGCGGGACTGCCACTTAAATGGTGAACTAAATGCAACTAACATAAAGTAGTTCGGTATAAATCTTTTTTTTTTAATCCATCAATCTTTGTCTAGTATTTGAGTTACTTGCTCGTTCGCTCGTTAGATTTTTTACCAATGGTTTGTTGAGTCTGTAGACGGCGGGTAAGCCAATTCAATGACAAAGCTGCGTAAACAAAGCCACTTGTAAACCAATTTATCGCAAGAAAAAAAGATAAAAATGTTATTGCCCGGCTTAGGGTCGGTCCGTATAGTTAAAAACTGTGACCTCGGGCTTGAAAATGCTGCCCGAGGCGGCAGGCCGAAGGCAGCATTTTCAAGACCTCGGTCACAGTTTTTCCCTATACGGACCTCCCAGCCGGCCAATAACATACATTTATTAACCTATAAATGAAAAAGTGAGTGACAGATACTTCCTCTTTTGAACTACATATCCAAATTTGGTAGTAATACCCTGAATATAGGCCGAGATATTTCACTTTTAGCAACACTATTTCAAAATGTTGAAATTTGGTGAAAATTAATTTGAGCTCTAAAAGGGTTAAAGAATTAAAATGCAAGCCAGAATGTATTCTATATAATAACCTATTCGTTATTAAATTATCAAGGAAAAACTTGTTTTGGTGCAGGATATTATAATCCTGAGATATTTCAGGGTATTAAAAAGCTAGGGTTATTTGATTTTCTATTTCATCACAGATCAAATTATACTTTCTCCTTATATTGTTGTTATGTAGGTTTTGCCTTAGGAGGAAAACTTGAGTTTATTCATATTCTATTGAGCACCATCATTTTTGGGATAGTATTTACCGTTACCTTGGTTATTTTTGTTACGCGTGTCATTCGAGATAATGACATAAAATCGAGGTCTAGTTTTTAAAGCGTAACTAACCTCCATTTTTTTTCTTATATAAATCTCCTCATTTTTCTGATCACCACTGCGAAAAAATTATCGTTGTAGCTAATTTCGTTAATTTTCTATGAATTTTCAGTCTGTAAAATTAGCCCTTTCCGCGGCCATGACCGACCAGTAGCGAGGAATAGGGCGAGTTGGCCTGTGACGTCTTTGAAGTGCTTCTAATAAGAAGAATGTATGCGAACAGGTGATTTAACAAATTGATGTCAGTTTTTCACGCGTCTGTCCTGTTATTGATCATGAATTTAGTCACAACATTGTCAAAGTGGCTGTGGATCCGCAGACAGAGCAGTTCTTCGATTTCGGGTTCGCCGCTACTGTAAAAACCTAGGATTTAATTCCCTAGCTTCTAGTGTGAAGCTCGATATTGTGAAGGTAGATAAGACACGACTGGTTGAGATAAGCTAGGAGCCATCTGACTATTCAGTACTACTCAATTCAAACGAGCCCCAGATGTCCCAGACCAAAATAATAATGGAAACTGCTGTAGGTGAGATAATTATGCGGCAAATTATAAGCATCAAGTTCTCTTTGTCCTCGAAATAGAGAGGTTTCTAAACGAATAATCAACGACACGTACGTCCTACAACGAGGCGATTAAGATTAGTGAAGCTTCGAACTGCAGAAGAAGCTATGTATTTGTAGATTTCATATACAACCACACGCACGACACCGACAATCGGCGCTTGAGTTTCTCATTTGCATACACAATTGTTTTGTTCTTTGAGCAACGAAATATATCTCAGTATATGAGGAAAGAGAGTAAAACAAACCATTTAGATTCGACTTTACCGACGGAGATTGTGGCGCTTAAAGGAAGCCAAAGGAGACCGAGAATGAGCTTGTTGTTGACCGAAACGCAACACTCAGGTTATTAGCGTACGTAAAAGAGACTTTTAACAATAATGATAATAATAACAATAATGATAAGGATAATTGTTTTAATGAAGAACAGTGTTTTGCGTGACATTTCGCGTGACGTTTTGTTATTGATTTTAATAGTTTAATACTACACTTTTTTTTCAAACATGATTACATTGATTGACATTGCAATTTGAGCAGCTTGATGTAGGAATCGTTTTCAGTTAGTTTTATACGTGTCGGAATGGATAGCTTCCAGTTTTAAAGGTCTTTCACAGTTTAATTGGACTCTGGAATCCGGTTACGAAGTGAGTCAGTTTAAGTTGGTTTTTTCCGTTTTCTAAGGCTTTGTTTCTTTAAGTTGATTTCTGGTAGTGTAATTTCGGTAATCGACCGCATGTGATTAACAATTGTGTAATACCGCGTGGTTTACTTAGTGAAATCTGTTCGCGTTTCTTGGTTTATACGATGTATTAAGGCCCTTTATTTTCGGTTAGTTGCTGTTGTTTAAGTGTATCATTTGTTGTGTTTATTTTAGATCGAATAAAAATCTTATTTATACGATTCACGGGAAATCAGAGTCAAGGGTGTTTTGGCAGTTTTCGTCCGACGGACCAATAATGATAATGATGATGTGAAAGATGATGGTGATGATGATGATGATGATGACGATGATGATACTGGATAACACAATTCCTGGTAAAACCAGTAGTTCTCATTGTGGTCCTTAAAATCTACCAAGTAACGACAATTACAAATTCAAATAGAAAATACAAAGAAAGAATATAATTAAAAATACAATTAAAACAAAAGAACAGTGAAGTAGAAATGTTGTCATTTAACTGATACCATATTGAACCTTTTGTCAAGATCTTGTCGAAGGATTTTTAATTGCTAGTACAAAAAATCCAATAACGAAGAAAGACGAATTTTTCGGCGCTTTTGAATAATTAGCGGAAAAATATGCTATCGTCGTTATGAACTATCCAGGGTTCGGTGAGAGTACTAGAAGAACGGTGTATGTAGATTAGTAGATTAGCCAAATGGGCAGGCAAATTGTCGATCGTGACTTGCAGTGTGGCGGGCTCGACCGGCGACCCGCACTTCGAAATCGAAAAAGCAATATGCAGCTGTTTCGAGAAAGGTTGTCTCACGAACGAGGAAAAGCTTACTCGACAATGTCGCCGGAAAGTTATTATTGGTAATGGTGGTTTTACGGTTGCTTGTTTGAAGCTCAAGGTGTTTCAGCGTGATAAAAGGAAACAGCACAAATACGTGTATTCATGCTTTTTCCTTCCTTCTTGCTGAATCACCGCGAACCTCAAGCAAACAACGCCAAACTCTTACTACCTGTATTACCAATCGGCATTGTCGCGTACGCTTTTACACTTTTGTGAGACAACCTTTGTCGAAACAGCTTCATACTTCGTAGCCGTCCTAGTCGTAGCTAGAT
Source organism: Orbicella franksi (assembly GCF_964199315.1). Classification (NCBI taxonomy): domain Eukaryota; kingdom Metazoa; phylum Cnidaria; class Anthozoa; order Scleractinia; family Merulinidae; genus Orbicella; species Orbicella franksi. The sequence goes on from NC_138146.1 coordinate 29,790,629, forward strand.
TCCGAATTGTATTGCTAAATGATAGATTTCTTTCATTTAAAAGTCTTGTCCATTTTTGATAAACTATGAAGCACAAATACCCCGAATATGTTTTCACAGTGGGTGCTTACCATTTGTCAGCCGAATAAACCTGTTGGGATGACCGTTAAATAATGGTAAGGGTTTTTCCAAAATCAGCAAACCAAACGAACGAGATGGCGCTTACCATTTGCAATTCGATTTCTCGTAATTGTTTTGGGCTGATGAGAGACTGGAAACTGGAAAATTTCCATCGTTTCGTTCCGAACGGAATAAGAGGGCTACCTCTGGAGGTAGTCTACAATTTCCGAACGGATCTTCCGGAAAATTACTGTTCCATTTGAATTCAACCGAAATTTTCGGACTTTTTTGGTAAACGGTAAACACTCCCAGTCAAACGTCTCTTGAGTGTCCTTTGATGACGTCTCAAGAAGCCCGACCCAGTTCAGAATTTGAGAAAGGCCAACCCACGAAGTTGGGATTGTGCAATCATTTTGTTAGTAACACTCATAGCAACAACTTTTATTTTTAAACTTTGTGTCATACCAAAGTTTTAATCCATAAAAACCAAGATTGCAACTTTTATATTACTCACGTTACCTTATTTTGGTCAACCACTTAGGAATAGTCGTTTAAAATCAGGGTAGAAAATGTCTTAGTCAACCTAGATGACCTCGATGGAAATTATACAAAGTAGCTTTGCGCGCAATCGCAATAGAACCTTATGCGAACTGAGCATGACATTACGTTAGCCCAATTGACAGTTTGACAGTGATTTGATGGATCGTGTGGTTGTCCCTTTAAAAGGAACGTGATGAGTGAACTCCTAGTAGTTGAAGTAGTTGCTGAAATCAGTCCAGATCAATAATCGTTAAGAGCTGCTGTAACTGAAAGGATCAGTGAAAATAAAGGACAAGTAACCGAACTGGGAGAGTGTTGAAGTTAAAGTTGTTTCCCCAAACTTCGCTTTATCAAGTCTTCTCGTTAATTTTATCGCCGAGTCAGCTCGTTATTTCGTGTTAACTCATCAGCTCAGAGAGCGTAAGCAATCCACGACGGTAACGTAAACAACCTCCGTTTTGTTGCGTGGTCCTGTCAACTCGTCGTCTCGTACCGTCGTGTCAGCTGGTTTGGTCGTGTCGTCGTGTCAACTCGTCGTCTCGTCGTGCACGTCACCTTTTTTCGTAGGTTACAATGGTACAATCGACCCTTAAAATTTTTTTATCGATTTTTGAATGACATTTAGTAGAAGATCAAATCTTGCCTCGAGTGTAAACAGAAAGTCACAGAAATCGCCGAAGTTACAAGACAGCGCAGTTCATTAGTTGGTTTTGCTTGCTTATCAATAGGCTTTGAGAAATTCCTGATCTTTCAGATCAGTTGGGATCGGAGGCCTCCCTTTTCGTACCGGCTCCCCAGTCTTATACTTCAGTTTACCTATGAACACAACATTTCCTTGTAGTGTCGTTGCTGATAAACTCCATGCTGATCGTTTGAATATTAGACTTTTCCAGTCTCTCGGTCAGTGGGGACGATCGAAAGAGCGAGCGGGTGACGAGCGGGATCCGGGAGATAAAAGGAGAGGGCGGGCCCGCTAGTCGCCCGCCCTCTTTTTTGATCGTCCCCAGTTACCGTGAGCCTGGAACAGGCTATGTCAATTTGGGCCGTAAGCGAGGCCCGGTTCAAACGTCACGCTATTGTGTAATCGATCTCAATTGACCAATTAACTTATAGTCAAGTTGTACCAAGAGAAAATGAGTTTTCTCTTGGTGCCATCACTTTGGGCTGTTTTGTCCTTTTTGAAAATGCCTTACCCCCGGGGGGACTCCCATGTAAAAAGTCCGGGATTTTCGTCATCTCGTTTAGGGGTGTAAATCATGAATTCAGGACAGAAAGGTCCAGAAAGCCACTATTTTTTGCCGTCAAGTTATAAAAGCTGTCTGTCCGTTGTAGAGTGCTATCTTTTAGGGGTCAAATAAAGCTCGACCACGCCCACATTGGTATCTTTTAGGGGTTTAATTCAAATTATCCGACCAGCATCCCAGACCTTTACACGTGGAAGCCCTCCGGGCCCTGACAAGATTCAACATTTGTGCTAACTGTATTTTCAGTACATGGTAAGCACCCACGAACTGTAGATAGATATTAATGATAACTTTATTACTGCGCCTTTCAATAACATGCGGACTCTAAAATTCAAAGCTCAACCGACAAATGCGTTTTTCGCTACCGTCAATCAAATGTTCGGCGGCTCCTCCCAGCTTCCGACTACTGCCGAGCGCGCGGTAATCAAATCACTGAGTACAGTTCAGACAACGAAACAGTGCTGGGCAGTAGTCGGAAGCTGGGAGCAGCAACCGGACATTTGATTTGCGGTAGCGAGAAACGCATTTGTCGGTTGAGCTTTGAATTTTAGAGTCCGCAAATTATTGAAAGGCGCAGTAACCGTCTAGTAACTTTGTTAACGAAAAGCTTATTTTAGGGATAATCCTATAATTAATTCTGGACCGGCTAGATAAAAATGAACTCAAAGTAAGATTAATTTAAATCTTTCTGTTGACTACTATCGTTATAATAACTAATTTAAGTCAATGAAAGAAACAAATATGGCGGGAGGCAGACCAGTTAGCTATTTACAGGCATGATCGAGGAGTTGAACTACGTGCTATCGAGAAAATCAAGTGGTCAGAACGGGACTTGATCTCGCGACCTCCGGATTTCAATTCCGCGCCCTAACCACTCGGCCACGCTGCCTCCACTCGCTCTAGTTTAACATTTTTAAGTCCGTCTTCTGCCAGCCAGCCTGTAATTAACATCGCTCATAATGTACGTGGCCAGTCCGGTCCTCAAGTCCAGGCCAGCAGACTACGCGGGAGGAATTTAAAAATGGAGGTTTCACTCTAAAAACGCATCAAATGTTTGCCATTCACACTACGCCGGAGGAATTCAAAAAAGGCTCCCATCACCGCTCATTTTTAATTTATGTTCGAGGGAAACTCGGTCAGGTAAATCACATGATCACAGTGACGCCATTGTTTTCGAAAAGTTTCCTTTTCAAACTGTTTTCCGTCCACATGTAAACACGAAGCCGGCGTTTTCAAATTCCTCGGCTTGATGAACGCTTTCCGGAAAAGCTCCGTTTTCGTGACGGGTTAGTGTGAACGGTTGGCCTAGCCGCAGAAATAAGCTGCGTTTTCAAATTTCTCCCGCAAAGTGTGGACGCTGCCTCACTTTTAGCCAATCACGCGTGATTTGTGTTATATCTAAACACGTTCCAGCCACTAGCCAATTATCGAAGTCATAGTGCGTCGTCTGCAACTAAACGAGATTTCCATTCTGGATTGTTTTGCCTTTTATTGTTGTTTTTTGTTGCTCAAGTAAGGAAGCCTTGGTCCGACTCAACGCCGTTTTTATAACGGGTTGCTAAGTTACCAAAAACGGAATGTCACCATCAGCAGGAAAAAATTGCAAGCAAGAGTGATGATTTGATCTCTGACAAGACGCAAAGCTGCCAGCAGTAACATAGTCAGCAAAACTGTTCGGTAATCCCCATTTCATCCAGGATTGGGAATGTCTTAGAATTTCTTTTCCATATCGATTTCTTGCATACAAACCAGGACTAAACGGCGTATCAATCCACTTACCCCGAATGTTTGTTTTGGTGAACGTTGCGTGATGTTGTAGCTCTGGGGGGAGAAATTGAGTATTTGTCACAGTCGACATGCCCCACACCTCGATGTAAAATCTATTGAAATTAATCTTGAAATACCCGCCTTCTGTTAATTTAAATTTGGTTAGTTCAAAGCCATTTCTCCGGAAATGCTCGACTGTTTCTTTCTTCCCAAAGATTGCCACATCTGAAGATAAAAGAGTAACATCTCCGTCCAAGTCCCAAGGAAGAAGGCCATTGAACTTTACACTTCCTAATACGGAGCCACTATCAAGCTCGAATGTAATATTGTGTTCATCAGCAAACGTTTGAAAAAAGGACAGTGCTTTTGCATACTCTTCCTGACAACAAACTGGGAGTAACTCGCTATTAGCTTTGCATTGGAAACCAATATCCTTACAGGAGAAGGAATGCTTCGCCCCCTCGGGCAATAACACCCGATTAAGCTCCCACTTCTTAGCTAAAGGTTTCCACACGGTTTTACTAGTTCTTTTGGAAAACGAAGTGTAATCTGCAGTGAAATACATAGCGTCTGGACATGACATTATCAGGTTTTCATCTTCAGTAAGACGTAGAAACCAGTCTTCAAAAATGATCTCATTTGGAAGACTCTCGTCAAACTTCAACAGCTTTGTTTTGGCAACGAAAGGACCCTGCAGATAATCACAGAACATGCACTCGTTTCTTGAGTGATAATAGCCTTCCTGGTATTCCAGGACGTAATTTTTCATTGTAGTTTGCACACAGCCCGCTTTCCAGTGACCTGAAAAGTTACGGTAAGATCCACCTGCAACTCCAACATTTGGTATCTGACTGACCACACGAATTTGCCTCTCAAGTTGGGTAAGCCAGGTGAAGTGAAAAACATCTCTCGCAACGAGAACGTAAGGAGTAGATTCCATTCTTATCAACATGTTCCATCCTTTGCCTAGGTTTGCATTATAGACCTTAAAGGCATCAACATTGTACCTTTTGGCAGCCTCTATCGCTTGGTCACTACGTGTTGCCAGGTAAACCTGAACTGTAGGGTAGGTCTCTGTAATACCTTTTAAAACCTTTTCTATGTTGTTCTCGTCTTCCTTAGGATATGCAACAGTGTTGATCAAAATACTTATAACAGAACTAATTGGTTTGGCATTAGTACAGCTAGTGATGGCCCAGCCCGTAGCTTTGCGAGAAGTACCCCCCTTGAACTCCTCTGGACACACATCCACGCTACCATCGCTGCTGAATGTCTCACTTGTTATACTCGCTGGCTGCAGTCTGTCGTCTAAGCGATTTACTATTTCTCCTAATCGCTGAGCCAATCTTGCTGAAGGTGCTTGTTGCTGGACAAGTAACTTTTCCATTTCCAGTTCGATTGCATTTAGTTCATTTGCAATGCCTTGTCTAAGAGACAGGAACTGTTTGTGGTTATATCTGAAAAGAGATTTCATTTTTCATAGTATATTATTTTACTGTATTAAGTGCTTTAATCAAAAATCTTGAGATTGTTACATCTAAACCGTGTACCAGACAAAACGATTTTTGTTTCCTCGTTTTTTGTTTAGTCAGTTAGTCTTCGCTTGCAACTACATCGTTTCAACATAACTGCAAAGACCTCCCCTTAACAATAGTATTTGTGATAATCGAAGACAGCAAATTTCTAAAAACTAGCTATATTTAAATGTTGTTGATTAGAGTTATTACGTCAACATTACGTTCTACTTCATCTGCCAATTTGAAACTGCTTCAGCAAATGGTTTCTCCACTGCATATTTTAAAAACACAGAGAGGGTTGATAAAATTTTGAAGGTCCAAGCCTACGAGCCTATAGGCAAGTTACGCCACTGGTGGTACAAGTAATTCAATCAGTAAAAGTAGGTTCAAGATCACACACCTGTTTGTCAGTGGATAGAACCCAATAGTCAACATTGTTAGGCTGCCAACAAGAGCAGCGAAGGAGAGGAAGACACATCTCTTAGTCAAAGCGCACGCCATTATCTTTTGAACCAGACTTTCAAATCTGTGGATGTTATATCAGAATGATATGATAAATATGAGTACAATGTCAATAACCGAGCACAGTGAAGTCCTTAAAAAATGGAACCCCAGTATTTCCCAAGCTTTCTTCAGTTCTATATTGCATTGTTATACCATGAAAATCGCATGAATTTACATTTAACATTATAAATTTTAGATAAACTTATCCGTTCCTATACAACTAATACTTCAGGAAAACAATGTAGAAGATGTTTCTAGCAGTTCTAGCATCGATATGACTGGCTTCTTAAACCCCAACTAGTTGACGCTGCTCTTTTCCTGGAATTACCTTTCTATATTAAATTACTTGTAAGTTTGCTTTTACTCAAGCGATTTCGTATTTAATTTAAAGTCATACCAATTGATATCGCTTATAGATAATCTCTATATTTCTTCCCTCATACTTCTCGAGGTGTTGATTAACATTGATACTGGTACTGAGCTCGAGATTTCTATCGCGTGATAGTTGACAAGGGCGCAGTCCGAATCAACAAATAGTATACAAGGGCCATAGTAAATACAGCCAATCACAGGGCTCGAAATTAACTTTTTCATTCGGGAGCCAGCTGGCGACTAACGGAAAAATTTTGGTCGCCAGATCGTAAATTTTGGTCGCCAACTTACACGTATTATATATATAACTTACACAAGAACACGATTTCATACGTTACTTTGCATGCAAGAAAAGTCACGATTGAAGAGCGAAAACAATTAGAAACAACACGAGTAACAATTAGTTTTAAAGCTACAGTTGTTCTCAGGTGATATGTCTCTGGTCCGAAGGTGATGGTTGTCTCCTTAGTCATTTTAAATGAAGCGAAGCATAATACGTTTTAAGTCCGTGGTTTGCATTGTGAGACAAACACGGGTCCTTGCGTAGTTTCCCGTTGCTACTTCTTCGAAATGGCGTTCTTTATTTTGTCTTAAGTTTGGATTAACCTTTTGGCCGAATTTTCATTCCCCGCACGTAAAAACACACGTAATTCCTTCAACCGATTGGTATTTGCCGCCATTTTCGTAGTCTCCTCCGCAGCCGTTTTTTAGGATGTCACGCAACGCTCCCCCCAAAGAAACGGCTGCTCACATCCGAACAACATTCCTTTCACGAAATTAGCCAATCACAGCTTCCGTTCCATTTTCAAGAACGTTTTCGCGCCAAATTCGCCCTTTGAAACTTGTCCAATCAGGGAATGTTTTTTTATCTTTGTATCCCGTCGTGGGAGATGTCACAAATAAACATACAGATTTCCGGCTTTTGTTTAGGGACGCCGAAAAATACCGGCGACGCTTGCACGAGCTTTCTATGTAGCTGAAGACTCTCCAAAGTTCAAGTTAATTATTAGAAGCTTTCAACTCAAAAAATTACTGTCGAGAAGGAAGATATCTATTTTAACTTAATAAAGGAACCAGGAAATCAAGTAGCTTCGCTCGATTTGTTGACATCGAGTTCTGAATGCCGCTCTTTCCGGCCTGATTACAATCTGTAGGAAGCGTTTGGCCCTTGATTGACGCTTACAATTTGACATTTCGAGAAAATATATATTGTCTCATTTATAGCTGAACATAGCGATGAGCACATGAAGCACTTGTACTTAGGACTTTCATTTACAATTTTTTTCGTCCGTCATGATCGTAACCTGCGAACACCGCCTATTTTTGGCGACGTGCGGCGTGAAACAAAAGCCAGAAATCCCTCGAGTGTTCGCACCGCAGACCTTTTCGCGCGAAAGCTTACGTCATTCACACTTTGCTATTATGTGATTGGTCTGTTCAACAGAGCGCAAACAAACCACAAACACAAAAGGAAAAGAATGTGGTTCGGATGTGAGCAGCTGTTTCTTTGGCGGGAGCGTTGCGTGACATCCCAAACAACGGCTGCGGAGGAGACTACCATTTTCGTGGCAAACGAAAAGCACAGGGTGTGGAAGTGCGCCTGCGATCCCAGTTTCGGAAGAAGCCGCTGAAACAATATGGCGCGCCGTGAACGAGTATCGACGTGTCGAAATGCATTCAATTTTTTCGATTATCTTGTAATATTCAGACATTGTTTTACTGGGGACGGAAAGGTGATTTCCTAATATAAAGATTTAAAAACAAAAGTTGTGTCGTGGTTTTCTTTAGTTATCGGACAAAACGCGAGTCGCCAGTGCTCAATTTTTGGTGGCATTGGCGACCAGTGAGTCGAGCCCTGTAATCAGAATAAAGGAAAGGCGTTATTTACCCGACGGTACTACACCCAACCTTCCCATCGAGCGCTGCGCGTATGTTCGATTGATTGTGTTGGCCACATCCCACGCAATGGCATACAATGAGAAACGTTTTCTCGTGTTACGCCATGGTATATATAAACAACAGCCTCCATTTGGCGCGAAAATATCCACGGATATTTGTCCGCGGACATTATAAACTGTTCCGAGTTCCGAGGGCGTAGCTAAATGGAGGCTATTGCGTTTATTATCCTTCAAATATTTTTTGCAACATGCACATATTTCTGGAGATCAATTTCTCTCTCCGTCTCCCTCCATTCTCGTAGCTGTTGATAGTTTCTTGATTAATCAAAACTATTACAAAATTCTCGAACGTGATTGGCTATCAGCAACCCGATTTGCGCATTAATAATATACATGAAAAAATTACTCGATTCTGATTTGCTGAGAGCAGTGCCGTTCAAGTGTAACACCAGTGCAAAAAGTGTAACACCGGTACAAAAAGTGTAACACCAGTACAAATTGCACATCGTAATTCTCGATTATGATTGGCTGAAAAACAATAAGAAATTTTCGAAGCCAATGATATTACGTAAAATGATGAGGAAATTTTGTATGGAAACTTTGAAAAAAATTTTCTCGAATGAGAAAAAATGGCTTCAACAAAGGTCTTCCGGTATTTCCTCCACGCAAATTTTTTCATGTTTATATTATTAATAAGTAATCATACGGTTTTTCTCGTTCATTTTGGAATTGATTTGCACGCATCCACGTAACTACACTTTGAATGTGATTGGTTGATTTAAGCTACAACTTTGAATGTGATTGGCTTATTGAACTGTCCGATAACAAACTGTCCGATAACAACTTGGCAAGTGGAAAATAGGAGTTTTTTAAACCAATCACAATCGAGGAAATTGTAATTTTTATGATTACTATTACTAATCATAACAATTACAATTTCCTCAAATGTGATTGGTGCATAAACTGGTGTATTTTGCTCTAATTAATCTACAAAGTTGTAATCGGACAGTGTAATCGGACAGTTGGCTGTAATCGGACACCTGTAATCGGACAGTTGCACGAGCCAATCAGTTTAAGTCCTCTCCACTAAATCCACAAATCACAACATTGATTACAGTCACTATGGTAACCAATTAAAGAGACTGAATTTGTAAAATTGTGAAGGTTTAGGCCCGGTTCAAACGTCGAACTTTACATGTGCCGAACCTAATAGCCCCAATTAAGTACATGACGAGATCGACGTTTGAATCAATTAAGTTTGACAGATGTTATTTGGGTCGACCCGGGAATTAAGTTCGACGTGGCCAGTCGGTCAGTTCGACTACGGAGCGACTCCGATTCAAACGTCGAACTTTTCATGGACCAAACCTATAATGCATACATTACAAATACATTAAATGAATGAAGTTTTACCCCGAGATCTACACGTTTCCTATTTTTGTCATGCGCACACACCTTGTTTTGATCATTTGGAACAAAATAGCGGGAAGAGCGGGACGATATGTGTTCTTATTGCTTCAAGAGCACGAATTGATACTTGCCTAATTTGCATAAACCACTTCTGCATGCAGTGTTCCGTATTTGAAAACGATGAGACTGTAGCGGGTTGGAAAGCAGTATGGTAAGCCGTTTGTAGCAAAATTCAATCCTTGCAATATATGTTTAACCCTTTAAATAACGGTTTTATTTAAACATGTAAAAAGGCATTCAATCCAATGGCAAATAAAATTTTTGGTTCAATTCAATCTTTTAATTTTAAATTTCATGATTTAATCCAATACCTGGAATATTGGTTCAATCCAATACCTGGAATATTGATTCACTCCAATACCTGGAATATTGATTCAGTCCAATACCTGGAATATTGATTCAATCCAATACCTCGAATATTGATGCAAACTTCCTGGGCCGAGCGCGGCCAACAGGAACGAGAGTAACTGAGCACTAGAGAGCACTGAAAACATGGCGGGCGAAGGAGAACTAGATCTAGAAGTCGAGTTTCCTAAGTTTCTTGCAGACTTCTTGGATAAAACGGAAATAATTTTTGAGAATTTTGACTCAGAAGTTGCAGAAGCGCACGCCGAAGTTCTTGATCAAACCATTAGTCTGCTTGGGTAAATGAGGCATTGCCACAACCGAGACACAAGGGACAAGGAAAATTTAGATTCCACTGCTGTCGCTTTTGTACATGTGCTCAGTGTGTTGCGTCGCAGAGCTATTATTCCGTCAATTTTTACTGCGGAATCCATTACGATAGAAAGCGAAAAAAGAGGAAATCATGGAAGACCATTTCTTAAAATTCCTGTTGAGGTGCTTGAGAAACTTTGAGGACTAGGATTCATCTGGACAACGATTCATCTGGACAACGATAACAGAGATGATTGGAGTTTCGAGATGGACAATTCACAGAAGAGTGACAGACGGTATGGCTTAGAAGATATAAGGGGTTTCGACAGCTTACCTGATAAGGAACCGAAATCAGTCAAGAGTACATTTCTAACCATGGGGGTGCTACTGGATATAACTTCATTGCAGGTTTCTTTAGTCCATTGGGTTACGGGTTCAACGGAGAAGAATAAGAGAAAGGTTAACAAAATTAGATTCCCAAAATACTGTCTTGAGATGGGGTGCGTAAATTCGCTTTGGCATCTGGATGGACATCACTCTCTGATCCGATGGAAAATATTAATTCACGGCTGTATAGACGGATTTTCTCGAATTTCTTGAATTGTTTCTGGATGCCGTTAAGAGAGACGGAGAATTTTGGCCTTTGAGAGTACGAGTATATCATGGTGTTGAAAACGTTGGTGTGTGCGATACAATGGTGCAGGTTAGAAGAGAGGAGAGGGGCAGCTTCACTGCAGGGCCATCAACACAACCAACGAATTGAAAGATTCTGGAGGGATGTTTTCTGTTGTGCCTCCCACTTGTACTTTTACACTTTTTATAGTATGGAATTCTCAGGCATCCTGGACACTGATAATTCAGTGCATCTTTTCTCCTTAAACTTAGTTTTTCAACCAAGGATAAACCAAGCTCTTTGCCAGTTCACTGAAGCTTTCAACCACCAAAATGTAAGAACAGAAAAAAAAAACTGGTTGCCATAGCAAATGTGGCTTATCATATGATGCAGCCTGAAAACCCCCTTTCAAATGGAAAGTCATATGATTGTGAATACTATGGTGATGATCCTGATGGTCCAACTCCATTGGACAGTGATAACAATGTTGTAGTTGAAGAAACTGACCTGGGACAACATAATTCAGTGCAGTCATTTGTATTGGAAAGGCCCGATCCCTTAAGAGAATCAAGTCAAATGGGAGTACACATCTTCCAAGAGGCTCTAGAACCTGTGACAGTTAAACTTGGGCAACTGACAATTGCATAATACTACATGTGTGTGGGCTGGGTAAAGGAGATTATGGCCCCACTTAACTGAGTATTTTTGCAACTCAATTCACAACAGAAAACCTCACCCTGTATCAAGTAAATTATTTTCTCATCTTTCTTTTCATTGATATACAAAACTCAGAAACTGCTTGAATTACAGAATGCCTAACGTCTAGCAACACAACTAAACTGAGGAGAAATCAGGGCATTTTATAACTGCCATGTGCACTGCTCTGCCTTGTAGATTTTTCAGGTGTTTATCAAAACAGATGTTAAAATGTTGGAAGGTTAATTTGTTATCTTATTTTCAAAAGTACCTGGGACACAAGACTAACTTCTTGGTGCAATGGCGTAATGGCTACTAACAGGTCTCATGTCACTAGCCAAAACTAACTTTGCACCAGCCAGCCTTTTTAATACACAGTTTCACTGACTTTTTTTATAAGAGTGGTCAATCTTGGACATTTCTTGTTGCATCTAAAATGTTAATAATAATCACTAAGGAAATTTCACTCCCACAAACACGAATCCTGCTTTTCTTGAATATGCTTATGTTCAATCTCTGATGTACTTCTATCAGTGTTACCATTTTCTTTTATCTCCGTTTAATAGTTAAATATTTATATACTTATTGAGGCAATTATTTCCATGAAATCCACTCATAGTTTCCCTGTTTTCATTAGTTTCATTAGAGGAGGTGGTGTGGCCGAGTGGTTTAGGGTGCTGGATTTGAAATCTGGAGGTCCCTGGTTCAAATTCTCCACCCTACCACTATCTGGATTTGTTCTCGGTAGCCCAGAGTTCAACTCCTTGGCCGCTTTGTGTAAATAGCCAACTGGTCAGCCTCCAACCAGTTGGGATTCTTATTTGTGTATGTTATATTTGAGATATTTATTTACTTATTTACAGTGTCACCAATTAGCACATTTAAAAGTGCTAAATACATTTGACACTTAAATAAAGTTATTATTATTATTATTATTATTATTATTATTATTATTATTATAATATTATATCTTTCTATTCTCTTTAGTTTTACTTTGTCAGGATAATTCTCAATTTTGTTTTCATCCAGTAGACCAGTACTCCATTCCATCATGATTGTCACAATGGCTAGTGAAAGTGCAAAATCTACTATTCAAAACTGAAGTGTGTGGCTAGTTGGCAGTAGTGTTAGCCTTGAGCCCTGGGTACCCGATAATATTCACAACAAATTGGTGCAATGTTTGTCATAGAATATCAAGAAAAACATCGTTTTTAGGAAAGAAGTACCACATGTGGGTTAAATAATGCAAAACATGAGACAACAACATTAAAAAACTTAAAACACATCCCAATGTTCAATGATTGCTGTCTTGTAAAATGTAAAGGTTCTTATTTCAAAAATAACATAAAGCCAGGTTTACACAAGCAGTTTTTGTGAGAAAAATGTTTGACTGTGTACAGAGCACAGCAAAAATTTTGTTTACAGTTCAAAGTTTAGTGTGCCAGTAATGATTGGACAGCAGAAATATGCACAATACCAAAGACCAATGTGGTAGCACAATTTGCCACGGTTTATATTATTTGCCACAAAAAGCTAGCACACACAGCTTTTAATAAACAAATATGTTTGTCACATAAAAATTGGTTAACTTACATCTACAAAAGTGACAGTAATGGAATCTAAATTTTCCTTGTCCCTTGTGTCTCGGTTGTAGCAATCCCTCATTTACCTAAGCAGACTAATGGTTTGATCAAGAACTTCGACGTGCACTTCTGCAACTTCTGAGTCAAAATTCTCAAATATTATTTCTGTTTTATCCAAGACGTCTGCAAGAAACTTAGGAAACTCGACTTCTAAATCTAGTTCTCCTTCGCCCGCCATGTTTTCAGTGCTCTCTAGTGCTCAGTTACTCTCGTTCCTGTTGGCTGCACTCGGCCCAGGAAGATTGCATCAATATTCGAGGTGGATTGCATCAATATTCGAGGTACTGGATTGAATCATTATTCGAGGTATTGGATTGAATCAATATTCCAGGTATTGAATTGCATCAATATTCGAGGTATTGGATTGCATCAATATTTGAGGTATTGCATTGAATCAATATTCGAGGAATTGGATTGAAACAGTATTTCAGGTATTGGATTGAATCAATATTCCAGGTATTGGACTGAATCAATATTCCAGGTATTGGATTGAATCATGAAAATTAAAAGATTGAATTGAACCAAAAAATTTATTTGCCATTGGATTGAATGCCTTTTTATATGTTTAAATAAAACCATTATTTAAAGGATTAAACATATATTGCAAAGATTGAATTTTGCTACAAACGGCTTGCCATAAAGCAGCCAGTTCGGTGGCGTACTGCGAGTCATGCTTTTGAGAGTAAATGACAAAACAAATGAATCTTGAAGAAACCGACGACAGGAACGAACTGGACGAGGAATTGCGATGTTCCTTTGGGAATAAGCGATAATATCAGGCAAACCAAATTCAAAAATTGTCTTCGGTTGTTTAATGCTGATTGCATCTGAGTCGCCTTCTTCGACTAGTTCTACCCTCCTTTATCGCACTTGCAAGCTCTTCATTTTCACAATTTGTCTTTCCCACATTTTTCCGCCATTTTGGTCAGCAATAACCGTCGTTTGCAGTAGTGTCTCTTTTATTTTTGCAATTAAGTTCGATTACATTAGGTTCAACATTTGAATCAACTGCTGAACTTAATTATTTGGGTCGACCCAAATTTGTATTAGGTTCGGCACATGTAAAGTTCGAAGTTTGAACCGGGCCTTAGTTTCCAGTGACTGTTTTGAAAGAAACTTAACAGCTATTTTGCAAGCTTTTTCCGTATTCTTAATTATGATATTTAAAAATGACCATTAAAAGCTATTTTTTAAATTGTGGGAAATCGTAATGGTTATGATTAATTGGTAACAGGACATTGTGTCGTCCAATTCAGTCTGTAATCACACTCGTGATTAACAAATCGGACTCCCGCTTGGTATTTTTATTTTTATTCATCGATTATTTTTGTCTCTTAATCATATGCACTGAGACCTTCACACGTACATTCACTATATAACGAACTCGCATAACGTATCTTATTTGAATTTAAGAATGATGGCATGGAGCCGTCGAAACGTCATTCTTCTTTCCAATTACTTAAATTGAAAAATTTACTGCGATGATCATTCCTCACTTTCATAATAATTCTTGGTACATTTCTTTGCCGTCTGTCCTCTAGTCTGGAGAACGATAACCACGACGGCTAATTCTTTAAATTTCTATTTCAAACTTATCGCTGTGTTCCAGACTTAGTTATGTGATAGTTTTAGTTTTGACAGTGATAAACAAAGTAAATGACTTTAGAGCTGGTAGTATGGCGTCTCCGACACGCGCATGCAGGTAAACAAACACACCTGTTTGTTTCCTCGATCTGCCCAAACAAAATGGCGAAGAGTTTTAAAACGTCAAAAACATGCTCAACAGATGATACGTACAATGAGTAGGGTCTAAATCATATCTTACGCGGGCAACGAGTATGACATAGCAGCGTTTACCATAAAGATGATCAATATTTACTGAAGCTTAACTTAGGGCGACACACTTTTCAAGCTACGGTGCATCATAACAATTCAAAACTTATTTCATGAAATCAACACTTTGTGGACCGTTTACATATACCTTACCAATAAGCTTACTTGTGTCTTAAAAACTTACCTTAAAGCAAATTAGAGGTAAAACGAGCCAACGCATTGTTTGTTTCGTAGCGGCCATTTTGAACCCCACAGCAGCAAGAATAGGCACCAGGACGGGAAGAACTAGGACGGCTACCGGAAGTAAATTTACTCCACGGGGCATGCGCACGAGAACTCTCCACTAATCTCTCTGCCGTCCTTGTCTCGTCGAGGACGTCATTTCGCCCGACTAGCCGTCGCATCGAAAACGTGAGTATTTTGCGCTTGTTTTGCCCCGATAAATGTTCTTATTATGGAGTCCTTGATTGTGAATACTTGTTATTTATTCCCTTACAGTAAATTACAGTAATCTTCGATACTACTCACTTGACCGACTCCTAGTGCGCATGACTGTAACGCAATATAGCGACACTACATTTATCGACTTTATTTTTAGTTATATTGATAGGAATGTTATAAGGTTCGCATTTTTGGTGATTGTAGTGTAGAATACCACGCTGACATGCGAAAATGTGAATAAAAATATTCCTCGTCTGTTCGTTTGTGTTTCAGTCACTGTTCAGTCGCTGTCACGAGTGTGCAAGCTCAATACAAACTGTATGCATTGAGAAGACATCAGTGTAAGTACAGTCGATAAAATGTTGTAAGAATGAATGCCATGGAGCGTCTATCGAGCAAATAGAATACACATTTTGAAACTGATGTTTAGTTGTTTTTTTATACTACCCGGAACTTGATGCAACGTTTGTTTTATTTTTATAATGCTTGTTACAATTACAGATGGAAATTGAAATGTTCACCAAAAGTCAGGATTCTTCGGCGACAGAATTCTCAAACGCTCCAGTGGTAAAAAGCCATCTGAAGCAGGTCGATCAGATTGTTCGTTTAATTTTTTCATACGGAAATTCAGGTTTCTCTATTAAAATATTGGCAGATGTTTGCTTCGCTTATAAAGAAAAATAAATTCAGCATCGCTGTTCACTATCGTTTAAGCTTAATAGGATAAGATTTCTACCATCTTTTTTATAGTCTAAAGGATGTTTGAATTATTGACGTCGCCGTCCTTTGCAAAAATACACATCTTAAGCATTTTGTTTTTGGCGACACGACGGGACCCGCGAAAGTTTCCCGCGTCCACTGCCGTTCCGGTCCTGGCCTTCCCGTCCTCGTATCTTAAGGTCCCTAATATTTCAAAGAGGTTGCTATGGCTAATATGCACTGTCACGCAATCAAAAATAAAAATCGTAACCATTCAATAAATTAAGTCAAGAATCTGGGATATAATAGATGATTGATATATACACAATCTTTCCAAGATCTATAGACCACGAGTAGACCCTCTTTCGCTTAGTTCGTCGTGCGCGACGCGAAAGAAAACTGCGAGAAAAAATAGCCGCGCGAAATCCTAGGGACGAGGAAGCCCCCAGGATTTCGCGCGGCCATTTTTTTCTGGCAGTTTTCTTTCGCGTCACGCACGACGGATTAAGTGAAAGAGGGACTACTTGTAGTCTAAAGATCTAGGTCTATGCGGTTTTCCATTCGCGCGTTATTTAGAAAAGTGTTTTACCCAAATTTATAAAAGGTCTAGATAACAGCAGACACGTAAAGATTTTAAGGAAAACGACCAATTTTTTAAGTTTACAAGACATGTTTCGACAGAACTGTCATCTTCAGTTGAATGATTACCAAGCAAGTTGAATAATAAGTAGACAAAAATGCTAATTAAGACAAATAGTAACAAAAGAACGTGAAAAGGTGTAAATTAAAAGGATAATTTTAGATTTACATGGTGTAATTGCTGATTGAGGCAAGGTAGTTCTTTTTGAATATGAATAGCCTCCTTTATCTTGAGTTGAAAGCTGGTAGTGGCGTGATTTAAAATATGAAAGCAGTCTATTGAACACAATGAGCGACAACGTTCAGAATTCTGAAGATGTTTGAAAATGTGCGAGGCCTTATCAAAGGCTAAGTGCTCACGTACGCGTGTGGAAAAATGTCGGGTGGTTTCGCCGACATAACAGGCATTACAGCCTGCACATTACATGTAAACTTATAAACCACATGTGAACGAAGCCCGGTGGGGATAGGGCAGTCTTTCACACCAAAAAGGTTACCTATCTTAAAGGAAGAAAAAACTAATTTGATGTCTAAATCAATACAACAGCGCTTGATTAATTGTCGAATCTTCTTCTGAGTGATGACAGAAAAATGGCTTATGTACGGCAGCTTAAAGTAAAACGTGGGCGAGGTGGTAACGGGGTAGCCACGGGAACAATGATTGCTATGGATCCCAGTGATGTAACGGTTAACCACTTTTTCAATTAAATGGGCAGGAAAAAGGTTCTTTTTGAGAATTTCAGTAAGCTTGGTTATGTCCTCGTGTAACCCCAACCAAGTGTTGTTGATCTTGTAGGCCCTGTCAACAAGAGTCCTAATGAGACCTACTTTGTATGAGTACGTAGGTATAAAAGTGAAGAATGATCATCACAGTTAATTTTCCAATTTAAGCAATTGGAAAGAAGAAGCCTGAAAAAATCAGGGCTTCAACGCGATTCGAACCCGTGACCTCCGCGATACCGGTGCGATGCTCTACCAACTGAGCTATGAAGCCACACATTGGGAGCGAGGTCAATTAGTTGAGTTCATATCTTCCCGTGAGGAGTGAAATGATGTGAAGTTTATATGAAATAATTCATATATGAACTGCGGTTGTAGATGAAAGTGAAGAATGATCATCGCAGTTAATTTTCCAATTTAAGCAATTGGAAAGAAGAAGCCTGGAAAAATCAGGGCTTCAACGCGATTCGAACCCGTGACCTCCGCGATACCGGTGCGATGCTCTACCAACTGAGCTATGAAGCCACACATTGGGAGCGAGGTCAATTAGTTGAGTTCATATCTTCCCGTGAGGAGTGAAATGATGTGAAGTTTATATGAAATAATTCATATATGAACTGCGGTTGTAGATGAAAGTGAAGAATGATCATCGCAGTTAATTTTCCAATTTAAGCAATTGGAAAGAAGAAGCCTGAAAAAATCAGGGCTTCTTCTTTCCAATTGCTTAAATTGGAAAATTAACTGCGATGATCATTCTTCACTTTCATCTACAACCGCAGTTCATATATGAATTATTTCATATAAACTTCATATCATTTCACTCCTCACGGGAAGATATGAACTCAACTAATTGACCTCGCTCCCAATGTGTGGCTTCATAGCTCAGTTGGTAGAGCATCGCAGCGGTATCGCGGAGGTCACGGGTTCGAATCCCGTTGAAGCCCTGATTTTTTCAGGCTTCTTCTTTCCAATTGCTTAAATTGGAAAATTAACTGCGATGATCATTCTTCACTTTCATCTACAACCGCAGTTCATATATGAATTATTTCATATAAACTTCACA
Source organism: Orbicella franksi (assembly GCF_964199315.1). Lineage (NCBI taxonomy): Eukaryota > Metazoa > Cnidaria > Anthozoa > Scleractinia > Merulinidae > Orbicella > Orbicella franksi. Next base: position 29,809,044 of record NC_138146.1, read on the forward strand.
TCATTTCACTCCTCACGGGAAGATATGAACTCAACTAATTGACCTCGCTCCCAATGTGTGGCTTCATAGCTCAGTTGGTAGAGCATCGCAGCGGTATCGCGGAGGTCACGGGTTCGAATCCCATTGAAGCCCTGATTTTTTCAGGCTTCTTCTTTCCAATTGCTTAAATTGGAAAATTAACTGTGATGATCATTCTTCACTTTCATCTACAACCGCAGTTCATATATGAATTATTTCATGTAAACTTCACATCAGTACGTAGGTATGTTGACGACACTTTTTGTTTATTTCACTCGGAGCACGATGCTGTTATATTTTTGACTACATTAACTCGAGGCACCCCAACATAAGGTTTACTATGGAAAAAGAACTTAATCGCAAATTACCCTTTCTAGATGTTCTTATTGATAATAGTGACACTAATTCTTTCCTAACTAGGGTTTACCGTAAGAAAACCTTTACTGGGTTATTAACTAATTATTTTAGCTTCACCTCGCAATCATTGTTCCCGTGGCTACCCCGTTACCACCTCGCCCACGTTTTACTTTAAGCTGCCGTACATAGGCCATTTTTCTGTCATCACTCAGAAGAAGATTCGACACTTAATCAAGCGCTATTGTAATGATTTAGACATCAAATTAGTTTTTTCTTTAAGATAGGTAACCTTTTTGGTGTGAAAGACCCTATCCCCGCCGGGCTTCGTTCACATGTGGTTTATAAGTTTACATGTAATATGCAGGCTGTAATGCCTGTTATGTCGGCGAAACCACCCGACATTCTTCCACGCGCGTACGTGAGCACTTAGCCTTTGATAAGGCCTCGCACATTTTCAAACATCTTCAGAATTCTGAACGTTGTCGCTCATTGTGTTCAATAGACTGCTTTCATATTTTAAATCACGCCACTACCAGCTTTCAACTCAAGATAAAGGAGGCTATTCATATTCAAAAAGAACTACCTTGCCTCAATCAGCAATTACACCATGTAAATCTAAAATTATCCTTTTAATTTACACCTTTTCACGTTCTTTTGTTACTATTTGTCTTAATTAGCATTTTTGTCTACTTATTATTCAACTTGCTTTGTAATCATTCAACTGAAGATGACAGAATTTTTGTCGAAACATGTCTTGTAAACTTAAAAAATTGGTCGTTTTCCTTAAAATCAAATTTATAAAGCTGTGTATGGAGACGCCATGTTGGTGCCCTTCCGAGCCGCCATTTTTAATGTCACGCAACCCATAAACTCGGAAATTTAAATGTCATCTATTACAAAACGAAGATCCCTTTCGAGCTCAAACATTGTAAAACGTCAAGTTATTAGGGGCTCTTATATCTGATGAAACTAAAACTTCAGAAGAATTGGTAATTTTTAATTTTGGAAAATGATGACGTCACATTAAAACCAGCAATTATTACGTGAAAGACGTTTCGAGGCACCAACATGACAAGGATCGCAACAGCTGTTTCGTCCTTACTCAGCGTTTTTCGTATGCGGTCCCCTGCAGTTTATTGGTTTCTAATACAATGCCAAGTTTATCTTAACCATTCAGGCCGTCTCCATAGGGGGATCATTTCCTGGGGGGGGGGGGGGGGGAGGAAGCGGCTTTGGTACCTCTTAGGGGGGTCCACAGCGAGAGCTTTTTTCGGTACCTTTTAGGCCGCGCTCCTTCCCGTCACTCTACGCATGCTCATAGTCAAGTCTGACAAATCTGATTGGCTGAGAATACAAAACATGCTCAGAAAATTGGGCCTTCCCAGAGGTCGCGATTCTTGGTGATGACCAAAAGGAGCGCGGCCTCTGGGGACGAGAATGCCCCTCCCTGGACTCTCTCCTCTCCCGTTATATTACTCGGAAAATGGAGAGTTCAGGGACTGCACTATTGAGCGCCCTGTTTACGTCTAATTTCTCCTCCAGTGTTGTCGTAGTTCGCTCGCTCCTGTTCATTCATAGTGCGGAAAAACCTGCCGTTGCGGCTTATAAGCCCTCCCAGTTATAGGTCCATCTACCTATGAACAAACTATTACTTCCCATTATAAGCTCCCTCCCGGATATAAGCCCGGACTAGTTTAAATTGAAATAATTAAAATTAATTAATTAAAAACCAGTATATGAAAGACGTACTTCGGTCAACACTACTGTAGCTCATTTCAATCCGTTTATAAGCCTCCCCCCACCCCCCCCCCCCTCAGATTATAGCCCTTCCGTTTATGAACCCATCCAAAACTCCTTACGAAGTTGTATAAGCCGAGAGCGTATACAAGCGGCAGTTTACGGTATATACGCGCGCTTTATTTACCTTTCTAAGAACGCTGATTTAATATGAAATTTAAAAGAAATTGAGGGGAGAATTTGCCGATATTCGTAGCAAGAAAGCCAACAATTGGCAGTTAAGTGAAAGTCTAGTAACCATGGTAACCACCTCTCTATCTGTATTATCGTGAAACGCCTTGTAGTGGGAATTACCTGAAGCTGTAAGTTGTTAATATTTACGAGAACATAACTGACTTGCCTATGATGGAATAGCCTAGAACAACAATGAGCTCATTGGCAGCCAATAGGGGTTTAAATACGGGTGTTTCGTAAAGCCTGGTTTTCACTAGCGACGCAAGCACAAGCGTAAGCACGATAATTCTTATTTCACCGTTAAAACGCAAGCACAAACGCAAGCGCAAGCAAAAACACAAGGATTCAAATTTTTCCTTTTTCTTGTGCTTGCACTTATGCTTGCGTTTGCGCTGCAACAAGTGAAAACGAAATACCGCTCAGGCATTACACAAGCACAAGGATATTTACCACACGAGCTTATGTTTGGCCAATGAAAACACTGGATCCAGATTACCTCGCGCATGAACAGTTTTTCAAAATGGCGGGAGGTTCGGATGATTTTGCTTGTGCTTGTGTTTGCGTCGCATTTCGTTTTCACTTGGGTCATCCCTAATGCTTGCGTTTGTGCTTGCACTAGTGAAAACCAGGCTTAAATTGTTCTTCGTTTACGTCTCCGGTGGTGGGACACCGGCCATATCTGCATGGTTACATTCTGGTTACGTTCTGGTTACGTTCTACAAATTGAACGCTACTGTTGGACCCAAGTTCTGAGTGCTGTTGATGTCTCTGAAGATATAACATCCCTGTAACAGATCCCGGTATCCTCGCAGCAAGAGCTGAGTGTTTGCCCAGCTTTTTATAGAAGTGCTTTCCCAGGCCAAAAACTTGTTATCACAAAAAGACATACGGTATCTACTATATAGATTAAAAAGGATGAAGATGAATAGAAAGTGAATCTTAATAAAAGGATTACAAACTTTGAAATCCTTGCTAGTCATATAATACTGAGGGGTCCAAGAGGACATGATTTTCCCTTGATATACTTGAATTCCTCGACGTCTGGTACTTTCTAATTTCTGATTGCATGCTGTAACATCGCGGAATATCCAGGAAAAAATTTAAAAGAATAAAAAGACGTTTGTTCAAAATACTTCCCAACGAAATAGAAGTTACTGGCGAGTCTACCAAATCTGAGTTTTATATTACGTATTCCATCATCTTACTAGCAAACTCAGGTGAGATTACTGTTAGCAGACGTGAGACTTGTGCTGAGTAATTAACAGCAAAAGTATAGCCAACTGCTACTAAGGCTACAGAAACTGTTGTGAGCGATCCTTACGACCATCGGTTTCTAAACAATCGATACAATGGCTACGATCATTGAGATAGAACGAATGCAATCTATCTTGGCGATTGTCGTTGCAGCGATCCAACGATCGCTGGAGAGTGTTTTCCATGTGATTTTAGAAAACAGTCCTAAGAAAATACGCGTGCTGATTGGTTAAAAAGTATCGTGTTTCTATAACTCGATGGAAACACAGAACTAGTACGAGCTGTTGACGTAATGATGGCGCGAGCAAAGAGAATTTACATTTTGAAAATCAAAGTTAACAAGTTGTTTTCCTTTTTTTCGTCGCGGTATTTTCCAAAAGAAATAGAAAACATGTTCTCCGTGTTTCTATCGAGTTATAGAAACACGAGCGGAAGTAAAAGTAACTCGTAAAAGCTGTGGAAACGCTCGCCTGCGGCTCGTGTTCCCACAGCATTTCTCGTTCTCCCAAACTTCCACTCGTGTTTCTATTAAGGTGGCTAAACACAGTTTTTGATTACATTATTTTACATTAGGCCATCTTCGCTCCTAAAGGGGAGCATAGGGCGTCAACCATGGATCTCCACCTAACTCTGTTACTGGCAGTTCGCTTTGCCTCTATCCACGTGAACTTATTCTTGGCGAGCTCAGCTATCACACTTCGCCTCCAGGATTGGTTTGGGCGACCTCTTCTTCTAGACCCCTGAGGGTTCCACTCGAGAGCGCAACGGGTGATATTATTCTCAGGCTTCCGTAGCGTATGCCCGATCCATCATCCGCGGGCTTCGCTTCATTCTCGTTCTCACCTTATGGTCATAATTCGGTTTTAACGATCCCTGCTCGATCTCTATTGGTAATAGAGACCCGGCAAAGTTCTCCATAGTTTCGGTTTCAGTAGCCCAATGAATCCACCACGTAGGGGGTTAGCCTTCGTAGCTTCACCAGAGCTCCGTTAGCCGCCCCGTTTCAGGGTTCCAGTCAGGCCTTCACGGTTACCGTAGCGGCCCTGAGGAATGAGGCTTCCCCAGCGTACTTCACCCTGACTGGCGCTCCCCTACTTTAGGACGCTGCCCAGGGTGTACGACAGGGACGTGGAGCTGGACTTACACCCTACAGTTTTTGATACCTGTGTTTTATTCACCTTTTTCTCTAAAACCCTTGATCCCTCGGTCGTCAAATATGGCAGCAAGCAAGTTAACAACACAAACATTGGTTTTTTGATGGTTAAGCTGACGTATGTGCCGTTGCCATGGCAGCATGAATAAATATAAACAGGCCTTTAAAATCGGTTTTGTTTATTTGTAGAAAATCTAGTCGTTAGATTTACTTTATAATTTGCATGCAACAAGCTTGTAATGATTCTGACAAGTTAACATCATTTTTCTAATAATTTAACAGAGAGATCTTTAATTATCCCTTGTTGAAGGTTCCCTGGAATATCTAGAATTTCTTTTGTTAAAGTTCAATTATTTTCAATACTCCAGTTACTTAATATTTCCTAAAGTATCTTCGTGCCAAATTTTGTGAAATTCTAATAAGTGGTTCTCGAGAAATAGGCGTATTTCCAAGAGTGCAATTTTTCATTCAATCTGGCAATTTTTTAACTTACTACGTATGCGCTGCATTTAACTAGGTTCTTTCGGTAAGAAAGGAAAAGCTGAGAACTGCTGGGTTCTTTGCATTGTGACCTTTTCTAACATATCTTTGTAATAAAAGATAAAGCCATCAATACACTGCCTTCAGTTATAGAGAAAAATAGCACAGATACTGCGGGTGTTGGGTAAATAAAATGATCGCTCTATTGAGGGCATGTTTGTTTTTGGAATCCTTGTGCACACGCTGAATTGCATAGGCAAAAGCGGGCGCGAAAACTGTGTTCGGCCACCACAGTTAGATTATTCGCAGGTCGTATAACATCAACATAAATTAGTCAAATTAGAAGCTACGATTCTGAATCTGATGGTCAATAAGTGAACATTGTGTTTGCTTACTGTGACTCATGTTATCAAAATCTATTGAAATAGCACGTAAGCGGTGATGCACTTAACTGTGTCGCCAGGACGGCTATTGAGCGCTTGAGAAGATCACCACAGTAAATGTAAGCAAATACGAGGACGTACGTGCCTTTAACATATCAATCAGATTATGACAACTCCTGAGCGAGTATAAAAATGAATGAAAGTTAACGAGGCACTTTCCATGCAATTCCGTTTGTTGATGTCATTTCTATCCTTCACGTTTAATTATAGTATATTTTTTTATGTGCGACTGAGCATTGTGTGGAAGTCAGCGACTCATAAATTATTGATGTCAATCAGCCACTTTTCTGGAGATAATCGCGCGCTCTTCCAAACCCTTTTCCCATCTTATGACCCAAAGTATGGGATTTTCCCACCCTATTTCAGACTAGAACTCAAAATTGACACTATGTACCTATGTTTTA
>NC_138146.1:29817623-29832623 GCF_964199315.1 Orbicella franksi
GACGGATCATCAATATCTCGCACACGATATCTCCACTGGGTTTTAACCGAATGTTGTCAAATTTTCAACATTGATGAAGGTCACAATTATCTAGGTCTTAAACCTCCAAAATTTGCAATTTATGAAATTTTTTCCTGTTATTTAGTTAATATAGTTAATATTAGTTAATATTAATACACTTTTTCAACATTTCACGAGAAAAACCCCCTCAAAACACTGTTTTCTGAGGTTTGTCTCCTGGACAACTTGCTTATGGACAAGATGAACTTAATTCCATACTTCTCGAACCATTCATTATTACGTTATCGTGTTTATAATGAACACCACTTTTTAACACTAAGGAGCTAGTTATTCATTAACTATCATGGCACGTGAGCTGGAAAAGCTCATTTTTGAAGTCAGAGTGCAAAGTCCTTTAACGTGATACCAAAACTGTTCCACAGAGTTGTTTTGCAAAAAAAAAAAAAAAATTTAGGTATAAGACCACCTTAATCCGAAAATGATACAGTACAGTACTGTTTCAACACGGCGCAAAGCACGAAACGCTACGTTACCTTCGTGACATAAGTGATACCTTCCGTTGTTGTACCTTAAATCCCCGGGGGGGGGGTACTCCGTTATATGGGCTCTATAGGTACTTGCCCCCTGGGCATGTGCGGCCCCAAAGGGTAGGGTTTTTCAGCCGTTTTGGTCATGGCCAATTTGGTTATAAATTGGGTATGGCTTTAGCACTCTAATCTTGAATTGGGTATGTTTCTTAGAAAGCGCTACTTTTTCATCATTATCAATAAGACCGTCATCAAAAGCCCTTCATAAATTATGTTTAGGGCAACTGTGTCAGCCGCAACGGTCATAAATAGGGTATCGGATTTTTGGCCGGGTCGTAAATAGGGTAGCAGAAAACACAGATTTTGGTCATAAATAGTGTAAAGGTTTTGGAAAGTGGGCTGTACACCCCCACCCAACCTTTCTGGAAGTACCCTCCGGGGCTTAAATCAAGATACCGTACCTAACTCTCTCTTCAGATGGGAAAAATATATATATTGTTGAACCTTGGTTTTACTACTTTTGGGGAGGGGGAGAGGAAGGGGGAGGTTAGCTACTTTCGGGATTCATTAGCGGCCACAATACATTTTTTGATGTCGTTTGCGGTGTTGGTGTCGTCCCCATAGCCCTTTTCGCTTCTCTTAGCCGGCGAGGCCTTGGCACGAGAAATCGAAGGCCCCTTCGATGCGAAGGCCTCGCCAGCTAAGAGAAGCGAAAAGGGCTATGGGGACGGATGGGGACGTGATGTTGACCAACCCTCGTTTGGGATCCAGGTTCTACTCTGCCTAGGATGTGGGAACTGGGTACAATGGAACGAAATACCAAGTTTGGAGACAGCTGTCGATGTCATATATGAACAGGAAACTACGTTTTGCGCTGTACTTGTAAACGCGCTTATTCCTTGATCGACGCAAGCCTTTCTTCGGTCGTCATGTCAATAATATATAGCCTTATAGCTCGTGGAACTACTGTTCTTGTCGACTACACAGAATCTACTGGCAACTTTCAGCAGATAACAAGCTCAATTTTGCAAAAAATTCCCTTAGACGATGATACAAAATGCACGTATGTTTCTGGAAGGTAAGCTGAATTTTGTAAATGGAAGGATTTTTTTAATAGAAGTGATTTAACATTTACTTTGCTTATAACTTTAAAATTTCAATATACTATGAGAACGTGATGAACTGAGCATCAGATAATTCAACATTCAGATGAATGGATTTATAGGGCAGCCCGGGCTTGCCGTTCATGTCCAGTGGCGTGAAACGCATACGAGAGGGATCTACAGTAAGCTAAAGCTCCTGTCGCAATCGAACATTGACTGAAGCTCACAGTTTTTAGAGTTTTAAAAGGACTTCTGTATATGGAAAAGAAGTAAATTTAACCATATTTCTCAATTGTCTGGTCTTGAACTAGTCGTCACTCAAATTATTTTTCACGCAGAAGTCTGTAGTAAACAAATGACATCGTGTTCATAGCGTAGGGCGGAAGTACGTACAGTGGAACCCCGTCAATACGACCACCTTCGGGCCATGGAAAACTGGTCGTATTAACGGGGTGGTCGTAAGGCGGGGTTCCACTGTACATGGACAAACAATGACGTATTTTCAATTAATTTAGGGGTGAACCATTTAATTTTGAAGGGGGAGGGTGAGTTGGTATGGACGTGTTTTTTTGTTTTTAACCCTCTTATGTACTGATATCCATGAATCCATGATATTTTTTCCTCCATGTGACAGGTATTTTGCAGCTCACTGAGTATGTGTAAAATTTTATTTCGGCAGTAGTTGTGTGCATGAAATTTTTTTTTTTTTTGGTTGGCGGGGGGATTAAAAGCATGCTTGCCGGATGTGTATTTTTTCCAAATTCTCCACAACTAATAGGGTATGGGAAAGAACTGTGCGGAATTTTGGATGCCAATTTCAACCTTTTGTCAGATTCAGAGAGCACTCAAGTGTCACAAGTCACACATGCATCTAAAAGTTCGGGGTTGTACATTTGGTTGGAAATGATCCCGGAAGAAGACTTTTTTAGGCTCAACCTCCCCTCCTGCCTGGATTTCCATAGCCTTTGACCCCCTCCCGGGAGAATTTCCAGAAACTTCTGTTGGGGAGGTGTGGATTTTTTCTAGTCGAATAACCCATTTTGAAAAATTTGTTTGGATGGAGTAATTTATAATGGTAATTGAACTGAGTGGAGTGCAATTTGGTCTGAAATCACAAGTATGATTTCAGACCAAAATTGCACGACCTGAAGTTCAATTGCCACTTTATTAAATCCATTTTGAAATCGCACAATTTTATCGCCGTAAATTTAGATTTTTGGTGTACTGTTCCATTAGCTGGTTTGTTAAAAAAAGCTGAACCGGAATTGCCTTTACGTCTCATTTAGTATGCAAAACAATGTCATGTGACGAAAACTCATTCGAGCATGACAAAGAAACAAGCAGTTCTGAAGTCAGAACGAAAATAGTGTACTTCAGGGATAGAAGTTCAATTCTCGTCGCCTGAATCAATTATTGAAGGCCTTCCCTTCTTCTGTGGTTGAGGCTGAGATTTTTCATTGTCTTTGGAGAAGGAATTTAAAGGTGCATATCCTGTGTAATTCTGCGATTGATTTCTTTTGAGTTGTGAAACTCCCTCGAGTGTACGATGCCCAGTGGATAGTACGTTTTTTTCCTTTTAAATACCGTTCAATGGAATGATTTTGAGGGAGTCCAGCTCATTGTCATCTCCGTTTCTTTTTGTGACCTCGGCGTAGGACTCAATACTCAGGACCTTATCAAGTTCTTGCGGCTCCATTTGTTTTAAGATATTTCCAAGATGGCGGGACTGGCACGGGTTTGTAAGATGTTCATTCATTCACTTTTTTGTGCAGTGTGGCATATTTTGACTATGTTTATTCACAGCAACAGAGTTGAGCTCTTTTGTTGCTTCGTTTGAAACTACTGGAAACTTGGAAACATCTACCTTCTTGAGATGGCTCTGAATTTGTTGTTGTGTGGTTTTCGTTTGTTTATGTTTTACTGGACTTGTTATCATACATATCTTGAGCAGATGTTGAAGAAAAATTGCCAAAATATTCATCAAAATGGACACTGAAAGTTGGAAACTTCCATTAAAGTAGGTCTTCAGCCTGAAGGAGCTCATAATCGTCATTCAGAAACTGTAATTAATTAAATTTGTCAATTTTTTGGAAAAAACTACTATAACAACAAAGTTTTGGCAATACTAGTTGCAAAATTCTCCACACAATGGCCTTTTGCCTTTCATTTTCCTGAAATTTTATTGATTACTTTAAACTACTCTTGAAATCTGATTGGTTGTTTTGTTTTACTGTCCCATTCTCATTGGCTGAGAAAGAGATGCGATTTGGAGCAAAAAATAGTGCGATTCGTGAATAAATTGCACTACTGAGAGCCAATCAGATTGCAAGGATAACCAGTGATTTCAAAATGGATTTAATAAATTTTTTTATTTTCACAAAGATTGATATTAATGGAAGACTTGTGGATGAATTTAGGAACATTTTCAGTGTGGATTATCTGTATCAGGGATCTTCTCTCTCCCTCTTTTCCTTTTTCAAAAGGTAACTGTTTAGAAACCTTCCATCTTAGGGAGTGTGCCAAACAAATGGAAATGTTCTCATTTATGAAACACCAAATTAAACTAGTTAGACATCAAGGGTTTTTGTGAGAATTTTTATCCTCCCCTTACTCAGAGAAAGACTCAATCCTGAGGCTAAATTTGTTTTATTTTGTTTTGTTTTCAAGTTACCACTTCCATGTAATAGTAGATGATGGAATAATTTACCTTTGCATGGCTGATGAGGAATTTGGAAAGAGACAGCCATATGCATTTTTAGAGGAGGTACACTGTAATGCCAATTCTTGATTTACAGAATACTTTGCAAATTTTGTTTGATAGATGTAGAGCTGACAGGTGTACAATGTAACTTATGGTATACTCAGCTTTATTTGATTAGTTTATATCTCAGGGTTTACTGACAAATATTTCAAATTTGGTATCTTTTACATCAAAAATTTATCTGTGACTCCTAACCATTCTTAGAAGGAGTCACTTTAATTTGACTCCAGCCTCAAGGCCAGAGTTGTGGTAGTATGGTGACTAGCTGGTAGTTAAAAATTTTAAAACTATAACTCAATAAATGTTTTTTTTTGGGGGGGGGGGGGCAGAGGGGATGTCACCAAGATTAGTGAACAAGAAGTTGAACAGACCTCAGAGGTAACTAAGAGAAATTTGTTAATCATATATGTCCTATTTATCTTTCAACTAAACTCTGCATACAGATCAAACGCAGATTTGTGAACAGCTCTCTGAAACAAAGGGCAAGAGCAGCTCATGCAAATGAATTCAGGAGAGATTTTGGACAAGTACTGGCCAGTCAAATGGTGAGGGGTCTTTAATTAAGGGTGAATGGCAGACTTTTTGTGAAAACAGAAGATTGCAGAATCATTAGTCTTCACCCAACTTATTCTCTTGTAATCCATAGCATTCTTTCCTAAGGTTGTACAAAAGTATTATAATTTTATGTGTCTTCACAAATATACATGTAGACAACAGCAAAAACTCTGAGCCAACATAAGAACAACACACAATCAACATTTTGTCAAATATTTTGCCAAATATTTTACCAAAAAAGGCAATATCAGAAAAAGACACTCTGTATAGTATTTCATATTTCCGTTAATAAAATATCAAAGGTCAAGAGTAAAGTTATGAGAAGTGTCAGTGATAGCTTATTTTTTCTTTTGTTCCTTGATGTTTGTTATGTTTTCCAACTTTTTTCGGTTGGAACTTAATTTGATAACTGTAGTGTTAGGTCTTGTCTGTTGGAGTAGCCAGTCTTGTTAAATCCATTGATCACTTGGCTGGGTTGGTTGAGACTAACTTCTCTCATGTTGGTCAAAAGGATTATTGAACTACAACTACATTTTAAAAATGGTTTTGTAACCAGGTGATTGATTCATGATTGAAAAACGTTACTCTGGTTTAAAACAAATGTAAAAATGTTAGTAACAATTTTTATCTGTAAAAGTCCCAACGTTTCGGCTAAAACCTCAGCCTTCATCAGGGGAAAGTGACAAGGAATTTGTAAAAAGGCACATTCTTATACTATGCAAATTGGCAAATCGGAGCTAATTATGTCCTGTCCCTTAGAGCTAAATTTAAAAATTTGTGCGGCAAATGCATGTCATCATCATCATTGACATATGGTAAAATGCAGAAACCTTTTTTGTTATCCAGTGCAGTTGCAAGCGTTCGTCAAGGGCATATGTCAAGAGCACTATGGAACTGATTAAGCGAATCCAAAGCAATTACAATATCAAAATTGCTTTAAAACCACACCATACCATCGGCAATTTATTTCCCAAACCAAAAGACCCAGTCCCGAAAGATCAGACTCGTGGCACAATTTATTCAATTCCCTGTCAAGGTTGTGACAAAAGCTACATCAGGGAAATGAAACAAAAATTTTCCACCCGGCTCAAAGAACATCAAAAAGCGGTTGTAAACAAACACTCGCACAAGTCAGCTTTAGCGGAACATTGTTTACACTCTGGCCACACCATCTCCTGGGAATCTTCAAAGATTTTACGTACAAGCACAAATTGGCGCAACAGACGTATTTTAGAAGCATGGGAAATTAACACTTGCAGGAATCCGCTGAACCGTGATGATTGCATGCATTTGCAGTACGAATTTTTAAATTTAGCCCTAAGGGACAGAACATAATTAGCTCCAATTTGCCGATTTGCATAGTATAAGAACGTGCCTTTTTACAAATTCCTTGTCACTTTCCCCTGATGAAGGCTGAAGTTTTAGCCGAAATGTTGGGACTTTTACAGATAAAAATTGTTACTAACATTTTTACATTTGTTTTAAACCAGAGTAACATTTTTCAATCATGAATACAACTACATTCATTTGATGAACTGTTCCACTCATGTTATATGATGGATTAAAACATAATAGTTAAAATGCAAAAAAGAACTTGACCACCCCAACCAACGTGTATTTTAAAATGGTTGGTCCTTACAGGGCATGTCTGTTTAAACTAGTCTACTTATATATATTTATTTATTGCATTATTACCTCACCAGTCTTTGTTCTCTGATCCTGGCCATGATGATACAGATCAGATCTCAAAAGTTCGACGAGAGGTGAATGAAGTGAAAGATGTCATGACTCAAAACATAGGTATGCTGTGACTGCATGGTACTAGATAGTCCATTTTCAAAATGTATCAAAATTCTAACATGACTTCACTATACAAAATCACAAATTTTCTAAAATTCCTTTGTCCTGTAATTCCTATTAGAGTTTTGATTACAAAGGTAAACTAGACCAAATTTAGGTCTAGCAGTGAGCTAGTATAGATAGAGAAAAGACAAGCTTGACTTTTATTCAAATTTAGAAGCCAATTTCAGCAAGATTCCTCTGACAGTACGTTGTAGTCCCTTTTTTCTTTTCCAAGCATCTTATTTGAAAGGATGATCTGGACAAAGTGCTTGCTGGGTGAAATTACACACTCAGGCTTTTAGCTAGATGCATGGATGTCCAAGTAGCCTGTGGATGCCCACTTTTTAATTAATTTAATTTTTAGGATTGTTTTATTTTTCACATGTTGCTTTACAAATTGTTCATTTGAGCAGATGCTATAGGACATTGTGGATGCCCTCTTTTTCTGGCTAAAAGCCTGAAATTACATGATAAAATTATATGATATTCATGTCGAGCATGCCAAGTTTTTTTGTTTCAATCTCCGAAACTATGATTATGATAACATATGTTTTCCATCAATTACAGTGTAATACCGTAAAAACCTGCATATAAGAACCTAGAATTTTTGAGGTCAGGCTGAACAGGTTCTAGCTTGTATTTTAGGGTAGTTTTTCACAATTCAGGCTGATTAGGTTCTTAATACCTTCTCAATTTTCAGATCATATATATTGCACTAGTAGCTTTATGGAAAACATGATTATTTCCTAAGTGAAAATTAAAAAAGTAAATCAAAACAAAAATATTATACTCAATAACTTTTTGTCAGAAATTCTTCACACAATTAAAATCCAGAATTTAGACCATCTAAATTGGAATTATTTTTTTTGGTATAAGAACCCATTTTTCTTTGCCGTGCTGAACAAGTTCTTATATTTCTGAGTATTTAAATGCCAAATTTCAGCCTGTAGGTTCTTAAATCACTGGGTTCTTATGTGCGGGTTTTTACTGTGACAGGATATTTTCATCACAATTATTTTGTTATTGCTGTAAGTTGTTGTTGTTGTTTTTTTTATATAAGAGATGAAGTATTTTCCTTTGTTTATCTACTGTAGAAAAAGTACTTGAAAGAGGTGAGAGGATTGATGTTCTTGTGGGGAAGGCAGAAGAATTGGATCATAGTGTAAGTTTATTAGTTACATAATTATAAATATTAAGATGGTCTTCGCTGAACATTTGAGCAATAAGGGCAAAAATAAAGTTACCAGGAAACCCTCATAGCATGGTAGTATTTTGAATACGGTTGAGAAGAACTTATCAAGACTTGAGCTCTCAAGCTGACCCCGTGAGAGAAAATTGAATTTGAAGTCACCCATATTTTAAGAAAAACGGATGTTTTGTGTCGGTTCAAAACACAATAACACACGCTTTAAGCATTTTTACGAGGTTTGACATTAACTTTCTTGTGAATGCTTACATGTAGGAATTTAATCGCCAGGTTACTTAGAGAAATGAATTTAATTAAGATGTTTTACATGTAAATAGTATTCAAAGAGTTACCTTGCTGTGTTTAGATTTTTATTACTTAAATAACTTTTGCACTTATTGCTCAAACTTTTAGCAGAGTCCATCTTAAACTTGTACATTACTGTGCAAGACAGTGAATTTCTTTAAGGATGTTCTACTATCAGGGGTCTTTTATTGTTCTAGAAACTCATGTTTCTAGTCAGTCAACAAATTGAATGTATGTATTATTTTCATTAGAAATGGGTAGCAAAGGGAGGTTGTGATCTTGTTTCGCACATGAATTGAAACAAAATTTGTGACACCACTTATAGAGGGGGGTGAATAGGGGTATGCAAATCCACTGACCTGTGCATTTTTGTCACCAAATCCATTGATCCGCCAATATTTTTGTTCAAATCTGAAACCACAACCACATCCAGAAACAGAAGTGTAAAGGTTCAAAGGTAAATGTGAATGCCACTGTTAATTTGGCACAAATAGTAAAGAAGACAACATGCTTAATGACTATGACAAAGTGCAATTCCAATAACAGTCTCACACCTGAGTTTAAATAAGCTTCATTCACAAAAAGAAATAATTTGCCATGGATGAAGTCATTAACATACCGACTAAGGCTGAAGAAAGATCTATGATCCAAATTTCGTTTAGATCCAAGATCCGAACATCAAGACAGGCACAATCTGGAATGTGTGCCAAAATTCACAGCTGATCCACAATCCACTGTGTTTTCAAAATCTGCGAATCTGCTTGATTTACGGCAAAAATCACAATCTGTGTGTTTTTAAGGCCAAATCTGTCGATCAGAAAACCTATTCACCCCCCTCCTTATAGTCTTTTACCTTCAGTAAAGATCAGCTTTTTTCATACATTTATGCATCATGTATTTCTTTTAGTTGCTTTTCGTACATCACCCACTAAATTTACACCCTTATTGCATCATTCATAAACCCTTTGCCACCCTTACTTGTTCCAGATGGTGCTACTTTTGGTTAATTATGTTGTAAAATGAAATGTTTTATTTTTAAACTTTGCAATTTTGGAAGTGAAAGGGTTGCTGCAGTAGTATTCACTCAACAAGGTTTCCTTTGGGTTTGGTTTGATCTCATCAACAAATCTTTCAGGTGTGTTTGTTTGTGGGTGTAGGGTGGAGGGGGGTAGAGGGGAGAGGGGAGTTGAGGGATGGGTTTGGGACAATGCTGGAAGTCTAGTACTAGTCATGTCAACTTTTTTGCGTAGGTCTTGGGTTTAAATTAATCATAAAGACACCTGTGAATAATGGGATTGGGGCAAAGCTGATAATTTGAAATTTGTCAGTAAGAAGTCTTACACCTGTCATGTTAACCCCCTGCGAAAGTCCTAAATTCATCAAAGACAGAGTCAAATTGATATGAAAGCTTAGATCAGAAAAGTATTGCGCCTTTGTCAAGGGGCAATGTGGTATTTGGCAAGTGCTGTAAGAGCAATTTTCAGGACATAAAGGGCATAAATCATTTCAGGTACCAGAGACTAGACGTAAATTATCATGAACATTGGAGATATCAAAGACGGCAGATCTTAACCAGACTGAAAAGTTGTGATCAGTTTGTAATAAATGAAGTGGCATTAAATGGGTTTACAGCCTTATGCGCCTACTGGTGCCTTGAGAACTGATGATGATGATGATGATGATTAAATGGGTTTTATCATGATTGGAATAGTGAAGTACAGGCTTTATGTGATCTGGTTATGGATGATTGCGGGTGGTTTTAATTGTTAATTTGTTCTTTTATAATTATATTATTTATTCAGTCCCAGGTGTTTCACAGACAGTCCACAAGATTACGCCAAAGAATGTGGTGGCAAGACAAGAAGATGTGCCTAATTTTATTGTTTGTTCTGATTGTCATAATTGCTGCAATTGTGTTGGTTGTCTTGGGTCTTGAGGGAAAGCTTTAACACAGTATTGAAATTGCTCAAACCTGAGTCAAATCCATTCCTGCAGCAATGATATGCAGTTCACATCCTATGCTTAACTTTGGCTGCTCTGAAGAGTTCCCTCAGTAAAACTTCAGAAATTAACATTTTTAGTAGAAATTGTCAAGTTACATGTATACAAATTTAGATATTTAGCTAGGTTATGATCTCTTGAAAAAAAAAAGCTTTGTTTGGACAACATCTAATTTTCTGCTTTTAATTTTTGTTTTCCTGGCTGTACATTCTTTTGCTTCTTAAAAGTTATTCTTGCTTATGCTTGAACTACATCTGGCTGGTGTCAATCTTTCAAGGATCTTCAGGAATGCCCGAATATCTTCATTGACCTTATGCAGGTTAGTAATCAAGATCCTCACTGATCCTTGCCCAGATCCTACAAAAATTTTAACAATCTTTACAGTTCTTGCTTCTTCTTAAGGATCTTTAAGGATTTTCCAAGATTTTGCTAAACAATCTTGCCAAGATATTTGGAAGATCCTTGCAAAGATCTTTCATTAAGGATCTTTTCAACATCTTTCAAGTATTGTTTCAAACACTTTACATTAAAGTCAAACGTGGTTTCAGTCCAGAAGAAAAGAGACAACTGGCACTTTAGGTTTCTGATCCATACAATGTTTCTCTGTAGATTATGTTCTAACAGTAAAGCACTCAAAGAAATAGCACTCAAACGTGATTGTAAATTAAGGTGTGCATGAGCTATTGATTACTATTAGCCACTGTTGTGCCACTGGTAAAAACTATTGTCTGTCATTGGTGAGATTAGGCTGGCAATAGATTCATATATAAGTACATAGAAGATATAAATTGATATTAAATTAGATTATGTAGTATTAGATTAATTAAATTTAGATTGAATTTTACACTGGTAAACTTGTTATCAGCTAGTTTGAATCATTGTAAACTAATTTGTTAATGGGCAAAGAAATATATATGCTTGATTTTTGTTTTCTTTTGTCCCCAATGTAAATGTAGTTAAGCTTAGGTTCCCAAGTCATTCAGAGTGTGAATTACCATGCGAAAAAGTTTTAGTTCATCTTTTTGTATGATTAATTTTTGTATTGATTGTATGATTAATTTCTAAGCCCGATGTCTAGATATTGTTTAACTAATAGTTACAGTTGTGAATAACTTGGGTTACCTGTAATAAAACATGAAATGCTTCAGTGTCCATTTGATTCTGTAAGCTTTGCACGCGTTGCGTACCTATGGTTCTTGGGTATTTTTGGCTATGAGTAGGTCTGCAATGTGTGCAGTTGTTTTGAGAACGCATTTCAATATCAGTTATATTGCAAAAGCAGTAGCGATCCTTTAAAAAGTTAAGGATACCGAATACCTTGAGGGGCTACCAGGGTTGTTCTAGTTTAAAAAAATATAGCGCTTCCTGATTATAAAATGAATACCTTAAACCCTATATCAAAGGAAAGAAGATGATGAAAGTACAAGCCCTCTATACGCAGTTACTCGCAGTACGCGCGTGTTTCGACCGAGGTAAACCTAATTTTTATCTTTTACGAGAAGTCTGTCGCTTCGTTGACTTTAATGGTACTTGGACAGCCCTTTAAGTCCGTTGATAGTAGATAGAATGCTTTCCAATGTTTCGGCGAGCCCTCTCCGATGAACACGCGAATTTCTTTTGTTCCTTTTCATGCTATCGGGAGAATCAAGGTTTGAACGTTTTTGGACACCTTTCTCACTCGCTCCTGTTCTTACTTTCTCATTATTTTCTTGACTGCCCGAGTGTTTGGCCTTTATGTTGTGTTTGTGCGCGTCAAAGTTTCGTTGCAAACTTCTCTGCCGACCTTTGAAATCACTTTGTTTGATATTCTCTGCAACGTTAAACAGCGCACTGTTCTTTTGACTTCGTTCTCGAGATGAGGATGATGAGTTTTTCGAAGCGTGGGTGGAAAAACTATTGGAGTCAGTCTGGCTTGTGGCAGACTTTTCCTTAGCAACTGAGCTGGCCTTGGCGACTTTTCTGTGCATTTTGGGGTGATCTTTACTGACTTTAACAAGCTTCCTTACCGTTGTTACAAAATTTGCCGCGTCATTAAGAACGGTCTTGGCTTCATCAACAACTTTCCTTGCGTGTTTGATGACTCCCTTCATGGCATCACTGACGTGAGAATTGTTCAGATCAACATTCTTTAATCCAGCGATTGGAAGGAGAAGCTTAGTTATTTTTGACATGTCTATACCATTCTCTTGTTGCAGTTTCTTTCGCGGTTTTCTTCCCTTAAACAATCCTTCTGCCAATTTTGTGAGCAAACCCCCAGAACCCGAGGGCTGTCTCGTCTGATGTCTCGTCGGGGAGGCTTGTCCACTACCAGAAAGGTCTGCGTCGGGTTGATCCGACTTCTTCTCTGCTTTCTTGTGCGTGCCGTGATTAAACTTGGAAAAATCCGTTCTCTTTGAAGCTACGCTAACGTCTTTCGGAAGCTTAAAGCTTGTCTTATACTCGGGCCACTGTCCTTTCATGCTAAACTTTGGGTGTTTAACATTGACCGTAGCCAAAACAGGGCTGTTCATCGCCAGCATCTCTGCGTTATCGTTGTCCACCTGCCAGTCCTGTTTAGAAGCGGCCTTCACCTTAGACTCGGGCAGTTTGTAGTGGAGATTAGTTCCTATACTGTTCGCCTCGACGTGAATTTCGTACGATTTTGAGCCTCCTCTAAATCCATTCTTTTGTGCTTCTGCGGCCAGAATAAGGCACATTAACCAAAGCGCGATAACACTGGAAGTCGTTTTCCCGTCCATACGTTAGCCGTCAAGTAGCGAAATCTTCAAACTTGTGTTTCCTCGCGGTAACGTGACACCTTAACTACGTCAATGCCACCTGTAGATCTCTGTAGCAGTCAACTGAATTCGAAACATTGAGACTGGTAGTTCTCAAAATCATCATTTATCGTTTCATTTTTCAAAGGAAGAAATCATCGTAGAGTATCCAATATGAAAGACAGGCGAAGACCAGTTAAGTTTCCATCATGCATTTATTATGAGTTAACACTTGTTGTCAAATCAGCCCCGCGGTATAAACCCGGTATAAACGAATTTGTCACAGTGAGCAGGTTAATAAGACACTTAGCACATTCCCGAATAAGAAATAAACAAAGTTTCTTTTGAGGACGAGACCCGGTGACGTTTTGTTACAGTGTCTTTTTGTCGCATGGGGTCACAAACATTCTTCCTAAAACAGAGAAAGGAATTCGTTTGTTTACAGAATCAAACGAAGCGTCCCATGTGCTCGTCTGGCGTAGCTGAGACCTGCTAAAGAGAGCAGCCAAGAGTGCCAAATTATAACTTTTGAGCGAGGGACTTCCAAGATCAGTCTCAATAATGTCATACTGTAAACGTCTTGGGATTATGGCAGATAAGTCGTATTTCCATTTTGGGGGTTGAGATATCCTGAGACCAGGCGTTCTTTATTCGGCGAAAAATTAAACAGAACGCCTGATCATAGGTTAGGGTTGAGACGATTTTAATTAATGCGGATATGGTGGATGTAATCAGCTTTTTTTCCATTCTCGTCCCCAGGGGCCGCGCTTTAACACCAGTAGCCCGCGATTCTCGGACTCTCCGTCAGATCTGTCGACAAACCTGATTGGCTGAGAATGCGAAGTGACTACTCTACGCATGCTCAGTTTTCGGGTCCGGATAGAGGTTGCCAGAGGTCGCGAATTTATCCGAGTTTTGTTGCTGACTAAAATGAGCGCGGCCTCTCGGAACGAGTATGGTCGGGCAGAGGTTGCGATTTGTGGTGCTGGTCGCATGACTAAAAGGATCGTGTCCTCTGGAGACAAGCTATGCTATCAGTCCCTCATATCCCACCGAGCCAGTTTGGGATGCAGAAATTGTGAAATTGAGCCTTTGGTTTGCTCTAGTACACGTTTCAAAACTTTTTTACTTGGTAAAAATGGTAAATGTTAGGAATGTTATGCCGTGCCCTATTGGGAATAAGTTTTAGTTTAATGGTACCAAGGTTGGTTGATTCTGATAGGAAAAACTATTTTCGGTTGAGTTAAAGGGATTGTTGAACCGTCGGTCAACCGAACCGTTTCAATTAAGCTGTCTGCAAGAGTACTCAAAGAGATCTCACAAACAGCCTCTACGTGGCTCGCTTTCATCTTTCAACAATCATTTGATCTTAATGTCGTCCCATCAGATTGGTCCAAAGCCCTCATTACTGCAGTCTTTAAGAAAGTAAACAAATCAGATCCATCCAACTATCGCCCAATTTCGCTGACTTCTATCTGCTGTAAAGTAATGGAACACATTGTTCTTAGCCATATGGCCAAACACTTATCTAGTAACAACATTTTGATCAACGAGCAACATGGTTTCAGACAGTGGTTTTCTTGTGAAACTCAACTGATATCAGCTATACACGATTGGGCCAAGTCAATCAACACTTGCAGCCAAACCGACGTCATACTGCTTGATTTCTCTAAAGCATTTGATTCTGTCCCCCACCAAAGACTTCTAATGAAGCTCGACTACTATGGTATTCGTGGGAACATGCTTATGTGGATTAAAGCTTTTCTGTCAAACCGCACCCAATCAGTCTCAGTAAATGGCATTCAGTCTTCTTCCAAACCAGTGCTCTCCGGGGTCCCGCAAGGCTCAATTTTGGGCCCTGTATTATTTTTACTATATATAAATGACATCTCTTCTTCTGTAAAGTCACGTCTACGCCTCTTTGCAGATGATTGCATCCTCT
>NC_138146.1:29837623-29897623 GCF_964199315.1 Orbicella franksi
GACTTGGTAACAGTTACATTGTCGCTGTTATACACGTACTTATGTACTGTATATGGCTACATGTAGCTGTGCAAGCAGGCAAGATGAACCAAATCCTGTGCTGTGATTGGCTACCTGAGTGGGCAAGATAGTGCTATCTTGCCTGCTCAGGATTACCTGCTGTGTCCCGCAAAGAAATAGTGTTCTTTTTCCGTATATTATAATGCGTGTAAATCCTTTATTGACCATGAAGCTTGTTTGGTCAAGATGGCCCCATTTCAGTCCATAAACACACAAACAAAGAAAATGGCTGATATCCAGCCACCTTGACTGAACGAACTTGGCCAGTAATCCATACATGATTGAATATCTTGTATAGCTGACATGTACTACAACCATGTTACTGGACCTGGTACAAATTCAACATCATACTACGCAACAAGATATTATTTAGTATTAAAATTTAATGTATCACATATTAATGAGTAATTAAAATTAATTATTATTTTGGATGATTTTCCCAAAAATCCATACATGGGGCGTGACTATATACCATGTACATATGGATGAATTGAATTTTATTGTGGGTGATTGGTTTTCTCTTTTTAAATCCTACGAAAAATTTCAAAGTGCTATTCAGGATTACAGTACTACTACAACAAAAAAGTCTCAAGTTAAAAATTCATTTAATACTGTAATAGTGACAGTTTATACCACAGACATAAATTAGATTGATGTGTTGCAATTTTTTAGAAATAACACATGTGTAAAACTTAAGTCTGTTTATAAAAATGTATATATCCTTTTTTGTTTCATTTACTGCAGACAGAAGCCAGAGTCAGACCTAACTATTCCCTGTTTAGGCCTGTTGGCAAACCTTTGTCGACATAATCTACCAATCCAGGCCCATGTCAAGGCACTGGTAAGTACAAGTCAGTTTTAATACACTCTTTCATTTTATCATAATGTTTCATGTAACTAGAGACCAATGTATTTCACCCCTTAGCCCTTTGTATATCACTATTTATAGTACATGACATGTACGTATGACTGTTGAACTTGACTTTTCATGGTATTGGTACATTGAGAGTTGTAGTTTCTCAACTAAACTATGACCACTTTCTTGTTGCAGGAGAACATTAAATCACTTTATCGGACTCTGATAGCTTTTCTCTCGCACAGTAACCTGACGGTGATTGTTTTTGCGTTGTCCATTTTGACAAGCTTATCACTTCACGAGCAGCTGGGGGAGAAGGTACTTGTACTATAGTCTATAGATGTACAGACATACATTATTTCTTCTCAATTAACAGTGCATACCGTACACATGTATTGATATCATATTTACAGTTCTGTCATCCTAGCTGGATAACAAACTTGACTTTAGTGAACATATTAAATTACTTAAATTAATGTGCTTAACGGCTAACTCTAAGATCAGTGTACCGACAAGGATGAAGTCGAGCTGGTTTCAGAAAAGATCAAGTTTTGTCTATTGAAATCTGTAATCCTTCCCAGGCCTAACTTCCGTTCAATTTTATGGTTATTTATAAGTCAGAACATCTGATAAGTGCAGAAAGAAAACAAGAGAGGGGTGTTTATTATTAATAATACTACATCAAGTTATGGCAGTTTGTTAGAGAAAGCACACCTGTCAACTTTATACATGTACATGTATAATAGAAGACTGCTTGTTAACCTGGTAGAACTGAAAGATGATAAATGTGGATCAGAATACACCTTATGTAGTTCTTAAATTTTCATATAATTCTTAAATTGTACATACTTTAGATATTTATTCTCTAGATTGTTACATATGATAATGGGATTTTTAATGTTAATGTTGCTTCACTTTTCATAGTTTAATTTTTCTGGTTTACCAACTAGCTGTTTAATCCCAAGAACATCCACCAGACTTTTCAACTTGTGTTCACATTTCTTATAAATGGTGAGGGTCCAATGACAAGACGATCTTCAGTGGACTTGTTTGTTGACTTACTGGCCAGCCCTAAGATTCAGCAGTCTCTTCTCATGTAAGTGCCTTGTACACATGGTTCTGTAGTTTGCAAGTTTTTTTATTGTTTCTACAGGCACAGACTATTTACTTGTGCATGTACATATATCCATGTTAAATTTATGACTGGAGTATGACATTTGAGTGCCAATTGTTTCTGACCCCTTGTCTAGCTTTGCCTTGTAATTAAATTATCATAACAAGGTTCATGGTTAATAAAATTTAAACATTGTACAGTGTTTCCCATGATACATGTGCAGTAGGTACAAACCTGTACCTAGGAAATCAAACTTTTAGTTAATTTGACATTTTTCACTGGCAGCCTTAAACCATTTCAATTTAATTTTTCTTTCAGACATGAACACTTAGCTTTTTATTTGGAACAGATTTTGGCCTTGCTTCACTTAAATCAGGCAGAGGAAGCAGGAAAGGTAACAAATTAAAATGATTATCATTCTGTTGAATGTTTGTTGCCTTTATTTGCTTTAAATGTGGTATTTTCACCATATTTGTATTGATTCACATTCAGTTGCAGGGATGTAGTTATGAAAAAACTTAAAGCCACACGGTAGCTTCTTAAAGTGCCCAGCTGGCTTGTCTTGCGTTTGTACTGAAAAGTTTGCGTAAGCTTTCTTTCAGCTGACTCTTGGCTACATCCCTTGTTCTGAATCAGTAGTTTGTACAATTATCATAGCAGTGCTTCTGGCATTTTACAATGTACATGGTATGCTGTGACAGCTGCATGCATGACTGACATAGTCTGCGGTAAAAGGTGGCACAAGGAGCTACAAAATAAAGATGTTTGATACTTGAGAGATTAATACTAAAAACAGGCAAAACTAGCAGTAAAAACAGAGTTGCTGTTACAAGCAAGAGTGTCCTCAGAAATTCTTCACCAAGGATGCTTCATGGACTGTCTTTTAGATCTAACTAATGAACCAACATCTGGATGAATTCTTTTTTCCACTTGAAAGGTGTTTGAGCTGCTATTGACATTCTGCTCAGTGACTGGGTTAAGAAGTCTTGTGTGCAGAGCTCTGTTCACTCCTGCAAGCTCCAAACCAAAGGATCCAAATGTAAACAGTGCATATGATGTTGTCCTATACTGGGCCAGTCAGTCAGTCGAGACCCACTCCACTGTGTCCCTAAAGGCTCTTGATTTCATTAAGGAGATTTATGAGGTCAGAATTGTTCAAATTTCTAACTTTAGGTCACAAATTGAAGTAATTGTGTACACATACATATACTGTAGTTGCGAAGTTATCACATTTTTGTTCACTGGACATTGATTTGAATTTAAGCAGTCTAGGCTATGTGCATGGACATGGTAAGATTATTAAAAGCACAACTAATACTACAGTGTATGACCTACCTTTTTACAGCATGCAAAATGTCTCATGTCTCATGAACATTTGGGAGCTTGATTAGAGTACAGCCACAGTAGACAACTTTCTTGCTCTCCCAACACTCTCTCACTCAATCCTGGAATGCCCAGTGACACATAGTGTTCTCCCAAACATACACTTAATTTCCTATTGTGCACTGCATAGATTGTAGGAAAAATGGAACAGGGACCATAATCTTGATGTATTTTATATTCCTAGGGAATTTTATTTGGAATCAGTTAGTATTCCCAACAAAATCAGCTCTTTAACATCTTTGCTCATAAATGTTATTAATTCAAGCCACAGATTGGTCTTTTAATATGTACGGTGGACTAAAAATCCTGTAGATGCACAATATTGTTGTCCTATCTGCTAAACTTTAAAATTAGGAATGATTATAGCTCAGTAATGGGATACCTGTGCCATATTTCAATTTTTACCAATGTATTGATTTGCTATTGCTGTTGTTTACACCAGGAACTTGTTGATGGTGGCCTGTTGAATCAGTTATCTCCCCGCACATGTGATCTGGTGCCGGTACTGACCCAGCTACTCATACCACCAACAGAGATTGACGGTGCTGTGCTTAAACAAAAGTGTGCACAGATCAACAAGGCCTTAGAAGTTCTTAGTGATATCCTTGTTAATTTGAACCGATGTATAATTACATACAATTTCTGTATCTTGTTAGATCTTGCGATCTCCACACAAAGCCTATTTTCTTCCAGTTTGTAAAGTCTTGATGAGGGTTGACAAGATCACAGTAGTGAACTTTCTTTAACTGGTAATACTGCTCTGTTTTGAAGATTCATTGAAGAACATTGTTTTAGGACAATTGAAACTTGATTACTGGTGGAAGCTGCTGGAATACCAATACCAGCACAACAGTGTAGGAACACGAAGTACTCTTGCACTATCATGGAGGTATAGTACTGTATCCTTGTCTTTTTTCTCCTAGGAGTAAAAATGGGTCTGACAGAAGTATGGGAGAATGCATGTAAATGGATACAAGTTGACAAAATATTGGGAAGCAACCTTCAGTTTCGCCATGTTACAGTGAATTTGTTTGTTTAAGCTGGGTTGTCATTGTTCGATCATTAGGCCTTGTAGGATTCTTCGCTTGTGAAAAGATTGGGCCGTGCAGAGTATGCGCCAGCTAAACAAATACAAAGCATTCTCGCGTAGGTGACGGGCAGGTACAGTGTCCTGTTCACAGTCATTGCATGTGTTTGAATGTTGATCAGTTCGCACCTGCACATTCCTCATGGTCTCACCGATGTAGTTTTCACCGCAAGAACAGTCTCCTTTGTAGACCTCATGTTCTCTATGAGTGTTTTTGTCTTAAAGGTTGAAGAGGAAGTGGGGGGATGCTTCGGAAATCAGACCCTATGAGAGACTTAGGCTTAAACCTCTTACTTTTACAATGCATAGTTCAATTTGTTGACAGTGAATGAATTCTGATATTTTGTGATTTCAGTTTAGAGGGTGTCAACGTTGTACTTCAGATGTTAGACTTGCTTTGCAAATTGAAGAATGATGTCAAAGGATTAAAGGTAGAGGCTTTTGCTGCTGGTTGGCTGAAAAAAAAGCATGTTTCTCCGACTGGTTATTAGACTATCTCTACTTCGCAGACGCTCCTTGTGCTCGAATCCAATAACGTGAACTTCATAACTGATCTCTGCTGTAAATGAACAAACTTATTTTGTTGAAAACGCTGCTTTTCTTACCACAGGGTCAGCTTGCTTCTGCGTTACAAGACCAGCGGCTAGTCCCATTCTTGGCACGCTCGATGAGCAGCGATTCGCGTGATAGCGTCCAAAAATCTCTCCGGATTCTCTGTGAGGCAAACAGCTTGCCAGACTTCCAGGCCATATGGTAAACTTCGTGAAAATCTAACGAAAATGTCATACACTGCACGGAATACGTATGAACTGTAGGCATACCCTGGCCAATCATTGGTCGTACTGAGATTTGAAACCTCCTTCAGAATTAGTTTGAACTGAAATCACCGTGGGGCTATAGCGTGAGGGTGTTCTAAGTTGTGTTGGCTAAAATATGATCTTCTACTCGACATTTTTAACGTGAAATTTTAGGCTGATTTTGTTTCTTTCCCTTGTAGTTCAAAGCAGATCTACTGAATTAAAAGTTTGTATATCTGGCCATAGGGACCCCAGAATGGCTGTCAAATAATTCTTAATTCAAAACCCTTTTGGCTTCAGGTTAGGGGATTTAATCGCCTCAAATAACGCAGCTCGCGAGGAAGAGATGACGCTGTTAAGAAGACCCGCCGAGACAGAACTGAGTCCCCTGTCATCTCCTCGGCACCAGGTCTCTATGATCAACAGCCGGAACTCGACTGCACGATCAGTAGGCCAGGATCACGTTCCAGTTAAGATAACAGCTCCTCCAAAGAACACACACCACGATGCAAACATCGAGTCCTTAATTGAGAAGATGAAGTCTGGATTAGAGGTTTGGTTGATTAGTGTACCTTCGTGTTCCTTACCCTAGCGTACCGTTGAAAAGAAAAAAAAAAAACCTTTATTTGCCCTCGGCTGTGTTAATAGCACAAAGGCTAGTGGGGCCTTACAGAAATACCTATATATACCTAGAAATAAGATTGTCAGTCAAACGATATCTTTTTGAGTTTATTTGTCATAGTCTGTTTGCGTCGATCAGCAATCCTTGCCGGAAAAAAGGGGTTAATTTTTTTCTGGTACGTCAGTCTGTTAAAGTGACGTGTATCAGGCGGAAAAATGGGCAGCCGAGTAAAATATTTGTAATGCACAAGTCGTGTGAGTCTCTAGCGTGCTCTTCTTCTGTCTTCGAGTGAAGTACTGTCATAGCATTACATCGTCCTGGCTGGCTTCCACGAATAAATCTTACAACAAACAACGAACTCTTAAACACCTCATGTTGGCAGCGATCCGGGGTAGCATTCCAAATGTCAATTTCTAAGTTCCTTCCGCCAATAGGAAAAACATTGCACGGCTAAAGGAGAGTTTTTAAATGGGATGCAACGTAAGCTTCGTAGCTCACTTTATATTTCTGCTTTTGGCCTCAATTTTCTTGTAGATTAAGCCAGACCCTCACGCCTCTGAAATCATGGACATATACGAGGCTAAAATGGCAGCTCTGGTGGTGAGTGTCTCAAGTTATGACCCATCCCTTCCTTAAACCTTCAAAGTTCAAAAAACGTTTACATGAAGTTCAAAGAGTTTCATATTTCACTCTATAGACATCAGGGGACTTCAACATTGTGTTTTGTTTTCAATTTCAGACGAAGGAAAGTCATCTTCAAGATCTGTTGGAAGCAAAAGCTCTTGCACTGGCCCAAGCTGATCGTCTCATTTCGCAGTACAGGTGTCGAAGGGCCCAATCGGAGGCCGAGGTATGACGATGATTTTTTTGGGAAGTAATCTGCTGCCTTCGACAGGGGTCGTTTTACATGCTTTAAGTTTTAAAATTCTTCAAAACGTATTTATGCTGTTATAATTTATCTTTTATCGTTTGGCTTTTTCTCTGTTGCAGTGTGCGAAACTTATGCAGCTCTTACAGACCACAGAGAAGAAAGCAGAACAACAGGCAGAACAGGTTTGGCTCGGCTGATCAACATACATTTGTACTAAGACACTAAGTGATGCAAGTCAAGTAACTTTCGCATGGGAACAGGAGCCTCAGTCCTCTTGGTCTCGCAAAATGAGCTTTACAAAGTTATATATGTATCTCGCTTGACAGCACATTTTAATATACATCGGGAACACTTTTTTCTGTTACAGATAAATGAACTTCTTCAAGCTCAAAAGGCTGCTACGAAAGAGGTATATGATTTGTTACGTTATTTTGTCTTCTCCTGCCTTGCTGATTTTGCCATAAATCAAAGTGTCACGCTACACCACCATGAAATGACCTTCCATGGAAGAAACCTTCAAATAATAACTTGTTGAGGTAAAAAAACAAGTAAAGTTGAACTAAGCTAACTCGAACTCGTTTATTTCAAACTCAGACCTATTTCCTGTAGATTAGCCCTTGTTTTTCCAGTTATTTACTATCAGCTATTTCGAACTATTTTCGATAACAATCAATCTACGCTGACTTAGTGTTTTGTCGCAACCACTCATCATCACTTCTTCATGGTTCATATGTTGTAGATGGAAGTCATGATGAAACATAATGAAAACCTGAAAGTTGTCGCTGAGGAACACGAGCAGCTGAAGATTGCCTATGCTGAGCAGTCACAAAGGTACGTTTTAGTTCAGTCCTTCTTTCCGCCATGTTCGATTAATTGAACTACTACTTGCTGTGACATTTTGTGTAACATTTACTGCTCATCTTTTTTCGCTTTCTTTTCAGACTTGAAACAAGCCAGCGCAGTCTTATGGCGGCTCAAGATGAGCACAAAGCCTTGTCAGACTTGAACGAGATGTTACGGCGACACAACGATAACCTTAAGAGTCAGCACGACTGGTAATCCCGTGCAGCTTTCATTGTTTACGATTTCAATTCTAATAAATTGTAAAGATATTGACTGCTTTGTTGCTATTTCCACAGCACGTCGAAACAGCTCCAGGAGCTTGAACTGGAGAGGAAAAAGATTGTCCAACAGCTCAAAGAAAAGGAAGCCAAATGCCAAGGTAGAACTATCATGTCTTAGTAGTGAGCTCTATTGATTTCTATTGCGCTTGTTAACCACAGTGTACGGATCTTACGTCGATCATCTTACCTGATGGCAATTCGATTCGGAACTTACGGGTGCTTTGAAACATTCAGTTTAACACACTGTTAAACAGTGTAATGTTAATCAGGGTAGTAGAGGGAGAATAACTTTGAGTAGGCGGCGGACAATGCTGATAAAAAGACGTGGAGTGGTTTTATCAGAGCCACGTGGAGGAGGGGGACCGACCGCTACCTTTTATTGGGGAGTCCGGGAGTTCCCCGGGAAAATTTTGAAATTGGGGTTCTAAAAATTACATTTCAGTGTATTTTAAGCAATCATGGTTTTAAGTTCTTTTGTTAAAGAAAAGCAATTTTACTGAGAAAAACATACATGTAATGTATTGTGTTAGTTGAACAGTTTAATCATCGTCATCCATATCAAATTCGAAAAAAAATAATCAAAAACGTCAAAAACGTTCTCATTTTGTGGTCAATCACGCGTGTGAAAACAGATGAGGAACTCGAACGAGAAAAGAGTTTGCTGGTATTGAAGGTACTAGATTGAGGTTTGATGTTTATTTTGTTAAAAGACATGTTTTGAGTGGCTTTAACACAGTGCTAGGGGTGGAATTCATTGAACGTGATGAAGATTGTGATTGGTAACCGTTGCAAGCGGAACTGTAATACCTTGTGAAGTTTCCTGCGGATTTAAGCTCAGAATTTTTTCTGATTAAGCGCGCGGACTTTCATCGACTTTTTGATCCTTTGCGGTAGTTTGGGTTTTTCGCTCATGATTTCAAAAGTGATAAAATTAGTACTATCAAACTTAAACTTGACATATTTTGCAAATGTTTCGCTTTATCATGAAGCCTTGAAATAGTGCATGTATTTATTCGTACTTCCCTGCTCGATAAGCTCGCCAGTTTTATATCTCAATTTCAATATTACACAAACGTGTTACAGCTGCCGAGTTTAAAGATTGTGGAAGATCTTGCAAAGTTTGTTTCTTTTGTTGAAAGAAATCTTCTGTTGTTAATTTTATTTTCAAATACATTGCAGTTATTTGTTGTCGAAAATGCTCTATGTGCGAGCCAAGCACTGGGTTGCATGTTGTTGTGTTTAAAGAACTAATTAAATTACGCGTACATTCACTGGAGATAAAATAACTAATTTTAATTATATGTTTGAAAGAAAACATTTTATGACCTTCGTTTGTGCCATCTCTATTTTCTTTTCGATTTGTCCCAGGTACTGAACAGCGATTGCTGGGTTTTTCGCTTCATTTTCAGAGGAAAAACTGAGCTTTAACTTAACCCCGGCTGTCAAAAATTTCAGTGCTGCTGTCACGGCTCAGTTCCCACGTTGCGTTTTTGGCGGCAATTCTCACGGCCCGAATGATTTCAGATTTCTTTTATCTTACAGCTATAAGAGTTGTATTTTCTAATCGCTACGTATTTGTTGAGAAAATTAGACTTATTGTATTTATACTTAACTTTATTGACGGATAGGCTCACATTGTTACAAATAAAATTTCTTCACAATTTATTTACTATGAGTAGCCGGCGCGCCAATGACGACTAGACGGCGAATTTCGCCGGTCGCCGGAGCTTATGGTTGGCGAAATGGTGCAAAATTGACAAGGTTTATATTCATTCACATTTAATGTTGTTATTATTATTCACGAATATATTTATTCACATTCAGCAACTAAATTTATATTCAAGAGATATACTAATTCACATTTAACGACATATTTCGTATTCACGAATATATTTACTCACATTTACGGGATGTATTCATTCACATTCAACGGTTTATATTTATTCACATTCACGATCGAAATATTGGTTTAACACGGTGCAGTATTCATTCAACATTTTCTGCGCACCGCCTTCGCGCATCATTAGGTCCCAGCTCACGCTCTACAATTTCTGAACGCAATATGGCGGACGAAGGAAGCCTTATTATAGGAAGGGGTAGAACAAAGACAAACGACCCCAAACATACACAACTGAACATAAACATTACATGGGCTAGAGGAGATAACAGACTGCTCGATGATTTCGGATGAGCAAGTAGATAATCTCGTACAACGTTTTATGAGTGATCATGAGACTTTGCTCCGGTATTCCTTGGTGACCGGACATCTTCGATCATTATAGGTCTCAGAGTTCAACGGGATGGAATCAGGGAGAGTATTGACCGCGTTGACCCTGGAAACTCTAGAATCCGTTGGGCTGTCGTAATTTCTAGGAGAGCGTATTCTGTGGCTGCTCCAAATAGCTTGTGGCATATTGACGGACACCATAGCCTGGTTACTGTCAAGCGTGGGGGTATTGATGATTTTCCTTTAATTAACCTTTAATCTTTAACAAGGTACTCCTAAAACAATGTAAAAAAAAAAAAACTATACTAGCGTTGTTGTTGTGTTTTTTTTTGTTTAAATGTTCTACTAATAACAGAACTGTAGCATTGTCCCAGATTTGTTTCCCTCAGCGACGCAAAGGTTTGAGTGGCCATCAAGGGTGCGAAGTGATCATAGGGGTGAAAATGTGAGGGTGTCTTACGACAGCCCAGCTGATTCTAGAGTCTCCAGGGTCAACATGGCCAATACTCTCCCTCTTCCATCCCGTTGATTGATCACTCATCATGAAACGTTCTACGAGATTGTCTAGTTGCTCATGCGAAATCATCGAGAAGCCGATACTCCACAATACGACGTTTCAATGTCCACCTTGAAACAAGAAGCATTTGAGCTTTGTCCACGTGAAACCCGACGATCTTTGTTGCAGAAGGAAAATAAAAATAAGAATTAAAATATTTAGAGAGGAAGAGCGGGTTTTCATTCAGACCCTCTATCCTGGTCGAATTGGGATTTGGAGATGCTCTTTTTTTGTGGGGGGAGGAAAACCGGAGAACCCGGATAAAACCCTCGAGCAAGGCGAGAACCAACCACAAACTCATCGCCGGGTCAAACTGGTGGGAGGCGAGGGTCACCACTGCGCCATCTCTGCTCCCCAAGAACTACCTCCGATATTGAATATCGAGTTCGGAAGACCTCAGGGCTGGTCACAGAATACACTGCAAGGTTTGTGCAGTTTGATGAGTCGTGTCGTATCCATTCTCCATGCAAAAGACATATATTTCCCAGTATTTCATTCAGTGCTGCCCTATGATACTGACGAAAGGTAGTAATTGCTGGAGAGCTACACTCGAGCCTTATTTGGATGTTCTCTCTCAATCCTACTTCCGCGGTGTTCCATTCCCGTTCGCACTCTTGTAGGAGATCGAAAGTTCCTGCCAATGTAACATTTGTGTTTGGGGTCTTCGGTCTTTGTTCTACCCCTTCATATAGTAAGGTTTTCTTTGTCCGCCATATTGCGTTCAGAAATTGTAGAGCGTGAGCTGGGACCTAATGATGCGCGAAGACGGTGCGCAGAAAATGTTGAATGAATATTGCACCATGTTGAACCAATACTTCGATCGTGAATGTGAATGAACATAAACCGTTGAATCTGAATGAAACATCCCGTAAATGTGAGTAAATATATTCGTGAATACGAAATACGTCGTTAAATGTGAATTAGTATATTTCTTGAATATAAATTTAGTTGTTGAATGTGAATAAATATATTCGTGAATAATAATAACAACATTAAATGTGAATGAATATAAACTTTGTGAATTTTGCACCATTTCGCCAACCATAGTAGCTTACGGAGAACTCTGATTAATGCGTTGTTTTCTTTTAGTACCATTCAGTCTCCAACGTAGCCTTTTTTAGAATTGAGTTGCAGTCACTGACAGATTGTAGCATTTAACAGCGTCTTTAAACTTCCATTCATTTCTTTTGCAGAGCTGACCGAAAATGGCTAGAGGTGTTTAATTCCATTCTCGATAGTCAAGACCTGGCCAATAGTAAGCTGACGTTGTTTTACCCATTTCTCCTTTACAGAGCTCCGTAAATCCCTTCAGAAACAAGAGGAAGAGAGGAAACAATGCGAAAAGAATATCGACGATCTGCAAGAGAAAAATGAATCACTGAAAAATGATTTAACAAAAGCGGAGAAAGAACGGAAGGAATTATCGCATAAGGTTGGTGCTTATGTATAGGGAGGGATGGGTGGGTGGGTGGGTATGGCGTGGAGAGTGGGGGAAGTAGACGGAGGAAGGTGCTTGAAAGATAAAAGATCCGCTGCATACAGGAGAGACTAGCCCACTTAATATTGCAATTGGTAATTTATTTGCGTGGCCGGGAGCTTTATCTTGCAATAATTTCAGTTTTGCAAATTTGTACCCCTTGCAAAAAAAAATAAAAAATAAAAAAATAATGAAAATAGTTTACAGGGATGTTCTTACTAATCTCTAACTTTCTCTTGACGCGTTCGCAGCTGTCGTCGTTGGAACTCATCTGTCGACAGAACGAAGACGTTATCAAGAAGCGAGAAGAAGCTGTCAAGGAACTACAGTCTGAACTGGATCGCCAGGCTCAAATCGCTGCCATGATTCATAACTTAAGCAGCGGCAAAGTACCGATCAGTAATTATCGCGCAAACCCCAGCTAACGTACTTGCCATGCTCTGTCATTTGATAAGTCTGTGATCAAACCTTTTTATATAGGATGTCTATGAACCATTGGAGAAGGCACTCATGAAAGCAAATTACTTGTACATAGATAATTTATTTTTACATCTGATGGGTCTCAGACCAAATAGATAGCCACAAACCAACCTCCTCAGCACCAAACTCGTAAAAGAATCATCCGTAATTTATACGATACGAAATTATTTTGTAGACAAATCTTGCCAACAGAATGAAAATCTTGCTATTTTAATGAACGAAAGATTAAAATTTGCTCTCAATGCAGGCAATTGATGTTGTGTTGTTTGTTATTCATTGACGCTTGTGGAAACCGTTGTGTAAACCAGTTTAATAGTCGATGTATTGCAAGATTATAGTTACTTTGTTTCAGATGTACAGTGAAGGGAAACTACTTTTACCAGGAATTTTCTTCCAGCCGCTTTCTTCCCTTCGAACACACTAGCGTTACATTTGCAAATTTCGATTGAGAATGAGCAGTGTATTGCGCTGGGGACGATCTTTACCCCAAGATGAAAGTCTTCATGTCATGACATGTGGGGCTGGAACATCAACTTAAAGTCACTTCTTACACCTTAAAGATATTCAACTAAGGTTAATAGAAACAACAGAGAAGCAATAACCAACTATGCAGAAAATGGGCAAGGAGTTTCAAGAATGACTGGAATTCGTTTCTCACGTCGTCACGCAATACTACTAACACACAATGGAGCATTGCGTGACAGTCCAAATAACAGTTGTGAACGTCATGAAAGTTTTGGCAAATTTTTTGGCGCAAACGCTTTGTTAACTTGATGCCACAGTTCTCTGCAGTGCGAAGAGTGCGTGTCGAACCAGCTCCTCGACCCTCAAATCTTCTATATTGTAAAAGAGCGCCTTTGACGTTAACCGTAGACTGAATAGCCTGGCTCTATCAAATTGGAAAATCAGTGAGCTCGAGGAGGCGTTCAGCCTGGGAAAAAGAATCTTTATTTTCCATGCCTTCTGGTTGCAAGGTATCGTAGCGCATCTTCGTGTTTTCGGGCTGCAACGACAATTCTCCTATACACCCAAAAGTTTACTCTCTCATGTGAATGGCGTAATAGGTGCAACGGCAGGTACTACGTGATTTGAAATTTGTAGAAATCCCCTGCGTGCATGAAAGTTGTTTCACCGATCAGATTAATTGTAAAAACAAGGAAGGTTTGCTGCATTAAGCTAATTACTCTTAGGGCATGAGTTACCGTAATATATCTTCTGAGCAGTAAAGATAGGTTTGGTACTCAACTGATGCAGGCATTTACATCTTGAAAACTCTTGCGCGCGCTTTGCGGCCTTCGTGTCGTGCTGACGTGCTAGCTCTAAACTGTCACGACTCGACCGAAAAACGTATCTAAAGTTTCGGACGACCAATTTTAGGCTAGGAAATGTAGGTTTTTTCCTCAAACAAAGGTGTTTATGGTCTAAGGTGATTATGGTCTTAATCTGCCCTACAGCAGTAGTGGCACTTTTTATTGTGGAACTGAATTCCACCCTTTATCAAGGTAAGCTTTAGTTTGTAGACTTGTACGAGACGAGGCGAAGATTGCCATGAGTAACTTAAAGTTTCGTCTTTATCCTAACAGTGCTAAGCAACCGATTGCTGAGAAAATATCCAAAATCAAATTAAACTTATATTGTTGAATTAATTTAAGCGATTACTTGAAGAACAACAAAGAGAATTCTGTTTAATAAGGCCAATTGGCCTACTACTACTCACTCGTTGGTCGGCCATTTGAAGTACGTCATTCAGTCAACTTTTACAAGTTTGTATGGCAGCTTTCGTTGACAATACTACTCGATCTTTGTCATTTTTTAGATCTTCCGACCGATGCGAGTTTCATTCCTCTGGAAAATCACGAGCTTGTCGTTTCTGGAAGATATCCACAAGGTAAGGCATGCATTTTCTTTTCCTAGCTATCACAGTTCCTTGAACGTTACATAATGTCATCCGAAATCATTTACTCACCATCAATGGAAGAGCAATTTTGAACGAAGAGTTCGTGATAACTGGCTCCTTGAAATAAAGGTTCTGTAGAAGTGCGAACAAGCTGAATTAAACTTATTTGTTTACCCGAGACAGAGGATAACATCTTCATCAATTTGAAAACGTTCAATTGTGTAAGGAACAGCTTAAGCTTAATTCATATTTCGAATTTACATTAAGCTTATGTTCAATGAATTGTTAAATGGTTATACCAACAACTTTTTCAAAGTGATGAATGCTGAACCAACCCTGTAATCACTGCAAGTATACATCAAAGTGTGATTCTAACAAAAATAATCCACACGGTTTGCTAGTGAAGAGTTGTGGCAGTGCTGTGCCACAATTTTGATCATTCCAGCATCTCAAAATGCTTCAGTAAAACGTATGGAATTTAATCATTCTGAGGCCTGTTAAACAAATATGTACAAAAGCTGGTAAATTGTTATGGCCACCTGACTGTTGGGGACACTAACTGCAAGAAACCAGAACTCTGAACTTGTCAAGTCCAGCAGTCATTAAATTATAACCTACAATCCTGGTCCAAGGTCGTGGGACACTTTGCACTTTTGCCAATATATGGTCTTTCTGTCGATGCCCCCCTTCACACCCCCAACACAATGTTGATGTTGATTCATTCAAAGTAGACTCACATTTCTTTTGGGGGGAGGGAGGCCAGAAAATTGAATTGTGACTTCCCACTTCGAAATAAATTAAGACGGAATCCACCAGAAGTTCGAGTAACAAGCGGACAAAAACCTAGTACCAAGATTATTTACATCGTATTGCAAACTTCTGTATAACTGTTTTAAATATCTTCTCAAAAAAAGAATCATTTGTAGCAACACCAAACGTCAAAAACAAATGTTGAACTTCGTATGAAACACTTGAAAAAGTACTGGTGAAATGAAACTGATGATGAAATTTTACCTGTGTTTGCACAGTTTCTCTGAACTTTGGAATTAATTTTCTCTCGTTCCCATGGGAAATTGTTTTTGGTGTTATTTCAGGCAATTATTTATATCTTTAGCTTTAAGAAAATATAAAAAGGACTGTAAAATGCTTAAAATTATTCTGTTACCAGATTTTTGTCCACTAAAAACTGCAATTGCCTGATTGTTTATCAGATTTTGTCACCAGTTGGCATTTTGTCAAGTGTCCCAAGGACTTTTGGCTGGTATTGTAGTTTCTTTCCTAACAAATTTAAGTAGAGACTGATGACTGTGACCATTTTAACTTGTAATACTCTCACACAAAAAAATGTACAATTTCTAAAATGACAGTCTGAGGATAATTTGATGGTTACCTTATGTATAGCCAATAAGGTCACAGGCTTATAGCATATTTGTATAGAATGGTTACTGTGGATTATTACTGTAGAGAACTGATGATACTGGACACTCATAATACATGATTATTTATCGCTTGTTTTCAGGGTCTACCATTAACTCAAGCTTTAACAATGTGCACTTATTGCATATACAAGGGGATCCATTCTACAATCCCTATTTTGCTCTCAACAAGCAATCAAGAACACTGCAGAACAAAATAGCAATTAATACAATACAGGTATGAGTAAACAGTGATGTAAGAAATGACAAGAAATTTGATATTTTAGTGTAGCGTGATTTAAAGGCACCATCCCTTTGGTCTGTTGAAACATTAAGCTAAAGATACTGAACACAAATGAGCAGTTCCAAAAAATATCCATACTCCCCCACAGAAGGGATTGGAATGTCCTGGGTGGTGGAGGGTTCTCTAAGATCAAAACATTTAAAGTAATGCATAAGCTTAATTGAAATCTTCAGAGGGGTCTTGGGGTCTTAGAAAAAATCTCTTCCTTGGGCAAGGTATGGATATTTTCTGGAACTACACATTATAGTAAATTTGATGGATTGATTGGCAGATTGATGCCTAATGATTGGTGTGATGATCAGTCTGTGCAGACAGTCTGCTACAAAATATTTTAAACTGAAAAACGAGACATTTAAACATTTTTCAGATGGGTTCACAACCAATTCATCAATGATTTAGATGGCTCCGGATTTGTTTAAAAGAAATCCGAAAGAATGATCTACTTAATAAAAAAATACCAAGAGGAGAAACTGCTACTAACAAAGGAGTTAGTAAGTTGTTTGCCATAGAAGTATACAGTAGTTTCCTTTTTTGATGTTGCTATGACAACTAATTCTGCTTGTGGGGAAAATCTATATACAAGTTACAGGCTTATGCTAAAACTTAATCTTAATTACTGAGGTAGCTGTAGTAGAGAAACAAAAACCAGAATTCCAGTAAATGATTTGTGCCACCTTAAAACCAGTGAAATTGTTTCCAAATTGGGTAAATATCTTATCAAGATGAAGTTAATGTCATCAACCTGGTGATAGTTTTAGCTTGTGAGAAACATAAACTGTCATAAGTGTCACAATTTTGTACTTTTGTGCTTTTACTGCTATTTTATCTTCTATTTCTGTTCACTGTCTTATGACTTTCTTGCAGGGAAATACTTCCTTCATTGGTACATTTTTGATGGCTGTCAACAAACAAAACCAGTCAAAAGTGAACACTTTGGTATCAAATCTGACATTTTTTATTTAGCATATGTGGATATATTTATATGAATATATGTGTCATCACTTGCTTGATTAAATTGTTTCATTTCAGGCTCTTGGGTTTGTGGGGTGGAGGAAAGGGGAATGATTTGACACCTATAATGAGTTCTGAAAGCTCCACCTTTTTCCATCGTTGTTTGTGTTGGCTCCTCATTACTAAACTGAACACCTGGAACGGGCTATTGCCTAGTTACTGCTCACCCAAGCATGTGTTTTTCAAATTGCAAGTTGCAATATAATTTTTGAAATTATGATCAATTTTCACTGTTTAGAAACAACCAAGATGAAGTAACTCTCTCTTTGTCTTCAATCTCTCTTCTTGTATTTTTGACCTATTTGTTTGTTTTCTTAATTCTGACTTTTACTACTGACCATGCCACTTTTAAAACAAAATCAGAACTTATAATATACAAGACTTTTAATCATCAATCATTTCTTTTTCCACAGTATTGTGTGACGTACTGTATTGGCAACATCACTGAACTGTCGATGCATGAAGCCTGCTATGATTCAATCAGCTCAGAAGCCCTTCACGCCACTGTGAATGGTTCATTGTTGTCTCAGCATGTTTATGAATCAAATATCAGTCAACATGCATCTGTTGCTTACAATGTGCTGCAGCTTTCACTGACACCTGGGAATCAGGTAAATCAGTAGCCACTCAGCTGTGTTCTTATTTGAGTGGATCTCCAACCATTTTTTTTAATTTACTGAGAGACATCCACCACACGTGCGCTGCTCTTGGAACTGAAAATTATTTTTAATTTGAGGCTTAAAAATACATGAAATTAGAGGCTTTGTACTGTTATGCTTCAGTGTCTACTAACACAATTAGAATATAACCCCTGGTTTTCTATGAGCGATAGTCAACTGACAGCTATGCCTCGTTTATTATTTATTATTTGCTTTTAGTATAAATCTACTAGCGTTCTATCACGAATGGCATTCCCTGATTGACTACGCTACTCACTATCTATTCTGTTGTAGATACTGTAGTGAATAGAGTAGCAGTGTGCGCTTGTTGGCAAATTTGCGTCTGTGAAGAGGATTTAGATAAAGTTTTGAATGACTAGTAGATTTTGCACTAAAAGAATTAGATTATTTGCTCTCGATTTTTATGCGTGATAGTTGACTCGGGCTGCACCCTCGTCAACTATCACGCGATAGAAATCTCGAACTCATAATCTTATAGTTAAATGAAAAACTTGGGCTTGTAGTCTAATTGTTAATTAGCTTACCCCTCATGTCATGCCTGCTGGCTTTTAACCTCTATATATTTGTGAAATTGTAGCTTGCCAGCCTTTAATTTGTCCTTTCATTGTAAAGCAATTCTTTGAACCTCTGTAATTAATATGTCTCTGTTACCTTTACAATGAATTGAAGTATCTTTTTGTTCACTCTTAGTCGAACGTTACCTTTGCTCTCTTGGAGTGTAGTTCAAGACTGTTTTTTGTGGATGATAGAGGCGTGCTAAGAACTGGACGACAACTCGTTGAAGAAGACATTGCAATTCACGAGTTAAAGGTCGGTTGCATTGATTTTGCTATGAAGCCATATTCTTTGAGTGTTCCTACTCGTTTCTAGACCACTATGTAGTTATTAAGCATTAAAACAGTTTAAACGTGCTTATGACATGAAATCTTTCTGTGATGATGATTTTTTCTTTTCACACTCTGTCCTTATTTCATTATAAACGTAAAGTGAACGCGTAATTGATAAACTCTATTTAAGTGTCATTAACTTATATCTTGCCTACAAGGTTCTACTAATTGGGGACACAGAACAGATTGAATTCGGAAATAGGAGTGTGGGCTTTTGAGGAGGGAGGAAAGCTGGAGAACCAAAGAGAAAACCCTCGGAGAAATGACGAGAAACAACAAATGAGACCCACGTATGATGCAGGGTTTAGGATTGGAACTCGGGGCACATTTGTGGGAGGCGAGCACTCACCACCGCATTTCACCTACTCTCCACTCATGTATTCTTTCTCTTCCGCTACTGTACAGTTTCTCTTTTGTTACTAGATTGCTGCTTCAGCCAAGATTTCGGATGTGCCTCAGTTGGAACTTGCATTGGCAACGGTGAAAGTCATAGAGGCAAATACCTTCCCCCCAATATTTGAAGAGCCCGACGGGTATACTTTTAGTGTGAAGGAAGGCGAGCAAGGCCTCAGTGTTGGTTTTGTTAAGGTATTAGATATGTTACCAAGGGTTTTCCTTGATATGTGACAGTATCAAGTTAGTAGATGTATGTTTGGGGTAACTTGAGAAACTGGGATCAATACAATGGCCAACACAAGACATTAAAATTCTTGAGTTTCAAGAAGGAGCCAGAGGCTGGGAGTTATGTAGTCTTTCCGTAACATATACAGGGGTGTATAGTAGTGACATCATTTTCAGTATAAGAAAAAATGAAACCAAATGATCGAGTCATGTAGCCAATAGAACTTCCATGCGAATGGTACCCCAGGCAGAACATTATCCAATAATTACACTGTGAAACACAAGATGCATCAAGCAGGCCTGAAGACGAATCTTCCTCAGCTCCGATTTTTTTTTTAAATATGAAATTTCAACTGGCATTTTTTGATAATTGGAAAATTTGTAGTCAGTTTTTTGTTTATAACATGGGAGAGCTGGTGAAGTATAACTGAGAAAAACGGGAGTTCTTGGGCAGCACAAGTCGAGCACCGAACAAGTTGTTTGCCTTTTTTTTTTTTCGCCTCCTCCTCCACTTCTTTTAAACAAGTTCACGTATTTCTTACTCTGCAATGGCCTTTGTTTTGCAGCATTTTTGTTTACCACCATACAAGGAGTTGATTTCGTTCAAAAAATGGTTTTCCTCTGCTTTCTCTACTGTTTATAGGACAAAAATTTGGGGACTTAATTTCTATTTGAAACAACGAAAATCACCACTAAGTGGGCAGAAAATCGAATATGCTCCAAGTTAGTCCTTCCACCTCAAAACCTCTTCTGTCAAAACCACACGAAACCAAACAGAACATTGGAAATTTGTGGAATCGGGAACAGTTCTAGGTATGGTAATCAGAGTTACTGATACGTCCATTGGTTGTTCTCTCACCAGGCTGTTGATCGTGATGTGGGATTGAGTGGAAAAGTGGTTTATTCTTTTGAGAAACAGCAAGACACCAGTTTGTAAGTCTAATTGGCTTTTTCAAAGTCAAATGGTCAAAGTCTATAGTGTTTATTATCCTTCAACACGCGCAGTTTTGAAAATTGGGGAATATTCTCGGATATTCCCTGGTTTTAGCTGGGGAATATTCGGTCATGTGACGCGTTTAGACCAATCGCGCGAAAGCGAAAATATTTGATGGATTATAAAACTGGATAGAAGCATGGTACATAGACATAGACAGTTTATGTTACTTGGACAGCGCGCTTAGCTATGGTAACGGTGCGTCCCATAGACTTGACAAGCAGAGTCTCACGCACCAGCTAGATTATAGGTGAGCCAAGAAAACAAAATAACAAAGTAGAGATGTTTGTATAATTGGTTACGAATATTAAACTAAACTATCTAAGAATATATCACTGCTATAAAATATCTTGGAATGTAAAAGAATTTAAAAATGTACATAAATTGTACAGATGAAAACTGTGCATAAGTAAGATGTGACAATGAAAAAAATTGTTAAAATAAATTTACACATGGCAGCTGATGTCCACGTCACTTGGTGCATTTTTAAAAGCTTTGTAGTTTGCTGTTCCGTAATTTAGGTCCAAAGTATCACCATGATTTAAGGCCGTACTTAGTGGTGTGTGCCTTAGGGAGATTAAGAATGTACATGTTTTGTATTTCTTAAATGTGAACATAGTTAAGGGCTATCATGGAATTACTGCTTGACTCTGTCATAAAAAGAACTAGAAAACGATCGCTTATTAATTACACAGACTGATGAAAAAGTTTGGAAGAATTCAAAAGTGACAGTAAAGATGTAAAATAATATAATAGGAGTAATAAAAACGCAAGCCTGCGGCTCAGGCTTATGTAACGTTGAAATTTTTCTTGTGTTTCAATCAGTCTTAATGTAAACTTTAAAGCCATTATTGTGTCTATTTCTTCGATAGTTCCTCCCATCTCCTGAAACGACTTTGGATCATAATAGACAAAACTCTTGCTTTGTAAAGTTAATACACAAAGAACTTGAAATTCGACCAGTGGTGCAAAGTTTTATTAGAGTTATGTTGACTTTTCAGGTTCGAATTAAATGATACAACCGGTGAGATCAAGACTGCTGTAGCTCTTGATCGCGAGACTGCTGAAAGTCACCTGTTTACAGTGGTCGCAACTGATCAAGGTGTTCCCAAGCCTTTCAACAGCCAAGTAGAAGTACGTGTTGTCGTTGAAGACATCAACGATAATCGACCAGTGTTTACGAGTAAAGAAGCTGAATTGGTTTTGAGCCTCTATACACAACCTGGACCTATTTTAAGTCTAAAGGTAATATGCTGTGTTGTAAAGCGCAGTAAAAATATGACGATTTTTATGCATTATAAGCGCTAAGTGCTGTTCTGGTGGAGTAAGCTAATGCAGTAGCTTTTAACAGTATCTTGGGGTGCGGTTTTCTGGAAAAATCCAAAATTAGATTCTTAAATCCGAAAACGAATTCTGCGTTTCCTTACTGAACAGCTGCAGATTGCTCCAAGACCACTCGGACCATGGTGCATTGAAGGAGCCTGAAGAATCCTTGCCCAAAGTGGATTCCTCGGCTCCTTTGATGCATCGTGATATGAGTGATCTTAATTTATTTAGTAAAAATATGCAAAATCCGTTTTTGGATTTAAGAACCAAATCTTGTATTCCCCCAAAGAAACGCACCCTAGGAATGCCTCCAGTAATATGATTTGTTCAGGCGCAAACTTAAAGTTTAAGTTTGAATGAAATGGGCTACACGAGAACTCCAGTCAGCTTAAACTAAGAAAGAAGATATGTGGTCTTACTCGGTTTGCCGAATCATCAGCAGTGAAAGAAAAGGCGTTTCTTTAGGCACTTACAGTTCAGTTACTTATTTAAACACGATTTATGGGGTCGTTATATTTATATGGCTTCTTCGAACACTCAACCCTACTTCTTTAATCCTATACTTCTTTGTAGGCCGAGGATAAAGACACTGGTAAAAATGCCATGATGGCCTATACAATATCACAGGGAAATGACCGAAACCTGTTCTGGATCAATTCAACGAGCGGAGAATTGTTGCTCGTCGCTCCTTTAACTGTTACAGCTAACGACTCAGTTGTGCTCGTCGTGAGTGCTGTTGATATTTTCTCTACGAATTCGTCTCTCCGAGACACTGCAGTCGTGAAGATGACGTTTTATGGTAAGCAGAACTATTCTGTCTGATAAATGATTGGATTTTAGCCTAAAGAGCCTAAAGGTTCTTATGTTTTTGGTACTAAGAATTTTGGCTATGTAGGGTCTGAAATGGGTTCTTATTTTCTTAAGTGCAAAAGGCTCTTACTGCTGGTAAATGGGTGTGGTTCTTTTTTATGTAGCACAAACATTGCTATGCGTTCTATTGCAGAAGTCTCTTAGTCAAAATTTTCTTATTTTTACGGTAAAATCAAGAAAATAATGATTCTTATATAAATTCAGGATACTGAACAAGTTGTAAAATTTTGAATAGTTATAAGACTAAGGTTGTCGGATCAGTTTAATCGTAGCAGACTATTTTATGTATCTACTATAGAATGCTGCTCCTTCGAAACGCTAAAATCTCGCCGGAATGTTCGGAAACTCGAATTAAAGACCGTTATGCAAAAGATGCTAAATTGTCACTCAGTAGCAGCACTTGACCTGAAATTGCTTTGAGAGTGGGACTAGATAAGAAATGAGAAACTATGATGTTGACATTAGTGTTATAACTCTATTTTGTCGTGCAATTAAGTCCAATTAGTTAGTATTCCTCACATTATTATTATTATTATTAAATCTATTTTCCAAATATTAATACATAATTTACTTCCTAACTCGCAGATGTGACGTCTCCAGCAGCCAGGGGTAGCTCTGTTGCTTTAATCTCTGGTGTTAGTGTGGGTGGTGTTCTCTTCATTGCCATCATAGCTGTTCTTAGCTTATGGTTATGGTAAGCCTATTTCGTTGAGATTAACGCTGACCTTACATTGAAGTTGTCCGTTTCGTAAACGGTCGATGCCATTTTCAAGACACAAATGTTTTAAACTACCAACGAATTTTTCTCTACTACGTTAAAGAAAAAAGAAAATTTGTAACTACCCAACCAGTATCGAACATGGAACCTCTGTTTCCTAATATTCCTCTTATACCACTACACTACAAGGTTGGTCAGCCAAATCTCCGCAAAATCTAATTACAAAACGTGACTTTCTCAAATATTAATGATAGAATTGCCCCAACCATCAAATAAAAGCTAACCGCT
Organism: Orbicella franksi; assembly: GCF_964199315.1. NCBI lineage: Eukaryota > Metazoa > Cnidaria > Anthozoa > Scleractinia > Merulinidae > Orbicella > Orbicella franksi. The sequence continues at coordinate 29,861,289 of NC_138146.1, forward strand.
AGCAAACTAGTGTGAATATGAACAATTAAGAATTTGGTGAGTGCGTTTTACTCCATCAGCAAATTATAACCAGTTTCTACCTTGTCCAGGGCTAAACTAAAACAGATATGGCATCGTCCATTCTGAAATTCTTGGCAGATGGCGACTGGTATACAACATTTCAGAAGGGATTCCCTTTAGCTATCCTCTACCCATGCCTTATCAAACTTTATGAATTCGTGAAAGGTTGATGACCTAATATATTTGTTACAGTGACTTGATAATTTCAAAAGCGTACCATCCCTTATATAACTGATGGTTTGATACGTTCCAAAGATTGATGTAATCGTTATTCTGAGGATGTCATGATGTTTCGTAGCGCGCGGATACCTATTTTGGTCGAAGACCACAAGGTCACTTTCTGATGTCGATCCACCATGTTTGACTTGTATCGAATTTTTCACAGGGCCGGAAAACAATAAGCACTTAATGACTGGCCCCAAGGGAAACAGTGAGTTTTGTTTCCCCGAACCCTCAATGTAGGAACATTGAGAGGTCGAGGGAAATAAAAAAATTCACTGTTTCTCGCGGACCCGTCATCGAGTGCTTTGTTATACCTCTCATCTAAAAAACAGAAAAAAATGCGAAGAAATCGTTTGCTTGACGCCGGTTGGCTCACAAATTTGCCGCGGTTTCAAGGAGCACGACCTGATCACGTGCGAGTCGAAAGTTCAAGTTGTTGTTTCCCTATGGAGTTAGTGAGTTTTGTTCGTGAGTTTTGGGAGGTATAACAACAAGGTTAAACTGTTAAAGTGGCCCAAATGAACCAAGATATTATCCGGTTGAACATGGCGTCTCTTTCTTGGAATAAAAACGTTCGGATCGTGGACATTATTTTGATCGTCGTGCCAAACATAGCAAATAAACAAATGTTTGGCAAGGATTTGAACCGTTATAAATCCTTGAACCAGGATCGATGAAAGGAGTTATTTAGAATATTTTTTCATGGACATAATATTTGTTTTGTGTTTTTGTATTGTTCCCCTGACAGGAAAAGACGAAAAAGCCAAAGAAAATATGAAGCAATACCTGTAATTAATACAGACCAAACGCCCTTTGAATATGAACGAAAGATTTATACTGTAGGAGATACAGCAAGAAGATCGTCGTTTGAAATTTACCCTCCACTGAAGGATGCAGCTAGGTCACCTGGGACTCCTCCAGACTCTCAGATCAGCCTGGATCTCAGTACAATCGACTATGCGTTACATCCATTCTCCCTAGTATCTAAAAGACCGGGGTTGTCACATAGTGCACCTTCTACACCTACAAAGGAATTGAGACGCAGTCGAGGCTCTCACGTTAGCTTAGACCTGACCGAAATTAGATCTCAATCATTATCAGCTCTACCGTCTCCGGAACGAAAGGCCAAAGACGGAAGGTACAGCTTTGGATCTCATGTTAGCTTGGACTTAGGTCAAGTAGAACCTGAATTTATAACTGAAATCGCACAAGTTAGCCTTAAGCTTGGTGGAATGAAACACGAGAGTCAATTGATATCGCAATGTTCCTCAGAAGACTTGCGTACATCAACTGGTGGTTCTAAGGGACACATGGACCTTCCCAGAGATGATGCATCCTTTATATCGTCCATTGGGTCTTTGAGGTCTCTACAAACAAACCGTTCCCAAGGCTTTCAAAGTAAGCCCTCTATCGAGCTTGACACACATCAGGATGCAAGTGAGAAGCATTTCTCGACAGACAAACATCTTAGTGCCAGGAACTCAAGATATGCAAAACCAGCTACTCTGGAAGTGGAAGCAAGAGGTCAACCTCACATTCAAGAGATTTCCTCACTGCTCTCAGAAGATGTATCCGAGCCACGTGATGATTTAAGGACAAGTGTCAGTGGAAGATCTAGAGTCAGCTTAGGCTCCAGTCATTCCTTAGAAGCGGATACCACACATCAGGAATTAGAAATTCAACTTCTACCCGAGTCATGGCCACAGAAATCGGAAGGTGTGCTTACTGCTTCACTGCAAACACAGGAATCAGCAGCAATCATTTCTGAAACCGCACATGGTAGCCTTGAGCTTGTTGAAGGAGAACACGAGAGTCCATTGCTATCGCAACGTTCCCCAGAGGACTCGGGTACATCATCTGGCGGTTCTAAGGGAGACATTGACCTTCCTAGAGATAATGCATCCGTCATATCGTCCATTGGGTCTTTGAGGTCTCTGCAAACGAAACGTTCCCAAGGCTTCCAAAGTGATCCCTCTATCGAACTTGAGACACATCAGGAAGCAAGTGAGCAGCATGTCTCGACAGACAAACATCTTAGTGCCAGGAACTTAAGATATGCAAAACCAGCTACTCTAGAAGTGGAAGCCAGAGGTCAACCTCACGTTCAACAGATTTCCTCACTGCTCTCAGAAGATGTATCCGAACCACGTGATGATTTAAGGACAAGTGTCAGTGGAAGATCTAGAGTCAGCTTAGGCTCCGCTCATTCCTTAGAAGCGGATACCACACATCAGGAATCAGAAATTCAACTTCTACCCGAGTCATTGATGCAGAAATCGGAAGGTGTGCTTACTGCTTCACTGCAAACACAGGAATCAGCAGCAATCATTTCTGAAACCGTACATGGTAGCCTTGAGCTTGGTGAGGGAGACCACGAGAGTCAATTGCTATCGCAATGTTCCTCAGAGGACTCGCGTACATCATCTGGTGGTACTAAGGGAGACATTGACCTTCCTAGAGATAATGCATCCGTCATATCGTCCATCGGGTCTCGGAGGTCTCTACAAACAAAGCGTTCCCAAGGCTTCCAAAGTGATCCCTCTATCGAGCTTGAGACACATCAGGATTCAAGTGAGCAGCATTTCTCAACAGACGAACATCTTCGCAGCAGGAACTTAAGACAGGCAAAACCAGCTACCCTAGAAGTGGAAGCCAGAGGTCAACCTCACGTTCAACGGATTTCCTCACTTCAATCGTGTAAGGAAACGCCACATGAGACTGTTTCTCTTCCTATCGTTATTGGAAATAAAGAAAACGTAACGCCAGAGGGTGATCGAAAACTTCCTATAGAGAACTTGAATCGGTCTATTTCTCTCCCACATATGGCGTACTCTCCAACTGAAGAACCAGACCAGACAGTTAGAGCCGAGATTAGCACTGAAGCTGAAGAAGAATCTCTTTTCCTACCCACTTTGGTTTCTGCTGCGATTCAATCATATGCAAAATTGCAGCCAGTCAAGTCCAAAAAGGCACGAATTCCTGTGAAGGTAAAGAAAGCTTTCAAGTTTATGACGCCTGAAAAAGAGCCCAAACGATATTCAAAGTTTCATCAAGAAGGTTCGTCGGATGATTCCAACGATACTACGCAAGAACCGGAAACTTTTACTCCACGAAGGTGGTTCCCTCTGTTTGGCCGTACGAGGAAAATGTCTTCGTCACATCTTCCAACGACGGGACAACTCCCAGACGCCCTGCCTCAGGCACAAACAGAATTAGGTGCTTTACCTTTTCCTGATAGGTCCAGAGCTATGCGGCAATCAGTCGCCGAAATTATGCTCTCAGAAGATGTATCCGAAACACGTGATGATTCAAGGACGAGTGTCAGTGGAAGATCTATAGTCAGTTTAGGCTTCAGTCATTCCTTAGAAGCGGATACCCCACCTCAAGAATCCGAAATTCAACTTCGGCCGGAGTCATTGATGCAGAAATCGGAAGGTGTGCTTACTGCTTCTCTAAAAACACAGGAATCAGCAGCAATCATTTCTGAAATCGCACATGGTAGCCTTGAGCTTGTTGAAGGAGAACACGAGAGTCCATTGCTATCGCAACGTTCCTCAGAAGACTCGGGTACATCATCTGGTGGTTCTAAGGGAGACATTGACCTTCCTAGAGATAATGCATCCGTCATATCGTCCATTGGGTCTTTGAGGTCTCTACAAACGAAACGTTCCCAAGGCTTCCAAAGTGATACCTCTATCGAACTTGAGACACATCAGGAAGCAAGTGAGCAGCATGTCTCGACAGACAAACATCTTAGTGCCAGGAACTTAAGATATGCAAAACCAGCTACTCTAGAAGTGGAAGCCAGAGGTCAACCTCACGTTCAACAGATTTCCTCACTGCTCTCAGAAGATGTATCCGAACCACGTGATGATTTAAGGACAAGTGTCAGTGGAAGATCTAGAGTCAGCTTAGGCTCCGCTCATTCCTTAGAAGCGGATACCACACATCAGGAATCAGAAATTCAACTTCTACCCGAGTCATTGATGCAGAAATCGGAAGGTGTGCTTACTGCTTCACTGCAAACACAGGAATCAGCAGCAATCATTTCTGAAACCGTACATGGTAGCCTTGAGCTTGGTGAGGGAGACCACGAGAGTCAATTGCTATCGCAATGTTCCTCAGAGGACTCGCGTACATCATCTGGTGGTACTAAGGGAGACATTGACCTTCCTAGAGATAATGCATCCGTCATATCGTCCATCGGGTCTCGGAGGTCTCTACAAACAAAGCGTTCCCAAGGCTTCCAAAGTGATCCCTCTATCGAGCTTGAGACACATCAGGATTCAAGTGAGCAGCATTTCTCAACAGACGAACATCTTCGTAGCAGGAACTTAAGACAGGCAAAACCAGCTACCCTAGAAGTGGAAGCCAGAGGTCAACCTCACGTTCAACAGATTTCCTCACTTCAATCGTGTAAGGAAACGCCACATGAGACTGTTTCTCTTCCTATCGTTATTGGAAATAAAGAAAACGTAACGCCAGAGGTTGATCGAAAACTTCCTATAGAGAACTTGAATCGGTCTACTTCTCTCCCACATATGGCGTACTCTCCAACTGAAGAACCAGACCAGACAGTTAGAGCCGAGATTAGCACTGAAGCTGAAGAAGAATCTCTTTTCCTACCCACTTTGGTTTCTGCTGCGATTCAATCATATGCAAAATTGCAGCCAGTCAAGTCCAAAAAGGCACGAATTCCTGTGAAGGTAAAGAAAGCTTTCAAGTTTATGACGCCTGAAAAAAAGCCCAAACGATATTCAAAGTTTCATCAAGAAGGTTCGTCGGATGATTCCAACGATACTACGCAAGAACCGGAAACTTTTACTCCACGAAGGTGGTTCCCTCTGTTTGGCCGTACGAGGAAAATGTCTTCGTCACATCTTCCAACGACGGGACAACTCCCAGACGCCCTGCCTCAGGCACAAACAGAATTAGGTGCTTTACCTTTTCCTGATAGGTCCAGAGCTATGCGGCAATCAGTCGCCGAAATTATGCTCTCAGAAGATGTATCCGAAACACGTGATGATTCAAGGACGAGTGTCAGTGGAAGATCTATAGTCAGTTTAGGCTCCAGTCAGAAGCGGATACCCTTAGAAGCGGATACCCCACCTCAGGAATCCGAAATTCAACTTCGGCCGGAGTCATTGATGCAGAAATCGGAAGGTGTGCTTACTGCTTCTCTAAAAACACAGGAATCAGCAGCAATCATTACTGAAACCGCACATGGTAGCCTTGAGCTTGGTGAAGGAGAACATAAGATTCCAATGTTATGGCAATGTTCCTCAGAGGACTCGCGTACATCATCTGGTGCTACTAAGAGAGACATTGACCTTCCTAGAGATGATGCATCCCTTATATCCTCCGTTGGGTCTTGGAGGTCTCTACGAACAAACCATTCCCAAGGCTTCCAAAGTAAGCCCTCTATCGAGCTTGAGACACATGAGGAAGCAAGTGAGCAGCATTTCTCGACAGACGAACATCTTAGTCGCGGAAACCTAAGATATGCAAAAGCATCTACTCTAGAAGTGGAAGCAAGAGGTCAACCTCACGTTCAACAGATTTCCTCACTGCTCTCAGAAGATGTATCCGAACCACGTGATGATTTAAGGACAAGTGCCAGTGGAAGATCTAGAGTCAGCTTAGGCTCCAGTCATTCCTTAGAAGCGGATACCACACATCAGAAATCCGAAATTCAACTTTTGTCGGAGTCATTGATGCAGAAATCGGAAGGTGTGCTTACTGCTTCTTTAAAAACACAGGAATCAGCAGCAATCATTACTGAAACCGCACATGGTAGCCTTGAGCTTGGTGAAGGAGAACATAAGATTCCAATGTTATGGCAATGTTCCTCAGAGGACTCGCGTACATCATCTGGTGCTACTAAGAGAGACATTGACCTTCCTAGAGATGATGCATCCCTTATATCCTCCGTTGGGTCTTGGAGGTCTCTACGAACAAACCATTCCCAAGGCTTCCAAAGTAAGCCCTCTATCGAGCTTGAGACACATGAGGAAGCAAGTGAGCAGCATTTCTCGACAGACGAACATCTTAGTCGCGGAAACCTAAGATATGCAAAAGCATCTACTCTAGAAGTGGAAGCAAGAGGTCAACCTCACGTTCAACAGATTTCCTCACTGCTCTCAGAAGATGTATCCGAACCACGTGATGATTTAAGGACAAGTGCCAGTGGAAGATCTAGAGTCAGCTTAGGCTCCAGTCATTCCTTAGAAGCGGATACCACACATCAGAAATCCGAAATTCAACTTTTGTCGGAGTCATTGATGCAGAAATCGGAAGGTGTGCTTACTGCTTCTTTAAAAACACAGGAATCAGCAGCAATCATCACTGAAACCGCACATGGTAGCCTTGAGCTTGGTGAAGGAGAACATAAGATTCCAATGTTATCGCAATGTTCCTCAGAGGACTCGCGTACGTCATCTGGTGGTTCTAAGGGAGACATTGACCTTCGTAGGGATGATGCATCCGTCATATCGTCCATTGGGTTTAGGAGGTCTCTACAAACAAACCGTCCCCAAGGCTTCCAAAGTGATCCCTCTATCGAACTTGAGACACATCAGGATTCAAGTGAGGAATATTTCTCGACGGACGAACATCTTGGTCGCAGGAGCTTAACGCCACATGAAACTATTTCTCTTCCTATCGTTATTAGAAATATAGAAAACGTAGCGCCAGAAGGGGACCGACAACTTCCTATACAGAACTTGAGTCGGTGTATTTCTCTCCCAGCTATGGCGTACTCTTCAATTGAAGGACTAGACCAGACAGTTAGAGCCGAGATTGGCACCAGAAAAGGAAAATCTCTTTTTCTTCCCCCTGGGGTTCAACTGTATGCAAAATTGCAGCCAGTCAAGTTCAAAAAAGCACGAATATCTGTGAAGGGAAAGAAAGCTTTCAAACTTATGACGCCTGAAAAAGAGACCAAACGATATTCAAAGTTTCAACAAGGAGGTTCGTCGGATGATTCCGACGATGCTACGCAAGAAGCAGAAACTTCTGTTCCACGGAAGAGGTTCCCTTTGTTTGGCCGTAAGAGGAAAGAGTCTTCGTCACATCGTCCAACGCCGGGACAACGCCGAGACACCCTGCCTCAAGCACGAACAGAATCAGGTGCTCTGCCTTTTCCTTCTACCCAACAAGAGAATACATCAGTAATAACAGACCAAAGCGTTGTTAAAGAGCAAAACTTGCGTTTGGAATCCGTTAGCAGCGAAGGTTTTGGTGAAGTAAGTGAACCACTCAAAGCAGGATCATTCACTTTAACGCCCAGCCAAGATAGCTTCACGTCGTCGGGGACTCCTCTGTTTAGTCAGGAGGCTTCGTTTTCTTCGACATCACCAGCTATCACTAATGTTGTCAGGACAATGGAAAATACTAGCTTCATTGGTACACGTTGGACTGAAGACGAAATCTGTACCTCATCATTTGCAACTTCTAACACTGAAAGTATGATCCCAACTACGTCGGAGCTCGCACCTTCAGAGAGTCACGATTCCGCTTTGCTTAATGTCGTTGGAAAGGATGTGTTTCGTGTTAGTCAGGAGCAAGATATTCCTTATTCCACGAATGAAACCGGTCCGGAGGATGGATTTTTGTCATCATTAAACCAAGACGAACCTTCAAGAACTGTCATTTTGTCTCCAGGTAATGCTCTTACAACTGATAGTTCAAGAGCTATACGGCAATCAGGCGCCGAAATGATGCTCTCAGAAAGTGTATCCGAACCACGTGATGATTTAAGGACAAGTGTCAGTGGAAGATCTATAGTCAGCTTAGGCTTCAGTCATTCCTTAGAAGCGGATACCACACATCAGGAATCAGAAATTCAACTTTTACCCGAGTCATGGCTGCAGAAATCGCAAGGTGTGCTTACTGCTTCATTGCAAACACAGGAATCAGAAGCAATCATTACTGAAACCGCCCATGGTAGCCTTGAGCTTGGTGAAGGAGACCACGAGAGTCCATTGTTATCGCAATGTTCCTCAGAGGACTCGCGCACATCTTCTGGTGGTTCTAAGGGAGACATTGACCTTCCTAGAGATGATGCATCCTTCATATCGTCCATTGGGTCTTGGAGGTCTCTACAAACAAGGCGTTCCCAAGGCTTCCAAAGTGATCCCTCTATCGAGCTTGAGACACATCAGCATTCAAGTGAGGAGTATTTCTCGACAGACGAACTTCCTGGTCGCGAGAGCTTACAATCATCTAAACCAGATACTTTAGAAATGATTGCCAAAGATCAACCTCTCGGAGTTGAATTGTTACCGTCCGGCTCTTTCGAGGACGATTCCCTTCCCCTTCAGCAAAGAAGCATTGAAGATCAAGGAAAATCTCAATCATCATACACAAAATTCCAGCAAGTTAAGTCCAAAAAAGCACGGATTCCCCTGAAGGTAAAGAAAGCCTTCAAGTATTTAACGTCTGACCACAAACCATATTCAAAATTCCAACAGGAAGGTTCGTCTGATGATTCTGAAGATACTACGCAAGAACCAGAAACTTCTACTCCACGAAAGACGTTTCTTTTATTTGGACGTAAGAAGAAAAAGTCTTGGTCACGCGGTAAGACTTCGAGGCATGATTTTCTGCCTCAACTTGAATCGGGTGTTTTGCCTGCTCCTTCTATCCAACAAGAGAATGCGCCAGAAGAAACAGACCAAAGCGTGATTACTGATCATTTCCCATTCAGTACAGAACTGGAAACTCGTGAAGTAACGGGAGCTGATACGTCGACCGAAGGATCCATAGGAGTAGCAAGTGATAATGGAGAACTGTTGGAGAAAGCGAGTAGCAGGCTTTCTAAATCTGGCGAATCTGTAATAAGAGGTGAAGATGCCACAATCGAATCTCAAAAGATCGAGGCGTTTGAACGCGAAGATAACGTAGATTTATCCACGGAATGCGCTGAATACTCAGCTCCAGTCATGGACGATTCAACGAGCTCATTTCCTGAGATATCTTGTGAAACTGAAGACATAAAGGGGAAAGAGGGAGACCTTCAAGAGCAAACCTTGCGTTCAGAATCCATTAGCAGAGAAAGTGTAGGTGAAGTAGTTGAACAAATCAAAGCAGGATCGTTCATCTTATCGCCCGGCCAAGATAGCTTCGCGTCGTCGGCTACTCCATCGTTTAGTCAGGTGGCGTCGTTTTCTACAACGTTACCAGCTGTCACTGATGATTTCAGAACAATTGAAGAAACTGATAAAACCAGTTTGGAGGATGGATCTGTGCCATCATTACACGAGGCAGAACATTCAAAAACTTTCACTTCGCCTTCAGATGATGCTGTTACAACTGATAGTTCAGAAGCTATGCCGCGAACTGTCGCCGAAACGACGCTCTCAGAAGATGTATCTGAACCACGAGATGATTTAGGGACAAGTGCCAGTGGAACGTTCAGAGTGAGCTCAGGCTCGGTTCATGAGGAGTTTCAGCCATCGTATCCTAGAGAAAGTTGGTCCAAAGCAGGAATTACCTCAACTTCGCATGTTCCGTCAGAGAGTGGCATGACCAATTTATCACTTCACAGTTCTCAAAGTTGTCAACAGGAAAAGTTGCCCAAAGACATCAAAACTGAACTAACCCCACAGGCTGAGCTGTCCAGTTCTTCCTCAGACGCCTCAACCAGACCATCTGCTTGTTCAAGGAAAGACGTTAGGCCTTTGCGACAGGCACAGCCCTGTATAGTTTTGTCTGATTCAAACATCCAACTTTGCGGAAAGTCCACCAGCTCAACACTTGCTTCCACTACCTCATCGGTTTCTCACCACTCACCTTCAAGGGGTTCTCAATCAATCAGATCATCTGGTAGTTCAAGGAAAGACGTTAGGCCTTTGCGACAGGCAAAGCCCTATGTAGTTTTGTCTGATTCAAAAATCCGACTTTGCGGAGAGTCCACCAGCTCAACACTTGCTTCCACTACCCCATCGGTTTCTCACCACTCACCTTCAAGGGGTTATACTCTATCTTTGCAGTCAAGCGAACATAGAGCAGCATCGACGTCTTCCTTCAGTAGGACGCGTACCGTCGAATGGACAGCTCAGTCCCAAACCTCGGACACTGATCTATCAGCGTTGCAACCACCTATGGATACTTCAGACCCTGAACGTTTGCAGCATACAAGCCCGTCGTGGTTAAGACGAGACAGTAGAGAACCGCTATCCTTGGACGAGACCCATGACAATGCAGCTGACGCCTCTTCCTCAGGGCTTTTGAGTCCGGAACTGTCGAGTCCACGAGTTTCAAGGCATGAAACATCGCATGCGGGTATTTGCATGCTGATGTCTAGTGTGAATAACCTACTCATCAGCGGAGAACGACCTCGCGATGACGACACAAGCAGTGAGTCCGATAAGTAGCAATGAAGAGAACTGTATTACAGTTGATCCAACTGTAAGGCTACCTATACAGCTTCCATCTACTTTCCGAAGAGGAGAATTAACGTTTATCCTTGTGGAATGATGCCCGGTTCATACTAGAATTCTGCAAAAATTGTAAATGGATATTTAAATGCGGTGACGCGTAGATATGGAGTGCCTCAATGATAATATTGTTATTTTAACGCCAGCAGTAACTTTTGGGTAATGAAGTCACAAAAACCGTGATAAATTACTAGATACTTTTCTGTGATGAGTTTCGATGAGATAATGTGCATGTGCGGACTCCCTAGTTAGATTTCTTTTACATTGTCACTGACGCCCTCTCAGTAATCGAGCTACAGTTGTTTTTAAGATAATAGTTGCAGTCTTATGATTAATGATGCATGGGATCAGAGTCAGTCATTGTCGGTAGCAAGGCAAATTGCACATACAAGGACGTTTATGTAGGTAAATAAACAGGATATTAAACACAGATTGGCGAAACACAGATGTTTCTGCAGATCGTCTTTTTTCTTAATATTTATTACCATAAAAGCCAGTAATCTTTGTCTACTATTCCAACCCAATATTAGAACTTCAATTGCTATTTCGCTTTAAAGCGCATACAACGTACAAGATTGTGTCCATTTTAAAATTATTCATACATTACTATTATAAAACGCTTTTCATCTGTTCTACAAACTATTTAGGATTAAGACTGACTGAGCAGTGTCCAACTTCGAGCTTCATTTGTGTTAGTGCTTCATTGTTGTTTGAAACGAAAGGGAAGTGGATACTCGGACAAAAGAAAAGCAGGTTTTCTGAGTCAGGATTATTCAATGAGCTCAGACCATAAAAACATGTCAGTAATTTATACTCGATGGCAATAGCTGGAAACCTGGGAGTTAATAATTGACACATCCAGGATTGCTTAGTCTAAAAAGATACAATATTTTTAATAGCGGAGTTCTTTGTAATGGTCATTAAAAAGTTGCACAACTTTGGAATTTATATTTATCTACATTCAGTTACTTATATTATTAGTCTGGTAACGTTTGGCGTGATATGAAATTATGAATGGAATCCCAGTCATCACAAATCAGGGCACCATATGAGTGTTCTCGAAATACGACTTTTGCTAGTTCCTTTTGTCCAGCGTGCAGAAATACTGCTTTTTGTTATGCTTTATATAAGCCGGATTCAAGTTCTTAGCTCCAGAAGGGGGAACCCTTGATACGTTACATTGGTTGAAACATCTTACACGGTTTTGTGAATATTTTTGATGTCCAATAGTCTTCACCCTGAAACTGACTTGCGTTATCATTGACTTGAGCTTCGCCACTGGTTCTTGTTGATGATTCTTGGAAACAACAACTTGAATGTGTTTTCTTTTTCTTTTCTTTATCTATTTTCGTGATTTTCCAGGGCACTTGATTCGTAGAAGATCCTTGATTTGGTCAGGTTGAATCGCGTAGTTGAAGATGTAGAAGTCATCGACAAAACCTCTAAGATACCTTCCACCCAGGTCAAAGCTTCCTAAACAGGCCTTGTAGCCCCAAAAGTCGTCGAGAGGTCCGCTGCCTCGTGAGCTGCCCCGTAGTGCTCCATTCACATAAACCTGTAAAATAAGCGAGTCAAGCGGCACATTAGACTGTTCACACTTGGTGGCCGAGCACTGGTGCCCGGGAACCGGCACTAAGTAGCGTTGCGTTCAGACACTGGGTACTGCAACTACTCAAGTCGAGACCTTGTACCCGGGCACGTGCACTGTGCCCGAATTCAGGTTTTAGAACTTGGGAAAAAGCTGTGTTCACATTAGTGCCCAGCGAGAGTTGTACTCGGCACCGTGCTCAAGCCCCAAGTATGAACATAGCCTTATAGTGAAATAATTCTGGTAACCAACTCTGAAAGTAGCCAGGATCACCACGTCCGGTCATGCGATCGTTTCGATTTGGAGAGGAGTAGTGCCTAACACTAACAGCGACTTTTTGGTGACTATGAAACTAATTTGATCCGCTATCTATTAAGGTTTTTTTTTTCTCTCGAGTTGGTACAAGAATGCTATTAGGGGGCGAATCTGGGCAGTTTGTTGTTCTTGTTGTAATCAAGTCATTTCAGTTATTTGAAGGAATACCTAATTAGTATAGAGGAATACATATTATCATTGAATTTCTTCAACCTTATCACCCAATCACCTCTGAATCACGAAATTAACGTGGAGGAATCTCTTTATTCTTATTTATTGAATCTAGGAAATCTAATGATATGGGTTAAATTCATAGACTCTTTACTAATTTCTCTAACATTCACGCTCGAATTGCAAACTGAAGGCAAAAGATTTGTAGAGAATCATACTGGAAGTCTTCCAGCTTTATTTCAAGTTCCTCACCCTTGCTGTCAACAAAGTTCTCCGAAAAAGCTGCATTGATGTCCATTATTAGAACGTAACATATTCCCAGACAAAAATCTTTTACGATAGCCATGTTTGTCTTTCTAAACAATAGAAATTAAACGCAAATCATTTTCACTGTTTCCGTGTATTGTTGCATGTGGCCGCCATGATGGCAAGTATTAAAATTAAGCTACCTTCGCCTCCCCTGAGTTGCTGTCGTATGAGCCAATTAGATGTGTCCAGACATCGGGCTTGATGATGTCATTAGTGAAAACAGCGAACACTGGATTCTGGAAGCGGTTTCGATGAAACCAACGGACCCTGCCGTCATCAATTTCAAAATGATATCCTCCTGTTGAGAGAAATGCAATGGAGAAGGTTTATCCGATAACCAGGTCAAAAACTCCAAACTTCCATGTGAGTTCCCGTAAGTATATTTGTGTAGTAAACGTCTTTGACCCTTTCCGGTATGGAGAGGTAAGGTATAAGTTTATTCAAGACTAGTGAACTTGTTACAACCAAGATAAGTCTACGCCTTCCTCCGGCTTCTAATCTTCCAATCTGATTGGCTAATTTGCCGTTGTCGATAAGAGTCCAGACAATACTGCTCTCGTCAATGTGTCACGCTCTTGGCCACGCTCTCAAAAAACATTTTCTTTGACGTTGAAATTGTGGCAAAAACAAATCGAATGTGGTTTAGTGGCTGCGCCTCGCGAGTCTACAACATTTTGACCACTGTGATGACGCATGTCGTTGTCGATAAGAGTACAGACAACGCTAAACCACATTCGATTTGCTAAACATAAACACACAACAAGAGAAAGCCTTCGTTACCCATTATTTGTCCAATGTTCATCACTCGAGCAGTGCTAAAGACGGAGTGGTATCCACGAGACGAGCCAACAAGGTTTACCCAGGACGCCACAGTTATACCAGTACGGGGCTTGCCTCTGAATGTTGTATCCTCCAGCAGGATGTCGCCAGACTTCCCTAGACTTGCATAGTGCCCGCAGACTCCTCTGTGCGGAGCGATAAAGGCGCCCTTGTCCAAGAAGGCGTTGTTACCTTTGTCAGACTCATCCAATACCACTTGGTTTTCCCACTTTTCGAATCCTAAGTGCAGAACTACGAAAAGAAGAAATGCTTCGTATTTGCAGTGTTCTTTTACTTACCATATCGTCTCGACAAGGCGATAATCTCTAAGCTCTTCCGTTGATTCTAAAACGTACTTGCTCTATAACTGAGGAAAATATTTCCAAAGAATTTTAAGAGACCCATTGTTACCGTACCCAATTTCGCAATTACCTAATCGGAAGCCGGGTCTACTGTCCTGATATCCTGCGACATTAAGTCGCTGACCTGATAAGGTCATTTTTGGGAATTTGGTAACGATGAATACCTAATCGTACCTTTTCTTGATACGCTATGGCGGCATATCAAGCTCGTTTGGTCTCGCGTGTTTATTTTAGCTTGACTTCTCGCCAACATGCGAACCATGGCTCGACCAATGCCACCGAAGCGCATCAAAAAAATACGACTACGCAAAAAATCGTCCAGGTGCCAGAAACAACATAAAATCACTCAGATCCTACACGTACCTGGACACCCTGGAAGGTAACAGGAAATGGTCTCAAATTCTCTGCCTGACTTAGGACAGGCCACACCATCACACATCCGGGACCGCATTCTTTTGCCAACACCACACGTGACAGAACACGTTGAGTAGGGGGACCATTCTAATGCTTCAGCTATGTAACAAGAAGAGCCGCATATCAAATTGCGTTATGTATAGAACCCTTCGATATTATTTCCTCTTCTACCATAGACGAGCCATTGATCCTTTACATACCAATTTACCGTGCGTTTTGAAGTAATTTCCCTTGTCAACGAACATCAATACGTCAATTGCAGTTGCATAAACAAAAATTCATCTAACTTAAATTTCACATTTACAGCCTGATTATGAGCAGGATAAGCTGGGTCTGACTGATTCTGCGTATCAAAAATAAATAAATTCCAGATAAAGAGGACCCTAAGAATCCTGAAAAAAATGCACGATTAAGCCTGAGGCACATAATAATAGACTATATTCGCGATGTCCAAACGCAACGAACGCACTAAAACGAACTCAAGAGAGTTAAGGAGCAACCAAAAGAAATGTTTGCAAAGAAATATAAAAACTAACACAATAATAATTATAGAAAGAATGATATTATATCTATGCCCCACAAAATTCTGTCTTTGATTACCAGCAAACTTTGACTGTGAGGCTCAGTTGTTTTTACTTCTTCCATCAGGTAAAGAGAAATTTGGTCAAGATTGTGTGGCAATGAAACAGCGGCGATTTCCTGGTATATCAGGAAGCGGTTGCTTCATAAAGTATTGAACGGCCTAAAAGCCAAATACCACGGAAAGAGATAGGATTTAGGCTCTACAGATGAATTGAACCATGATGGTAATGTAGTTATAAAGCGAATCAGAACAATACATACTGTGTTATCAGACTCGAAAGCTGCGCATTTTCGGGTAAGAAGTTGCCCTTCTACTCCTATAACCTGTCAAATATACGTGCAATTCTTATGCACTGGGCAGCGGGTATTGAAAAAAGATTACAACCAGTCCACTGACGGTTCTACCTGTCGTGTATTCATAAAAAGGCCGACGACTCAGTGAAACGAAATCAAGATGGCAGTATAAACTGTTTAATTTCGAAAACCAGAACCTCGTGTACAAGATCAAATATGGAAAGCGGATCACGTGATATACTCTGCTTGTAGTTTTATAGGGAACCCAAATGGCAAAATCTGACACGACCGATCGAGTGAATATCATTATGTTCGTTCATTGATACGTATTCATTGATAAAAAGTGGAACATTTTTGAACTGAATTCAGCTGATTAACTAGATAGGCGGAAGAAAGAAGAATTTTGTCTGAGATTATGGCGTACGTACGTACAAATGACCTAACTCAGCAATTTGTTTTGCGACTGTTAAATTTATATCAATTGCCAAATAAAGGCTGCAAAAATCATTTCTTTGCGTGGATCATACACATTTTTATAAACAGTGGCATAACGTACCAGAACAACTGCTCGTGCATGGGACAACTTGAGTTTGTACTCCGGGGGCTGTACAGTCCTCCGCACTGCATCTCCGGTACCGCTTCCTAACACCCGATCCACAGGTCACGGTACACTTGCTGAATGGACCCCACTGAAACGTTCCATGGTTGTGAATGGTACTTGCCTTGCTGCTGCTGAGGTCGTAAGCCTGCTGCCTGCTTAACACTGCTGCTTGTTGGTGACTATCACTGATGGGTAGCGGAAAATCTGGATGTACATGCAACCGTATGGGCAATTCAGAGACAGGAAAGTGGCTATTCTGGTTTGTTACATTGATGTGAGTTTGGATGTGGTATGGTCGAGGAGCGCTTTCATTCAATTCTACCCCTTTTGTGTGGGAGTGTTCATGAGCCGTTAGAGGTGGATTCATTTTTGTCTTTCCAGTTGTATGTGTCTCTGGTGGTCTTGCCACATCCACAACAGGAGATTTGCCTTTCGTTGACGCCGTAGCTTTACCTTGAACGTTTTGATAGGGTTTAGCTTTGACAGGTTCTTCGGCAACCTTGAAAGACGATTCACTGTTATCACTAACCTGAACTGGCTTGAAGCTCTGACCTTAAAACAACCAAAATAGTGAGTATTATTTCTCAATCCACAGTTGGGATACCAAACTGGTGTTTTATAGCTAAGTCACGAAAAACGCAATATATTTTTCAAAACTTCTAAGACTGACCTAAATGATCACAGCCATAAAGCTCTGCACGCATACAGATGTGTACGCCATACCACGCCAATGGATGGATTCTAACATACCGAGCTGTGATTGGGTGTTTTAAATGACGCACTGCTATGGTTTTGCTGTCGTCGTTACCAACAAATGCCTGCCAAAAAGAAAAAACAAAAACAAAAAAACAGTGTATCCGTACTTATCCTGACGATTAATTGACGATACTTAACGCCGATTTGTGTAACATGAAAGGTCAAGAAGTAGTGATGGTCTCCTTGGATGGGAGAGTAGCAGAGTACTACTTGTGTTTCGTAACGTTCGCCGTTACCTATATGCTTCCGGGTGGAAATGGTACTGTTTTAATAAAGATCGTTGACAAGGAGCACAACACAATAACCCCTAGCCAGCTTGAGAACCCGGAGCCCTTGGTCGAACTGTTAGGTCACTGCCCCTGTCCACATCAGTTTGTGAGCTGGTTCGATTCGGCTAACGTGTTGCGCAACACACACAAATTGCACAGCTGTAACCTCCCAAATGAACTATCAGGTGGTCTGAATTGGACAAGGATGTAAACGCGTTCGCTGAATCCCTCTAAGTTGAATTTCCCTGTTACCTTTTGCCTGTTATCTTCGGTGTAGTTTGTCCACTTTAGTCCATTGGCACTGTATGTTATTCTATAACTCATTACCCAGCGGTCGTCAGTCACTTGTCCTTGCGTTCCCATACCTAAATAATAAAATAAGAGATTTCCATTTTACTGCTTGTACGATGAACAGCCGACCAGCCTTTTGGTTTAAAACGAAATAATCATTCTAAAAGCTAGGCATCTTAAACAATAGTACAGACAGTATTGGGCTCCTTTAAAAATCAAGTTTGTGGCATTCTTGAATGGAACTGAATCCTAACACGCATTTCCCCTGTGATCAGATTTCCCTTCATTGATGCTTTATTCGTCGCTGCTTCTTTTGGCTAGTATTTTAACAAGCAAAGAAAGAAACCATGGCCGGTATTTCATAGAAAGACCACACAAACATGACAAGATGCATGAGTAACTGAGGAAATTAATGTCATTGAGCTTTTTTAAAAGTGATGTGTGAGATAACTTCACTTATCAACGACTAAGCAATGCTCGTTTTATAGCAGTAACTGACCTGTGACTTTTCTCGGCTTTTTGAGATCAATTTCAAGAAACTGCTCCTTATCTGCCAGCTTTGCACACCAGCTTCCTCGGGTGGAAACACGTTCGTTCCGAGCAGTTATAACACGTGCGTAGAACGCTGGATGTGCTTTGTCTATTGTAGATGAGCCGGAAATCTCGTGGTCCAAGATTGTGCCATTTGACATTCCCATTGGTGAAAAACATTCTACATGTGTATAACAAAAAAAAAAAATCATCAGGGCCTGTTTGCGGGTGTGTTGTAAGGTTAGGACATCGAATAAGTGCATGGAAGAAAAGGAATAGGAATGGAAGCTCTCTATTTTCTTGTACTAGAGTCGCGAACCAAAACTAGCATTTACAGTGAAATCTTACTGTACTGCATGGGAAGCCTGTCAGAGAAACGATTGACTTTTGCGTATCTCGCTTTACTGTTTGCTGTGGAAACTATTATAAAAATAAGATAATATTACCTGGGCAACTCGGATTGGTGCACGGCACTCTCTCAGTGTATGACTCTGTTCCTGGTGGACAGTTTTGATTTCGTTCATTGCCTTTTGGTTGACATTTGATGACCCTTTTCTTGGTTCCTTTACCACAGCTTACGCTGCATTCTCCAAAATTTGACCATGTAGTGAATGGATTAATGCTATCTATCGCGGATAAATCCGTTTGAACTGTGTCAGAGAGCAATCCTAATAGACAGATTAAGGAGGAAAATTAATGAGCCGAGTGATGGGCGTTTTTTAATGCGTGTCTAATTTTATTTAATGGTCGAGTTAGAAATTAATAAAAAATATCTGTAAGTATTCGGTCTGCCGTATCTCAGACGTCATAAACGACTTGTCTCTGAATCAAAATGAGTCTGCGAAACTACTGATATGAGACTTATATTTATCTGCTCAGCTCGTTCATTATCTACGACCTTTATCAAGTGCAAATGTGAAGAGCTTTCCCAGACGTTTGCGCAAAACTTTTAGAAGCTATATTGCATAATTTTGTGAGAAACTTTACATTCCAAGTACGCTTGTTAACTTCCCAGACATTCTTTTTCACACCCAAAAGACTGTTACGTTGTTCACTCGACTCTTCATCGTGTGATCAGACTTCTAAGTTTTACTTCGAGTTGACTGGTTAATATTCGGTTGTTCCTTAGCTAAAAGCTGTGATTTGCTGTGTGATCACCGGCTTCCCTTCAGCATTTCAATTTTTGTTCTGCTTTAGGAGTGTTGAAAAAGGGCTGAAAGAAGCAATAAGTTACTTTTGTCGATAGAAGTCTAAGAATGAAAGAACACTGTGTCAGTTGTCATAAAAATGACGCCAAAAATGAATCATGTGCTGATTTAACGATCTTACCTGGAATGCAGCCATATAATTCAACTCTCATGCATATGTGATCTCCGTACCAGGATAGTGGATATAAACGAATATAACGACCGTCAAAAAATCTTTGTAGCCAGTGAATCTTGACGGAATCTTTGTCATCACTCCCCTGTAGCGACTGAATTGTAAATGGTCATGTGTCAATCAAGAATTGGTTCATGCTTAGTGTGCGTATATCGAGGTATGGATGGACGCAGGAAGTTTGGAGAACACGAAAGAAACGTAAGAGTTGCTCGAGGCGATAGCCGAGAGCAACTCTCGCTTTTCAGCCTTCAAATTGAAACTGCACACGTCATCTTATATATACACAGCCGAGCGTACATAGAGATTTCGTTCATGATGGCTCAACAGGAATTAGATAGCACTAGCGCGCGCGCTAATACTGTTTCACTATATTAACTTTAGAAGGTTTTCACGGCCATCTTCAACGTCTTTACATTACAACTCATTTCCGTTTCGTCACATGGAAGACGACGACGACCATACGGTATCAGGGAAGATGCAAAATGCTTTTTTGAACCATTGGGAAGATCATAAAAAGAGAGAAAAAGGAAGTCAAAACTGATTCTTAGTATACAATTGAAACTTAAACACTGACACATCCTTCAAGTATTTTTTATTCAAATTCACAGCATAATAAGAAGATAAAGGAGCTTCTTCTTACCTCTCCTGTCAAATCCTCAGTTACACATTGAAAAGTCCTTCCATTCTGACTGTAGCAGAGTTTGAAGCTGGTGACGTAGTTGTCCTCCAAAGAGGCACCCTGTAGAGCTACTCCCGACAAGGTCTTCTCTTCCCTAAGATCCACCGTGAGGTAAGGCTCCTTATCATCCTCGTCGGCGCACCATGCCGTCCTCTGGGGATCGTCGTAGAATGACACAAGATTCAGGCGGCCGTAGAAAGGCTTATGGAGATGGTAAGTTGAAGAGGCTGTGACTTGTCCATCTTTGATTTTCATGTCTTCCATTCCTAGTGGTGAGAAGCACTCTACAAAAAAGAGGCAGCGTTGACCTTTTGAACCGCATGATCATGGGAAGTACTTGCAAAGTCGCCCGAGCCTGAGGCTCCTGTTAAAAGCGCTTGTCAACTATAATAAAATGCTAATAAAATCTGAGGGTTGATACGGGGTAAGGAACTTGAAAAAAGAACTTCCTTTTTCACACAATCCACTTAATTTTCGCTTCATTTACTAAAGGGCTGCCAAAACGTACGTGAATGAATGAATGAATGAATGAATGAATGAATGAATGAATGAATAAACGAATGAGAAGCTTTATTTGAGTGTCAAGACTAAAATAGCAAATAATACAGAAGCCTCAAAGTTGACATCATACCTATACAATGTAGTCCACTTTCAGCTATAACACATGTGTGCTGCCGGAGGAGCTGTAGTGACCAATTTAGCTACAAGGCTATAGTGCACTTTTCCGTTTTGTTCAAATACTCCTCTCCATTTTACGCTTACGGTAATATAAGTGTGCTTTGTAACTACGACATTTAATTTTTTTTTTTACACTGGTTTCTCGTAATTTCTTGCATTTCGCTTTCAATTTAACCAGACTTGAATTGTTCAAAAGCATCCGTTACCTCTCCTGCCTCAGTCCACTTTTTGCATGGCTGAACGGGATTAGAGGTGAAGATTGTAACGTTCGAAAAGTGTTTAGGATAAGGACTGCACAGTTCACAATGCAGACGTCAATAAATACAATGACAACGCACAAGTCTTACAACACATTTATTTTCTCTTCAAATAAATAATCGTACATACCTTTCTCAAATTCACATCTCTGCATCAATTTCTTAATTTCTTCTTGAGTCAAGGCCTCATTTGATATATAAAATTCATCAATTTGTCCGTCCAACAATCTCTCTCCTTTATGCTCACCGATCCCCGCTTTCTCTTGCCAGTCTTGTGACAACTCCCCCGAGCCATCACCCCTCAGAATAAACTTCGCATTCACATAAATATCAGCTTGCCCTAATTTGGAGTCGTAAGTGCAGGCGACGTGTGTCCACACGTGCGAAGGAACGATCACTTCTGATGTCACGTTGAAAATTATCTGTCCATGTTCGTTTCGGTGAAACCATCTGACCGACCCGCTGTCAATTTCCAAATGATACTGACCATTGTCATGAGTGGAGTTAATTCCACCGATTGTATCAAACAGTGAGTTTGGTCCTTCTACCGAGAATAGTTTTATCCATGCCGCAATCGTCACGGCGATACGTGGTTTGTTCCTAAATGAAGGTCCATTCAACAAGATGTCTCCTCCATTGAGATCTACTCCATTGCCACATCTTTCACTGAACAGGGCCGTCCGTGCAAAGTTCACAATTCTGGCATCGTTGTGTTGTTGTGATTCGTCCACGATAATATTATCCTTGAAGATATGCTCAAAACGGAGGTACACAACTGCTTTTTCAATTGCTGAAAGAATGAATAAAAGAGAAAATGTATAGCAAGAGAAACAGGCAATGGGATTTACTGACTAATTTGTTTCTACGTCTACCTACAAATTTCACCAAGATACTAAGACAACAGCCTTTAGATAAATTCTTCACCTAACTTTTTCAAAAAGTTAAAAATGGTAGTAATAGAACCCTGACTGACCTTTTTTAACAATATCTTTTGCGCAAGGTTTTACGAGAGACGTGTTGCATCCAAATAAAAAAACGTATTTCACGACGCATACTGGCGAGACAATTGCTCTTGTTTGCCAAATTAAATCAGTAATTATTTCTTATTCCTTCGAAAGAGCTTATGTCTTAGCCAGTTTAGAATTGGCGTTAACCTGGTTATTAATTGGATACTCACTGGACATAATATTAAGGTCTTCCTCACTTAGTTTTCCTGGGAAAGCAAACAAAATTACTGTCAGAAGATGACACAGGATTAAAGCATTTGGGGAGAGGTTTGATTGAGAAGTATAAGAATACAGTGACTAAAAAACAGCATTTTTGAGACTGCACGCATAACTGGATGTCTTAACAAGCTTTCTGTATGTCTGGCTTCTAGACGAAGAAAAACAAGAAAAACGCGATTACCTTTGATTTTGGTGCTGTCGCTATCGTCACTTTTACCCTGTGATTTGCTGTTTTTATTTCCCTTTTTCGTGCCTTTCTCCTTAGTTCCAGTATCCTCGTCTGATGATGAATCATCGGTTACTGTTTATCAGCAAAAATGGAAGAAGAAAGAGTCTTTCAGGTCATGTGCTAATACTTTAAAATGATCATCAATCTATGTACAAATGACTCTAATGTTCGATTTCAGCCAATTGAAATCGCCTGAGTAATGAAACATTGGAAAAATTAATGAACTATATCGGTGGTCAATAAACAAAGCTTTTTATTTTTTGAGCCATCCTGCTTGCGTGTCAGCAAACAGCTTCCTAAGGCTGGTAAGTGCTCTGGCAGAACAAAGTCTAATGACTCAATTCCTCTGGTATATAGGCAGGCCTGCACACGCACGAAATTGAAAAAGTGGCTGCATTCTAAAGCTATATATGTTTACCGTTTTTGCAGCCGAAGAGTTCAATCCTCATACAGTTAGTCAGTCCACTCCATGCCAGGGGAAGAATACGAATATACTGAGCTTTTATTCTTGGAAACCAGTGGGTAACTACCGTGTCACGGTCCTTGTTACCTGTAAAATTCTACAAAACGGATTGGAAAGTTCTGAGCATTTGATTCAATATTAACTGAATACCGTTTTAAAGTGCTTTTTAGGTTATACCGAAACACAGCACTCTATTCTCCAAGAGAATGTAAATAAAACGTTGGATATTTAAATGCAGTGAGGTATAAATATGTAAAAAGACAAACGACGATGCTTTTATTCACATTTGGGCGAATCTCTGTCATTTACAGACTCTGCATAGCAACGGGTTTAGATTTAGAAGAGTAATCATCCCAAGTTGAGAGAGAGAGATTCTTTTAGTCAGCGTAATTTGCTGCTGCGCTTACCCTCGGACTGCCATTATCTTTCCGTCTGTCTGTTACCATGAACCAATGCTTGCCATTTGAACTGTATGACATGGCGTATTTGGTCACCCAGTTGTCAAACATGGACTGACCTTGAGTCGAAATACCTGTTAATAAAGACATGCGGATGATGGAAGTATCAAGATATTCTCACGAATTAGATGAGACTGAAGCAAATCTCTTTGTTGATAACCTTGTAGAGACTATCATAACTGAATGAAGATCGATGTCTATATTTCGCAATGTAAGGTTACTGGATTCTATGATCGTTTTGTAACCCATCCAACTGCAATGATTCGTAAACTGTTGCTTTTAACGTTACATTGAAATCAATACCCTAACGATACCAAAAAATCTTTAAAAGTTACATTGTTTGCCAGAACCGGAGATGCACTGAAAAGAAGTGATGGAGAAGAAAATGTCGAGGAATTAACTTAACTATCGTGGTTAGTGCAATTAGTCCAAAACAATAGTGACAAAAGCAAACATACAAAATATTTTTTTCACCTGAAATACTCCTTCTGTTTCCCAAGTTTACTTCTAGAAATTCTGTTTCATCTGCAAAAGCTGAGCACCAACCCCCTCGGGAGCCCTTGACGGTTTTATTCAGGCGGGCGTGGTAAGGCTGATGGTGTTCATCATATGATGAAGACGCCGTGAATTGAGAATCTTTTATCAGTCCGTTACTCACACCAAGGGATTCCTGACAGTCTGAGAAAAGTTTCAAACATAAGATAGATAAACTTGAAGATCGATAAATCGGCATAATTTTTTATTGACTCTTTGTGGGCTTTCTACCTATTAACTGAAGTGCTAAAGTTGTTTTGGGCATCCTCTCTTAAACTGACTGCACATATTTAACGCGGCAACTCTAAAAACTTATCCGTTTTCATTCAAAATGACTTGTTCATGGCTGAAGCTACTCTTACCTTCCGGAGGAGCATCAATGTTTGGGCAATGACTCTTGCCAACAAGTTCTCTAGATGTTTTTCCGTCTCCAACATTAGACGCCAGCCATTGATGACTTGGAAACGTGTACACGCAACCATCTTTAGCTTTTATCTTCACCTGCGGGCAAAGAAACGCAAATTGTATAGGGAACAGGAAGAGGGAGCTACTAAATCTACGTTTACTTTTGTTATTTATTGCTTGCATAAGTATTGTTTAGTGTAAATGTTATCTTAGTTATTCGATGTCTCCACTGAAAATATCGTGAATTCTAGTATATCTTTCATGATACTCTTGAATTGTCCCTCCATGCAAAATGTCAGAGTCTTAAGTATACCAGTTGTAAAAATATACCTCACCTTATAGTTTTCTTACTCTTGTGTTTTGAAACAGAACCCTTCTTCTAATGGCTATCGCAACATATACCTAGATTTGTATGCCGACATGCAATGCGTGCGAACCAAATCTCGTTTTTTTTTTTCCTGTTCTGTGTGTGATATCGCACTTTTATTCTTACTTCAACCAATAAAAAAACTCATGTAACTCTGCTCTATATGCTCATTTGCTTTCAAATTATCTTTTAAATACCTTGTCTAAATACCATCCAGACCCAAACCAGCTGTTATCGTGTCGAATATTGATGGCGTTCAGTTTTCCTAAGGTTTTGCTGTCAATGACAAACTTATCTTTCCTGTAAATAAAGGTGAAAGATTAGCGATGTAGTGATTTATCCCTGAACCCACAAACTTCTTAATTATAATCAACTTAATCAAATTAATTAACAGATTATTTTCCAAAAACTGCCACCCTCAAAACAAATAAGGATTGATTGATTAGTTAATTGATAGAGTGGAGTTCACTTGAGAGTCGAAGATTTGTCATCAAATCCCTCACTTTACGCCAGCTAGACGTATTTGCTTTGAGTCATGATTAATTTACTGGATTCCCCGAGTTCTTTGTGATTGGCCAAAGTGATTACGAACTTTTGTTGTTTTAGTTTTACAATACTCATAGAAAATCGCTCCGATTGGTCAATTGGTGGACTACCAGTAAGGACAATTGTCGCCTTGCGACAAGGGGAACGACATATAGGCGAATAAAGGAGGCGGGAATGTAAGACAACTGATTGAATTATTCAACTGGTGGCAAGAACGCGTTTCCGGGAAGTGTTTTTTAAATACGCTGAATTCTAGTTTGTCAGATGATCCTAGTTTAATCAAACATCCTGCAGAGTCCTGTTAGAGCATCTGGACTAGTGAACCAGAAGGTCTTAGGTTCGACTCCTAGCTGGGGAAGTCGGTTTCTTTTTCCCATTTTGACAGAAAAATCATCTTTTCAAACACAGCTACTTTCGAAAGTGCTTAGAAAACGTCGTAATAAAGGGCTTGTTAATAATGTAGTGCACCCCTTTTATTTCATGGTTTGTTGTTTGATATCATAAGGTATATAATAAGCATACATCAATGTTTACACACCCTAAGGCAGGCATATTAGGGGTCAGAAACATTGAGCTAACTTACTGTCCTTTTTCAAAGTCATTTCGTCCTTTGCTCTCGAGTTCAATTTCTTTTGACCGTCCTTTTTCTCCAAACAAGGTGATGAACACTCGAGCATCTGTACCTGCACCAAACTTGTTACCAGTGTACACGTAAACCTCGTATTGAGTTCTGGATCCTATTTACTCACCAAAAGAAATTCACACAATTAATTACCTTGCTCCGCTTATTCTGTCTAATATAATTTAACAATTAGATTATGAGCTCGAGATTTCTATCGCTTGATGGCTGACGAGGGCGCAGCCCCAATCAACTATCATATATAGAAATCGAGAGCTCCTAGTCTAATTGTTTTAGTTTAGATCTACTAGTCGTTCAAAACTTTGTCCTACATGTAATCCACTTCACAGGCACTCCGAAATAGCAAAGAAGCGGTCGCCATTCTGTTAACAACCGCATGCACACTACAAGGCTACTCACTATCTACAACAGAATTGATAGTGAGTAGCGTAGCCAATAAGAGAATGTCATTCGTGATACAACACTAGTAGATTTATGCTTCATGCAAGTATAGCGACGCTCAAAAAGAACGCATAACGAAACAATGAAAAGTGATGAGGTAAAAAATTTCCTATAATTATTGTTCCATCTTAATCGATTTTAAAGTTTTACAATTGAAAAGTATTGTACATTGTAAGTACGAAAGCAAGTGATGTAACTAGTGTAAGAGGGAAGTTAAATCTTTTCTTTTTGAAATTGTGTCTACATCTATCTTTGCGTGTTTCCACTGGGATAGAGGAAATCATATTAAACAATAGATGTTTGGTTCCATATCTGACATTTTTTCTCTTCAAAATACTAACCTGCATATATATCATGGCATAAGACAGGTAATGCTTTGTTTTTTCATTTTCAAAGAGCAATAAAAAGTAAATAAAACAGAAGCAGGTTAAAACGGTCGTATACGCCTCTGGGCAAACGTCTTAACGTCTGCTTTGCGGTTAAGTTAAGGTTACAGTACAGTAAATGAATCGGCTGTTTCATTCCAAGAGGAAACTCGTCTAGTTGGGATCTAAATCATCTTACTGAGAACTAATCTTCATCCAAATAGCCTGTAGTTTGGTTGTAATGGGACTGATACACTGCGCTCAGTGTGGATACATAAATATATGTAATACGGATATTATATCATATCAAGGAAATAACTAGCCAATGAACGCACGCCATATTTAATCCTCGATCATTGTAAAGCCCTGACCGAAATTAAGTAATATTTTATCTGACTGACAGATATTCCTGGATGTAATGTCAATTACAGCGATGAAAAGAACGAAAACCACAAAGTGGAATTGCGCAAAACAAAAATATAATTGCTTCTAAAAGTGCTACTTGCTCGAACAAACTAACTCGATGACCTGTAAATTAAACCTGACTTAGTGGGCGAGCGTTTGCAAGTTCAATGTTAAGGCCTTGTTATGGAAAGGTGTGAGGCAAGATCGATCCTGTTAATAAGCATAAAAGTATATATCTGTCTAAAATTTTCGGAGAGGCAGCAGATAAATGCAAAATCCAAGGTTGCTTTGAAATAGCGGCGTTCAAACTGTACCAGTCACCCACCTGCTTCAAGACCAGTTAACAACATAAATGAAGCAAAAAATATCAGAGAAGTTTGCATCCTGTTTTCTCACATCTGTGGAACTGTAAACACACACACACAGAGAAAAGAAAAATGAGAAATACAATTTAAAATAGGGCATTTTCGCTTCATAATCGTTATATTAGCCACGACATTTATTGAAAATGACCTTTCCAAGTAAGGGTCGCATGGGGAATCCAAAAATGGCTACCGATTGTATATCATGGCTGTGCTTTAACTGTTAGTTTTAATTTTTGAGAAATACAGGCTTATTAGGTTGTCCGGACTTACTTTAAGTTTGCCTCCTAGTCTGTACTGCAAGTCATGATTGTTATTTTTGGAAAACAGTTGCGATTGGTCAGCGAGAGGTCAAATAAAAATAGTATAATACCTTCGCTGTTATAATTATCCGGTTGTCTCTCAAACACTGAAAATAGATTAGGCAGTATGCTGCTACACTTAGCTATAAAGAATAAATCGTATTAGGGTGTCTTACCTGAGATTATTCCCCTTCTTTTCATAATTCAATTCCATTGACGGGCGCTTTGTAGATGTTCACCTGAGAAATAGTTACAGTGGAGAACTGACGCTATTTTAAATGCAGCGAATCTACGGCTCATCTCAAGCCCGGTCGATTTAAATCGTCGTTATCAATAGTCGGGGCGATTTCATTCATTCAAACGTATTTGAAAATTCGAGTTCCTTTATCAAACAGAGTCTAAGACACCTCGTATACTCGCTATGTAGGATAAAGGAGGTCTTGGTTCATTATTGATACTGAACTCATAAATATTTAAAATAAGCATTCCAGATGAAGAAGATTTTGTGCAAGAGCCGATTTAGAGAGAAAGATTTTTAGTACGATTATCGCATAGAACATGGTTGTGGTACGACTTTGGTTTCATTTAGACACTCTCGCACAACTCTGACGTGGAATTGTATTTCAGTTTTGATAAAACAATTTCAATCGCAAGCATGTCGTACACGATTGTTGTACGCAAAAATTGAAGCGTGTAAATCGCCCCCTTAGAGAGACCGCATCGTTATCCTTATCCCTATTCTTATCTATGAAACGCAAGGATATTATCCTAGATACAATACACTTTGGCTAAACGGAAGGTTTTTTTTTATAGTCGGGTGTGCGTGTTGCAGGAAACATTTTCCCCCAAGTAGACAGCTCTTCAATACACTTTTGCTATTTGAACTTTTTAATTCTTATAATGCAAAAGGACTTAAGGATTGACTTGCAGACATACAGGACAAAATTCGACGCATGAAAACACCGAAAGCACGTTCCATGGTATTCAGGACATCTTCTCAAGGCCTCAAGATTACAACTTTTAACATCTTCTTCAGTCTTCGGAAGAACGTAACCGAGGAATTGATGCATTTATGAATATCTCTAGAGGGCGATTGTCGAACAGTTGCAAGCTCGGTTTCTTTATGAGATTATCAATAATCAGAGTTAACTGGGAGATCTGCTGTTGGCCAGCGGGTGATCGCGCGGGAATGCGCAGTTGTGCCATTGCTGTGAGCAGTTTCGCCCTCGTGGTTTGGCTCTGCCTTGCCTTGTCGCTTTGCCTTTGGTTTGCCCCATCCCACCCGCCTCTTGGTTCATGGTGGGCCCTTGTGTCTAGGTAAGTATACTTATTCTCCATTGCGAATTCAGTGTGCCATGTGCCAGGGGAAGGTGACCCGTGGGAGGTTGCCATGGATACCCCCTTTATTTGCATTTTGCCCACACTTGCTCATTGCCTGCTTTGCTGTCAATTGGCACCCACCCTCCATTTTGAATATTGCTTATCGTCAAGTTAATTAATGTAACAGCTCTTGAAGATTTTCTGCAGATAGACCTCAAAAATCGTCACGCCACTATTAGTACAATAATATATTTCCATTAGCGTTTTTGGGCTTGGGGAGACTCGGTGGTCTAATGGCTAGCCTGTGTGACTCAGGGTCGACTGGGTTTGAGATCCGCCCGGAGTCACTGTATCGTGTTTTTGGGCAAGACATTCATCAACTCTCATCCATAGACAAGTAGGAATACTTTTATATTCACCTACAGAACCCGGGACAGGCTCTGGTAATATGAGTCACTTTGGCCCAATGTATACCATTCTAGTTATCTTGACAACTTTGGTAAATCGTGGACCCAATCGTTGTTCAGAGCCACAACTAGTTCTCATTCTCTTCACTGTAGAGATCTGAAACCTGACAGCGTGCCAAACAGCAAAGTTCAATCCAGTATAAGGAAAAAACGGATATAATTTTCCAATAAAGATAGTAACTGAAGGGACATATGCCAATCACTTACATAAAGAAGTGCTAGAGTATTGCTGTACACAATTTTCGAGGGATTCCGTTTGGCCTTGTGAGTGCGTTAGGAATATTTTTCTTGCCCCATTTCAGACTAATTAAATTTTGCCCATCTGCATAGATGGCCAGTGAATTTCGAGAGATGATAATAAATATACTGTGAAAAATCCCCCAAATTGAAATTTGAAATCAGAGAGAGAAAACGAGATCCTATTTCAAATTAGGAGTCAATAATAGACTCCTGCATATATTTGATTTGTTTACTTGTGCCAAACTGAAACACCACCTCAGATTTAGAAGATAAAAAAAACAAACAAACAAACAAAACAAAAAACAAAAAAAATTAGTCTACTCGTTTAGCGGTGCATGCTCGTATATCTAGCATACGGGAAAGCTCTAATACCTCAGAAGTAACTTCTGAATTCACTTCCTCATTTGGATAAATAAGAAAATAGAGATTTAATTCAAACCTCGATCTCTACAAAGTAACTTGTAACGGTAGTTCAGAAAGTAGACTTAACGTACACCAATTAACTTGCAAGACTCAACCAGTTAATATGGACGTTTTACAGAGTTTACAGTGGGTCCTGTTTTCTTCCTCCCAGTCCCTCTCATGCACGTTTTAACTCGTACCCGTTTCCCTATATTGCTTAGTTTGAGATACTCCAAAACATTCTCGTTATTCAATCACCACTAACCGAGCAACACTGGCTTACCTGTAAGACAAACAGGTGGCTTTAGTCAGTTCCAGGCGATTTCAAAGAACATGAAATTTGCCACGAGGATCCAAATGTCGCATAAACAAGTTTTAAGGGAAGGAATTAAAAGTAAAGTCAATTTTCGCCAAATCGAAAGGAATGCTACCTGTAAAAATATATAAAGAATGTACATTTTTTGTGCTTGAGATAAAAGGCTACTGATAAAATTGTAGAGAAGAGTTTTCATTCACATCTTGTTGAAATTTTTCTACTCGAGTAACTTCGATAAAATATTGACCGCTTTCAACCTGCCATTTTATTGTGCCTGAGGTGCTTTGATAAACAAACGAGTTTGTTCGAGAGAATCTAGAAAGAGACGCGTCCATCAGGAAGACATTTGGACGAGGAAACAATTTTTCTTGTTTCATGTAAGTCAGCTGAATTTATCATTTTTTTTATCATAAAGTAATTTTTGAAGATTTTAGGTGTGAAATCAACTGGTTTATAAACAGTTTAGCTATTGAAATTTCTGGTAGCAACAAACAAAGCCATGAACAAAAATATTTTGATAGCTCATGACATGAAGTAGAGATATAATAATCAATGGAAAAGGCAAGGCGATTACTCTATTGGAGGAGATTGCTATACCGACGTATAACTATTCCTTAAATTGATGCAGCTGGAAAGATCGATATCACATAAGGTGTCACAAAATATTCAATCTGATGACATTGCTACGTTGGATAAAGTGAACAGAGCAAATATAAAACAAAATTTGAAGAATAAATTACGATGCCGTTAAATTTATTTCTTGACTTGATGGATGAAAAATAAATAAATAAATTGACAAACTTCGTAGCTCAAAATACATTTTCCAACGGTGATTACGGTGAAAATTTACAATTGATGAATTAATGACCCAAATCCCGAAACCCGCTCAAGTAGCGCTGTTCTTCAGCTTTGTTCATTTTGCAATCCGTTTTATTTAAATATTCTCGATGTCCAATGATCCAATCATTTTCAAGATGCTTCAGCTAATTAGAGAAAGCTGCTTTTTCCACAGTTTAGAGAGGGTTCCTCAGATTCATAAATAATGTTGAAAATTTTGGTTCTTAACGTCAAAGATTGTCAAAAAAAAGTCATAAAGATAGCACTTGATGTTGCAGCTATCATTTCATTTTTAATTAAACCAGCTTATATAGAGTATTTATCAAAAGTACATAAACATACATCGTGGCCATAAAATCACTCCATTAACAGCTATTTCAATGTCGGATCAACTCCTCAAGCTTACGCGAGGAGACCGAAAGTTAGTATGGGTAGAAATAGAGAGAACATTCTTCAGAATGGTGGAAACAAGTTTCTTTTCGCCACATTGAATGTTAGAAGAATTTTCAACTAAAAGTCATGTAACAGTGAAAGAGAAGCTAACGAAAAAATGGTGTTAATGTGCATGGAAGATCTGATGTATCGTTGCTATTACTTCAAGTGCAAAACAAATTTGTAGATTTCCTCTACACCAATATGCAAAATTCGAAAGAGTACCCAGACTACCATTCGGTCTTGTGGCATAGGGTTGAGGCTTATAGCTCTATATACACGCGGTCTACGTTAACCGAAAAGAGCCATTTTTTGCTAGACGAGAAAAAACAAACCTTAACAAAAATGAAAATGTGACCTTTAGACAATGGGCCACACTGCTTTGAGAGTGTAAGAACGCTTGACAAGTACTAAAACAGGTGGAAAACACTAAGTTTGATTCAAAATCTGCCTGCATGGAAGGAAATAACAATAGTCATAAATGGCCCGTTTACGCCTAGTAAAGCGGAAAGGACTTCCAAAACCTGATACTTTTTATGATACAATTTTTTTGCGAAACCGTGCAATAAGATTAGATTGTGTTAGACGTTGCACCATTAAGCGATAAAAACCTGTGTTACACACTTACGTCAGCTTTACCCAATGAGATAACGCTTTATAACTGAAAATTGGAAACTAGAAAAAATTTTCGAACAGAAAGTTGATTAGCTAATCTTGTCCTGAATGCTACAGCTCAGAAAAAAAAGTGAAATTTGAAAAACTCACACAACTTGTGATCTGCTAGGTAAACTAATTATTAGACCTACAGTGTATTGTATTGTAAATATTAACACTTTCAATCAATAATTGGAGGCTTATAAAATTGTTTATTTTAATCTTCTTAGGTTGAGTGACTGAACAATGGCCTTCGTGGGAACTCTGTATACATTGTTGCTCGCAGGAGTGGTCTTAGGTATTTAGAATTTTTGTATTGTCTTCGTATTTGATGATTCATCATAGCGGTCTTAAATTTTGACAGCAAATGTTATTCCTAAAGGCTGGCTCAGTTTCACTAGCGCATAAGTATTAGCATAAGCCGACATATGCAGACGCAGTGATCTGTTGATAATTAGCACCTTTTATTGGGAAAATTTCCAAACAAAGGGCACTTTAACAGTATCTCACTGTGAGTCAACATACGTCGGCTTATGCTTATGATTATGCGCTAGTGAAAACCAGCCTTTGGTAACATTTGTAGTAAATGCTGTACATTTTGAGACCGATTGCTCTTTTATGCATCTGTAAGCTGTTTTCTTTGTTGTCTCCGCACCATGAGGGTTATTGCTGTCCGACTTAGTTGAGTAAGCGATAAGCTTCAAGAGGCAGTTTCATCGCCCGGTGCAGGCGCAAGCTGTGGCTTGAGCATAAAATGCCTTCTTCGCTTTTCTGCTGAGCCACGCATGCATTTTGTACAAACAGAATGACTGATGTCCAAATTTCTAATACAGAGAAAATGTCGAAATTAGCATTTTAACGTTGAATTCATTATTCGGGCCTAAGGTTTTATTCTGGATACTCGCACAGGGTACCACTCGCATCCGATTGGCTAATAAACTGAGGAAATGGTGCATGACAGTCGGAACATACAAAATAAGAGTACTGAGAGGTACTAAGACGCACCAAAACCGCTCTTTAACCCCCAAAAGGTACGACGACCACACCTGTCCATTTTATATGAACCGCCCCCCCCCCCTCCGGGGCACACTCGTGCTTATAGTCTGTGCTAAAACCCCAGTTGCACCTCTTATATAATTTGATTGCTGGCTCAGTTTTAATGTTTCTCGTGTTTTGCTTTATCAGGACAAAGCGCACACGCGCGTCACTACGGGAGAATAAGAGAAAGAAGAGAAGGTATATGAAAATAAGAACCTAAAGAGAAATAACGCAAATAAAAAAAAAATAGAAAGATAGATATATATTTTTTCTTTTTTTTATTAATATTATAATGGTATCGGTGTTAAGAGTTATGATTAAGGTAGAGTGGTTTTAAATTGAGTGTCGTAAAACCAAAACCACGACAAACTGCTCTAGCAGTTACAGTAGACTACTCAGCCCAAAACCAAAACCAAAACCAAAGTAATTGCCTGATTACCTTCGACACTCAGTTCAAAACCACCCTAATGCTGATCTTAAATAAATCACAATTGCATATACATACTTAAACACACTTTAACCTCTCCAAAAGGGGCTTGAGAAGGAAAAAATCTGAATTAGAATCTGAGTTAATAATTAAAGAACTAATAAGATCCCTTTCTCTTCGATACTTCCGACTTTCCAATACAATTGAAGCTGACAATCCTTTGATGAAGCAAGCTCCGGTATTCAGCTATAAACTTGTCAATCACTGGCGTCATTAAGACGTACTCTCGGCAACTTGAAAGTTATCAAGGAGAAAGGAGTCTACATGCATGTGTTCGCATAAAACGGAAACAACTTACGCTGCAAATTTATCATGTTTTAGCACTAACGAACTAACAAACATCATGTTTTAACACTAACAAAGTACTTAATTGAGTGAACTTTATTTGATACGATCAATCCCAATCTGAGATGTTTGCATGGTGGCGTCGGAAATACGCAAGATATTTAGGCAGCGTTTTTTACGTATCAAGCTCCCTACCCCAGCTGTCACCGCAAGCTTCTGTGTTATTTTGATTGGTCAAATCGGATAAAAACCATTAAAGAGTTGGCCAAAAGTTATTAGCTTTGTCAAGGGCTAAAAACATGGCGTGCATCACTGTAAAACATATACATTTCTCTCGTTTGACATTTGAAAGTAAGCACGGAAACTATTGATTAATAAATGAAATATAAAAAAGTATATGAAATGAATAACTATATCTAGTATCAAATGTACTTAGCACTGTGGGGCTAATTGTGGACACTGTAAATAAGCAAACAAATATTGCACTCGGCTGACCAGTTGGCTATTTACATAATGCGGTTGAAGAGTTTAACTCGGGACTACGAGAAAAGTTCCAGATAGTTGTAGGGCGGATGATTTGAACCAGGGACGTCTCGATTTTCAATCCAGCGCCCTTAACCACTCGGCCACGCCGCCTCGCACGTCAGTCACAAATAATTTTTTATTCATTGTAGCTGAGTATAAAGTCGAGGTCACTACCGGTGTGAAAGATGGAGCAGGAACGGATGCTAACGTTTTTATCACCATTTACGGGTCTAACGGACAATCAATGGAAAAGAAACTTAAGGGAAAATTTTTTGAAAACAACTTCGAGAAAGGAAAGTAAGTCCATCGATCCAACTACCTTTACTCTTACTCACATCAATATCATATGTAATAATATCATATAAAATAACTGAGACGAGGGAGGCGTACATGCAGATCCTAGCTAGCCTCAGGCCATTAATAAATCGATCAATTAATCAATCAATCCATTTACCCATCTGGAATAATTTAATAGTGCCATCTGGATCGAAATTGTTATTTATTCCCCAGTTACGTATTCACGCCCTGCCATGCTCACAAGTTCCTTCAAAATGAACTTTGTTTGTTTTCTTGGTAATCGAATCATGGTTCTCTTTCAGAGTCGACAACTTTGACCTGCAATTAGCGGACGTTGGTGAAATAAAAAAGATAAAAATAAGGCATGATAATTTGGGATTCATGCCAGCATGGGATCTTGCGAAGGTAAGGCAAAAACGGAAAAACAGGTATTGGATAGATCTCATAGAGCTTCTGAGTCAGAATCTTTTAAAAAAGTTAATAAACGTCGAATTACCTTTGATTATTTTCCGTAATATCACCGAACGAGCCATGCATTCTAAAAGTTATGAGAGGTGGGGTATAACTCGCACGACGTTTTTTGGGTTCTAATTTGCTGAGTAGTATTGTTAACGACATTTATCGAAATCATTTTTTAAGCTATTCAAATCTATTCTAAAGTATTCATCTGTTTTGCCCGAATTCTTTTTTCACACTTTCCCCAACTTGTGTATTCAGGCTGGCACATATGAGCTTGCTATTTTAGAATTTTGGAAACTGAGGAATTTTTACGGAGGTCTTTGAAAAATACGAAACATTTCGGTTATGCGAGGCACAATGAACAGTTTTATCGATTATGCCCTTTTCCGTTTTATTTATTCAACCGTCTTATAATTCACCAGTGATTACCAGGCAAAAAGCTTTAATAAAAGCAAGTTAAGCTTGGAAAAATAATAACAGGGATGGTAATTATGCGCTACATACATGTATGTTGCAAAAGGATCACGATTTGCGGTAATTGGCTTTTATGAAACCATCATTCTACCCTCTTCAGACTATTCTATTTTTCAATATTGCTTAGATTATCTTTAGATCGAACGTTGTTGCTTAATTAGTTTGAACGTTAACAGGTTTAAAACCTCAAAGGTCAATTCCTACAATGAGACGCGCCTGCAGGGAATCATGGTATAGTTGTATTCATCAAAACAAATATCCAGTCCAAGATGATGAATGCAACTACGATGATTCCTTGCAGGCGTATCTCATGGAGGGAATTGGCCATTTCCGAATTACTTC
>NC_138146.1:29902623-30180123 GCF_964199315.1 Orbicella franksi
ATCCACAAGGTACGCTTTATAATGAGGGTCTCAAAGGAGCGGGGGGGGGGGGGGGGTGGGGAGGTGGTCCCTTTGATGGTTGACGGCTAAATTTTAGGTCATTTGACGGTTGAACGTTAATTTTTCGGAATGACGAAACACAAAATTAAAGCGCAAGTTTGGCTGTGGTTTTTCATAGAAGGATACAATTCTGCCCATATTTTATTTATCAATCATGTTCTTTGGTTTCTAAAGTCCGATTGGTTAGTCCCTTAATTGTGTGTTAATCTGTTAATCATTTGTGTCCTAAACTGCCCGCTGATGAAATCAGTGTGATATGGATGTAGATAATATTGCGTCAATATCTTGAGCCTGTTTAAAACAGGAAGCTTTCTTTCAAATGTCACAAATTTATAGGATAAATATTGCCTTTTCTTTAATTATTTCTCTTTCATAATTTGTTATTTGCAGCTTGCGAGCCTAACCCTTGCCTCAATGGAGGGTCTTGTCAGCTCGATGTTGACAGCCCTGACAGTTTTGTCTGCAAATGTCCACCAAAATTCAGTGGAAACAAATGTGAAAGTAAGATATATTTTGTACTTGTGATCAAATATCACATGTTCGAAAGAATTATGTCTGAAGCTAATGTAAACTTGAGATCAGCTTCATTTCGTAACAATTCATCGCTTCATTTGTTTCAACTTTTTTTTTTTTTTTAACACAGTCAACGAAGAACCGGAGTCACAGAGCACTCCAGGTAAGAACGAACATAACCAATTAAAGTTCTCTATACAATGTCTTTCTACGTGAAAGAAAGACCTTTTTTAGTCACTTACACTGTTTTCTGGCTAACGTTGTAATGTTTTGGAGGTAATATTTGGCAATGTGATGTTATTGCTGTTAAAGGCAACACAACAGAATCTGTCCTGTTACCGTTCTCTCTACGAATGGCGGGTACCTGGAAAAATTGAACAGTTGAAATTGCCCTCAAGCAACCTCGTTCCCAGGGTCTCTCATCTTACCGCCCCCTGGAGCGAGCGAAGAGAGACCCTGGCTGGGTCTGGTCACGTGCCACTTTGACAATTGAGAACATCAGGAAGGGGTCCTCTGTAATCAGCAGTTTGTCGCGTTGAGCTTTGTTGCGCGTTGCGACCGCCACATTACCTGCGGCGTTTATCAATACTTAGCTTTCAGGCTGAAATTTCGAATAATATCTGTTCCAACGTTTACCTAAAGGTTAAGCAAGTCTGTCTCGAGGCAATTTAGTGGTCGTGATTTTCAGTGTTACTCCGTCTCACCCACTAGATTTATGGAAAGTCAGTCATATTTGGCAATGTGATGTTATTGCTGTTAAAAGCAACACAACAGAATCTGTCCTGTTACCGTCCTCTCTACGAATGGCGGGTACCTGGAAAAATTGAACAGTTGAAATTGCCCTCAAGCAACCTCGTTCCCAGGGTCTCTCATCTTACCGCCCCCTGGAGCGAGCGAAGAGAGACCCTGGCTGGGTCTGGTCACGTGCCACTTTGACAATTGAGAACATCAGGAAGGGGTCCTCTGTAATCAGCAGTTTGTCGCGTTGAGCTTTGTTGCGCGTTGCGACCGCCACATTACCTGCGGCGTTTATCAATACTTAGCTTTCAGGCTGAAATTTCGAATAATATCTGTTCCAACGTTTACCTAAAGGTTAAGCAAGTCTGTCTCGAGGCAATTTAGTGGTCGTGATTTTCAGTGTTACTCCGTCTCACCCACTAGATTTATGGAAAGTCAGTCATATTTCAACTGTGGACGTCGAGCAGCGCAATTTCATCCCGTAGTAATTGTTGTTTCTCCTTTGAATGCACTCGATCAAATTGATGCAAAAAACATAAGAAGGTCTCTAGGAAAACGTATAGCTTTCCAAAGTAAAGCTATGGCAGTCTCTGAAGAAAAGCTGGACGAAGATAAATATGATATTCGTGCGACGCACTGTGCTTGCAAACAGTTCTAATCAAATAGCCGGGCCCGGCGTCACCTGCGGCGTCACAATATAGAATGCAAGTAAGCAATATGTTCACGGAATATTTTAATCTTTGTCCCTGGAGGGCCAATACTTAGAGCCTTCAAACATATCTTGCAATAGAAACGAACCTAAACAAAGTATAAGCACGTCATGGCAAATTACTGAGGTGTCAAACTCTGAGAAGCGACGTGCAGTTAACAGCGGAAACCATGCAGACCTACGACCTCTAAAAATATGCTGTAACATAATCGAGCGACTCCGCTCTACTTATAATTTCCATTTCTTCTAATAACACGGCATAAAAAGTGCCCCTCAGAAACATGCTTAAAGCAAAGAAAGGTCGAGAGATCGAAAATTAAATGAAAATGTGCACAATTCTCTCAAACCGTTGGCGTCACGTACACTAATTTATTAACGACACAATGAAAACTGTAGTTTTCTTTTTCTAGCCTCCTTTTGGTCGAAGATAAATCCATTTTATTAGCAATGACGGCGAAATGCATAACACGACGAGTTCACTGTATTATCCTTCGCGCTCTGCAAAGTTCGGGGCGCCGACGGCGCGGTGAAACTTCAATAAATCTTTTCACCCTTTCGCTCCTTTCGAAGTGACTTTGGCGTTCAGTGATTAAAAGGCCCTGAATTCTCTAGAATTATTTCATTGCCGGTAACAAGACCTACACTTCATTCTGAGGTAAAGATGAGTCAAACATCTTCCATACACAGCCTCGGCGCGGTGTGCAATTCTCCATTCACCTTCTTGAGGAGATTTTTACAATATGTAACGTCCTTCACTGAACCATACAACCTTCAGCGACTTGGATTTCCGCTATCAGATGATGGTTTTCCTTGGCGTTTGCAGAATATTAGCGCCGGACATTGCCGCAGAACATCATATCGTTCTCGGTTTACTATGGTGACAACACTTCCCGCACTCCCGTGGGCTAAGTATAGACAAAATTCCCACTAGGCCGCCCATCCCTTCAATAATTTAATTGTCATCTCCCAGATTCTGGGAGACACGTGACCAGACCCAACCAGGGTCTCTCTTCGCTCGCTCCAGGGGGCGGTAAGATGAGAGACCTTGGGAACGAGGTTGGCCCTCAAGTGGAAAAGCCCATACTATGACGAATTTAACTATAAGCTCTACAATGATGCAAATTAATATATATTATGAATTTCTTACACCTGTAAAGTTAGTTGCATTAAACAAGTCTCTCGGTGCAAGTGTATATAAATGAAAATTTTATCTTGTATGGTACTAATTGGCAAAACGCCTCTGGGAATTGGCATGTTAAAGAAATTGAAGTTAAATTAAGTCTCTCCTTATATTTGAAACACTGCGTGGTATTACAGTTGCATTAGCACAGATACAATTTAATGGTTTGTTTGGGGGAAACTAGAACACAAATCTTGTTACTAAATTGCAAAAGCGACAAAATCGCGCTTCCTGAGGCTTGACCTTCTCAGTTTATATGATGGTAATGATGACCATATCGTTACGTACTTGGTTGGAAAAACAACAACAACAAATAAACATTACTGTACAAGGAAAATTCAAGCAGCTATTCAAGCCAACTGACAAATCCCTTAATGGTGTGCAACCAAGTATCTGCGGTCAGGTATTTCTTCAGCTATAGAGCTGCGGTGGTCTGCAAGTAGAGGCCTCTACTTTAGCTGAGGTGGACATAGACTCTTACCAGCCTTACATTGGGCTGCAGCGGTTTCTTTAATGATTAGCTATAATATAATACTATGTAAGGGGTGGTGAATGGTGAATACGAGACTTTGCGAGATGGTGAGACGAGCGTTTTTCTCTGCAAGCCTGAGAACATTTTGACTTTTTAGATTGCGACACCGAGACTGTGTTTTGAGTGCGAGCGTAAGACGTTTAGACTCTTAAAACTCGAGCCCCAGATTTAGTTGAGAGCTAGAATGAGCTTGTACAGCCTTAAGCCAGCTTCTTGGAACTGACTGGAACTGGAAATTCGGTTATAACACACTACTTTATGATATCCCAAAACAAAATAACTGTTTTTCTGGCACCATCGTTGACGTTGCGGTAGGTTTTGTAGCTTTTTGTGGAATTCAAACAATTTGGGAGAAGTTAGGATTAACTTTTTCTTGGAAATTTGTAAGTTGCTTCATTGAAATTCAATATCATGAAGTGACGAGAAGACGTCATTGGAAAAAGCAGATAAACGAACAAATCGGGACTTCGAGACCCTTAGCCTTGCGAAAATTGAGACTCCGAGACAGCTTCGAATAAAAATCGAGACTGCGAGACGCACATAACCGCTAAAAAATGAGACTGCGAGACCAGTGAAATTTGACTAAAATTTTGTGAGACCCAGAGTCAAGGACCATTCGCCACCCCTATGTAGCCTTTATCAGGATTTCATACATGTAGAGAGAAAGGCTTATTTTTGGTTTAACGTCTAATTTTAACTAAAGTATATCATTTGAAATTAAATTTTTATCCCAGCCACTTACCTACAATAACTTAATTTATAAGTCATAACGTTTTAACTATTTTGTAACAAATAAAGTACTAATTTTCGTCATTCAAAACGGGTCGGGTGAAGTAGTTATGCAAATTTCGTTGCTACCAAAACTCGACAACTTTCCGCATCGAGGTCTGTTCCCCTAACCTTGGCGTGATAATTACTTACATTATGTTCAACTTCATGCAATAACTGCAATAATTGCAGCTACATCTGCAACACCTACAACTGCCACTCCAAGTAAATCTCCAGGTGTTCCAAGGGGAACAGCAACTGCTGGAACACCCACCACTGGCAGTCCTACCAGTGGGGTTTCTTCTACTGCAGCTTCTACCACTGCAGCTTCTACCACTGCAGCTTCTACAACTGCAGCTTCTACCACCCGAGCGCCTACCACCGGAGCATCTACCGCCGGGGCATCTACCACTGTGGCATCTACCACCGGGGCATCTACCGCCGGGGCATCTACCACCGGAGCAGCTACCGCCGGAGCAACTCCTACTGGAACAGCGACCACTGCAGCTCCTACAACAGGTGCCGGTAGTTCAACGTCCGCAGCCTCTAGCCAAGGTAATATTTCTGTTATGTATAAGGTCCAGAGGTGGATAGGAGAATCCTTCATTTTAATTAGTCAAGAAGTCTCGATTACGGGAGGTGGTTACTAAGCTGAGATAAGCTGAGCCATATAAGATATAAAACCGGAAAAAAAATATTTTGTTGTCAATCAACCCAGTTGAAGCGCACTTTTCTCTCGAACCATAAAATATCATGCGACGAGCTTCAGAACTGTATACAGAAAACTCAGTAACGCCTTAGGACAACAATAGCTTAAACCTTGGAATTGTACGTGATAAGGACTTGATTATTGAGACCGCAGCAAAACCACAGATGAAGGCCGGTTCGAGCTTGTTGAGGAAAGCTTATTTTTCATTTATATTGTTTTATAGACATTTAAATGTCAACAGTTTAGTACAAAATTATTTGTCATGGCAAAACTAGCTTGATTTGACTCAGAAAAGCTTAAGTATGTTTCAGTGTAAAATTCAAAAACTCAAAGCGTCGTTACGTGTTTAAAATATCAGTCGCAAATATCGTTCAATTTTAAAGCAGCCGCAGAAAAGTTCAAAGTTAAAGAAAAGAACAAGAAAAAAGAAATAGAATGCCTATTTTACACAGATAATGATTGGCCCCACGAGCAACAGTGACTCCTCAATGTTCCGAAAGATGATTTTCCCATTATGGCGCAAAATTCTGTGATATCCACCTCTGGTCCCTATACTACATAACAGTTATTCACCTCGACTGCATGAGATGCCTGGTAACTCATAAGCACATTAGGAACAAGGCCAAACAGACTGAAGACGATATCACACACGCTGAACTTTGACTTGACTACGACAGCGATGACTGCATGATACTGGGTTGTTAACGAAGAAAGGATGTGGATTCATTCTTTCGACATTCAATTCACGCCTCTCTAGTGCTTCTTTTTAGCATTACTCATTTTCCTTACAAAAGATTGCTTTCTCGAATAGACAGATGAATAAATACAATTCTTTTTGTCACCCGAACTATTTAATAGAGAATTATAGGGTTATGAAAAGATAGTCTTGGGAGACTATGGCAAACACCGTGCATTCCCGCGAATTTCTGCAAAACATCTCCATTCACGTAGCAACACATGGGCTCACGATAGTTAATCCTCAGGAGACAGGGAGTGTGACTGTGACTGTGACTGGTGCAGACTCTGATCCGTGACGTCATTATTAATAGCTAAACCAAACTTCTTAAAGCGTTTCTCGGCTGTGCGCTCTTTGGCTGGAATCACGTAGCCTTAAATGAATCTTCTTTTGGAAATTCTCTTTTCCGTTTCAATTAGAAAAATTATATACATAAAAAACAAATTTATTTGCTTATTGGCGTGATTGTCGATCATATCCCCACGGCGCATTACGGAGTAAAATATAAAGTAATGTAAAATGTGCATTGAACGCTCTTCTGTTGCTGCCTTGTACGGTTTTGTTGACATTTCTAGTAAATAACTGTAGATGCATTTAAGAGAGACAATATTCTGTGCCAGTTAATTAATCGACACGGTTTGCAATTCTCATGAAAGAGAAGTGAGCTTATGTTTCTTGGAAAATTTGCAATACTTGTCATGGGACTGGGCGATACTAATCAGTACTGTGCTTGGCTGAAAACAGTCTGATAAGAACACGAAACTGAATCCCGACAGAGGAAGCATGGCTCTAGAGGGAATTTATATTAACTTTGATCTATTTTACTGCTAGTTGGTTAGAAAACCGATGACGTTCCATGAGCTTATCGTAAAACTCAGGAAGCGAGCAATAAAAGCTTAACTAACAACAAAATTAATCTTGACAGTCTTAGCAGGAGAAAGAGGGTAATTTTAGTTTACTTCCTAAAATGGGCAATAAAAACATTTAGAACAAATGTTTTTATTGCCCATGGTACATTATGAAACATTTAGTCCTGTACTGTACGTTACATCATAGTTATGCCTAAAGGCTCGTGTGTAAACCAAAAAGAAAGTACAAGTATGTTTGCAGACTTTGCAAAAACCGTAGATGCTGTAGTAATTTGTCTGTTTTTCTTTCTCGTTATTTTAACAGCTCCTACAACCCCAGCCCCTGTAACTGCTGTAACCACGGCGGCACCAGGTCCAATGCCAGATATCAGTAAGTTTCTTTTATGATCTTCATTGACAGACAGACAGACAGACAGACGGACAGGCAGACAGAGAGACAGGCAGACAGGCAGACAGGCAGACAGGCAGACAGGCAGACAGGCAGACAGGCAGACAGGCAGACAGGCAGACAGGCAGACAGGCAGACAGGCAGACAGGCAGACAGGCAGACAGGCAGACAGGCAGACAGGCAGACAGGCAGACAGGCAGACGGCAGGCAGACGGCAGGCAGACGGCAGGCAGACAGGCCGACAGGCCGACAGGCCGACAGGCAGACAGGCAGACAGGCAGACAGGCAGACAGGCAGACAGGCAGACAGGCGGACAGGCGGACAGGCGGACAGGCGGACAGGCGGACAGGCGGACAGGCGGACAGGCGGACAGGCGGACAGGCGGACAGGCGGACAGGCGGACAGGCGGACAGGCGGACAGGCGGACA
Source organism: Orbicella franksi (assembly GCF_964199315.1). Lineage (NCBI taxonomy): Eukaryota > Metazoa > Cnidaria > Anthozoa > Scleractinia > Merulinidae > Orbicella > Orbicella franksi. The sequence goes on from NC_138146.1 coordinate 29,910,254, forward strand.
GGCAGACAAGCAGATAGGCAGACAGGCAGACAGGCAGGCAGGCAGACTGACAGACAAACAGACAAACAGACAGAGAGCCTTTCTTAAACCACAGTTCATCTAAAATTCATCTTTAAATTTACAACTAAGAGCGAATTAATGAGCCAATTACGCCATAAGCTATATACAGTTTTACAACCCAGCATCTTGTACATTGGTTTCCAGACCAACAACTAAAATGCCTTTTAAACAGTTTCCTTGCATACAGCCATGGTTCTTCACTTGTCATGAAAGTAAAAAGGCGGTAAAGTAGTTCCTCGAATTTATGTAGAGTTCACAAATCCAAGTTACGTTTTAAAGTTAAACCTCTTCATATGACACGTCGATTTTCTTGCAGAAGTTCTTTTTTATCGAAGATAGAATTTTCTGATGGCTGTTGACTACTTCATAGCGCCCGCTGTCCGTTCTAAAGAGGTGTTCGTCTTATGGAGGTGTCTGTTAAGAGAGAGTATGCTCTGGGAAAATGAGACGATGTTCTAACCACACATAACTCACTGATTATTAGTTTTTATTCCTTTCACGTTCTCTTTTCACTCTTTTAATATGTACTGTTTAATTTTGCAACTGAAATTATATTCTCTAGAACAATTACTTATGGATCTAGTGGATCAAATAAACCTTTTCCGAAGACTCCACCAATCCTCAGATGTTTCACCTTCTGAAGAGCTTGACAAGGAGGCCGGTGCTTGGGCACAACAGCTTGCAGCTGAAGGAGCTGAAAAGATAGATCCCAGTTCCAAATATGGGCAATTGGTGTGCAGCCACCACGCCGGAAGCGATCTCCCTAAGGCATGCGCAGTCAAGTGGTACAGCGCTATCAAGTTTTTTGACTGGGCCGATCCCAAGTTGACAGTGAAGTCCTCTCCGTTTACTCAGATGGTTTGGAAAAACAGCACACGCGTAGGAGTTGGCATAGCTCAAGGAGGTGGAGGTGCCAAGAGACGGAATATCGGGGGAAAATATTTCATCGCTGCATTTTTTGACCCTGCCCAGAGTGATGAAGGCAATATCAAGGAAAACGTCCTCCCTGCAGCAGGTCAGTTACGCTCCGCTCTGTTACGCTTTGTCAGTAGCTTATACACGCACTTTATTACAGTGAATCTCATGATTGACATTTGTTTTCTAAAGTGTATCTCGTTCTCTTTGTTTCCTTTGCGCGCCATCATAATTTTTTTATCATATTCGTTGTCTACTTGCTGTCAGCTGCTTCTACTTTTGATCACATCACGTATCGCGGAGTTCCTAGTATTCTCTATCACAGTTCAAATCCTCTAGTCTGTTTGTATGCTACTGTGGAAAACTGTAACATTTTGGGGCGAAATTTTCATTTTTTAATTCAGTTTAATATTTACTATGAGTTATCTCATTATTATGTTATTTTTATCGCAGGAATCTCACTACCTGCTCCGGAGGGTTAGTACTGGGTGTTATGTACTGGACTATAACCTAACCATTTATTGTGGCTAATAGAGTGTTGGTTGGTAACGAGTGTGATCTATAAACTTCTTTAGTACTGCGAGTGAACAGTCGATCAAAACCGATTGCGATGAATCTCATAAACTCAAACATTGCGTCGCTGTTTTAAAATGTTTAATCTATTGGAATGAAATATTTGCACTTGCTCGTATGCAACTGATGTAATCGGGGGCAGATTTACCAGGTGCGATAATTTTAATATTTTATTTTCCTGGCTGGCTGACAGACTGGTTGTTCCAATTACCAGTTACTCATCCACCTCTCCGTCCGTCTATCCATCCATCTTTCATTCGCTCGCTCGTGGGCTTCTTCATTCTCTATGTACGGTTACTTACTTGCTAGTTATATTTAAGTGTTGATTTTCGTATATTTAATTGATTATTTTCTAGCTTCCTGTCCAGAAGGTTACTTTAAGCTGCCTATGGGCAGCAGTCGATCGTGTTTTTCTGTCCACAACACTACTGTAAGTTGGGATGACGCACTTCTTGGTTGCGCACTAGACAATGGAACGCTAGCCTCGATTGACAGCAGAGAGGAAGCTGACTTAATTGTGGGCTTGCTGACAAGTAAGAGAATTAGAAATACGTGGCTGCTCAGGCCAAAAACTGCCATGGTGAAGTATTCTAAGAGCGTTCTATTGCAGCAAAATACAACCCAAAACGCAATATGTATAGGAAGTTGTAAGTTTCGTTAATGGTGTGATGGCCATGTCTGCCTTCCTCTCAAGGGAGCAGGCGTTTGATGGCCTACTTTATCTTTTGAACAAATATTTTCTTAAATGTAATACATGCCCAATATGAAGAGATAACCTTGAAATTGAACATAAAACGACCCAAAACTGATTTGACTTTAATCCCGACACAACCTGATGTGGGTATATAGCCCCTTCACAAAGTTAAATTTTAACCCATACGTGTTGTTATAGAATCCAACGTAATGGAAGCTTGGATTGGACTGCATGACCGTTCAACGGAGGGCCGGTACGTGTGGGTTGATGGATCACCAATCCCGTTTTCTGAGTGGCTACCTGGAGAACCTGACGGCAATGCAGCTGAGAACTGTATCGTGCAAGCAAGAGGCGAATTTGGGCCTGGTTGGGCTGACAAGCATTGCTTTGATACCAAGGCTTTTGTCTGCGAAGTGCCCTTGCCTGGTAAATAAACTATTTTTATTACCTTAAAATCTAAATGACTGACTGCGCTTAATCTGGAGAATTTCCTTGCGCAGAAAAAGGAAAAAGAAAAAGACTATACACAAATTATGTTTTGGCCTTCAAAGGTTTTGCATGAATAAATCCCATATCGGTCCGCAGGTATATAAAGAACGAATGACGCCACTACGTGTTCAGTACGTATCGAACAGAAAGGGGCCTCTTTCTCTTGGCTATAAACCTCCCCTTTCCGCTAATTTTACAGAAAGAATAAAAGCTAACTGGAATTTCAAAATACTTATGCTTTAATTGAATCATTATAATGATTTCTTGATTGCACTTGTTTTGTTTCTCCGCCCGCCTACTTACAGTGGTTTCTCTCTGTCAGGTTACACATTCTATAAATTGATTTTCAACTTAACCGAGCAGCAGCCGACCCAGTCCTACCAAAACCCAGTCTACTCTCAGTCTGTCTATCCTGCAAGCTACTACTCTATGTGTACACCTGTTATCCAGAGTGTAAATGATCTGCTCAGAGAGACGGTAGGTCGTTTTTGTATATCAATTTCCTAAGCAAGAAAAAGAGCTTCCTATGCATTTACAGAAAATACTTATCAACAAAATCACGATTTAAGCAAGAATTTGGCCGTTTTCCCATAAAATCGTTTTGACGACGATTAGTTGATAACGAGCCTCCTTTAGCATAAACGTAACGAACATACTCTCCTAGTCACTTGGCATTTACATGTGTGTACGTGGTTATGTTGGCGTTCCAATGTGTTGAAAAAATATTTAAAATGTTTTTAACCATATAAATTAAGTTATAATGACAAATCTACTTGACATTTTTTTCCGTTTCAGATTACTCGTTATTTCCAAGCAAAGAATATTACAGTCCAGCCGATAGTGAACACAATCAGGTGACTTCATGAACCGATTGATGGATTTACTGACTGACTGACTATTTGATTGCTCATGATTGACTGTCTGACTGACTGACTGTTGAGTAACTGATGACTGACTGACTGACTGACGGACTGTTTAACTGACCGACTGACTCACTGGCTTATTGATTTATTAACTGACTGACTGACTGACTGACTGACTGACTAATTGATTTATTGACTGACTGACTGACTGACCGACTGACTGAGTAATTGATTTATTGACCGACAGACTGAATGATTGACTAACTGACTGCCTGTGTAACTGACTGACGGTGAGAAATAAACTGACTAACGGACTAACTAAGCAACTAATCGACAGTCTAACTGGCTGACAAATTGATTGGTTGATTTTCCTAATAGGCCTATTGATTTCGGTTTTAGTCAACTTCAGGCTGATGATTCTCATGATAAAAAAGATGACTGTCTCGCAGACGGAGCACAACAGTTTCATTAGAAACATTCTTTTCATTGGAGTACAAGTAGTTGATTTTGTAATTTTTTCTTACATGAAACTTCCAGGATTGAGAATGAGCTGTCAGTCAGTTGCAGTTTGGTTCCTTCTGTTGTTTATCAGGCAACCTGTTACATTATAGAATAAAATCCAAACAACGTAAAATGATATAAAGATTGTGTCACCTAAAGAGATGTCGTTCAATAGATAAGCAGTCCAAATGTGATACGCTGATGAGGGGAAATAAACCCTAAAACGAAAAACAAAATTTTTAAATGTCGTTTCAGGTGCCTGCCAAATGGTGTATCACATGTTGAGGTTATTTTGAGGCTTGGTCCAGAGGCTAGTTCTGATTCCATACAGTCGCTACAAATCAGCATCAAAGAAAACGACGGAGAACTTGAACTGTCAAACGGAACGTCTGCAAAACTTATCTCTGTCAAGACTCTCAAGCCAGGTAAAAGTCTAGCGCAATGTATGCATATCAGGGCTGTAAGTGAAAAGTAAAAACTTTTATGTACACGCCAAAGATTACGTTACTGACAGAACCGTCAACTACAAATTTTTTTCAAGTAAACGATGCATTGTATGATATTTATCGGTTGATCTAGATCACAACTATATCAGTTCTGAGTTATAATCATGTCGCATGTCTTAGCATGATGCTTAAATGGAGTAAATGGAATTTGCAGTCATCTTTGCTTCTCTTTAGAAGAGAGCAAGCATTTTTCCAGGCCCTAAACTGCTTTAAGGACGTGTTCGGGAACGAGAACTATGCTCAAACCAGTTATTTCTTCAATTCCTGTCCTAAATTAAACCGGCTTCTTATTTGGATTTCAGGCTCGTCATACTGTCCAAATCAATGTGTGAGTACTGCTTGCCAAGCAGGCTGTGATCCCAGCTGCTGCACACCGACGTCTTCGTCGCATCAAATGCAATATCCATCACCAGTGGTTTACGGGCAGCCCGAACCCATCTACCCCAGCCAAAATCCATGGCAATGTCCAGTCGCCTGCACTAGGAACGTCAACTTTTGCCCTCCATACTGCTCTTCCAACTGCTGCAATTCCAAAAGGAGATCACGCGTCAAAATACACAAATTCTAATCTCAATTTTAGTGTTGTTTGCATCTTTTCATTAAGGCTATCTAGTTGAAACTGAAAAAAAGTTTCATTTTATTTTAAAATTGCATTTAGCATTGCTTACTGAATAGTGCCACTGGTTTGATGTTGAGAGGAACGCGGAGAACTTTCGAACAGTTCATTTTGTTACGTTGTGCTTATTTGAAATGCAACAAATTGGAAATTTTTAGCCATAGAATCGATGTATATTAATCATGATTTAGTCATGATGAAAATAGGTCGATGAACTCTGGGTAGAGTCACTTTTTATTTTAAAGGACAGACGACAGCAAGTTTTACTATACTAATCAATTTTCCTTAAATCAATCTATTTCGGTGGTAGACCAGCGGTGTTCATTTCCGGACCCGCGCTTGCCCGAACGTTGCTCAATGCTTGTGTTTGTATATATAGAAAAGAATAAAGAGGACTCTATTCTCTCAATCACGTGTCTCTCATATATTTCAGCGTAGTTTCAATCGTTACTAATCCCTTCTTAAGTTTTTTAAAGCTGCCATAAAAAATTTAGACATAGAGCCTTAATCTTAGTTAAATTGTAATTCTTTGTGAGAATAGTTGACCTTAAGTCAGAATTTCGAAGAATCATATATTTTAAACAAACAGTCTGTATCGCGTTATCGACGCTAGAAGTATACTTTTTTTGTTCTTGCGGAATGGAAGGGAACAATGGTCATAGGTCTGAGAACTTCATTGCGCTAAAAAACGTTGACGGATTTACGAAGTTCTTCTCTCGTGGATTACAACTAGAGAATATATGAGTTTTATTATATACATTAAAATAATCAACGAGGGACCATTTAGCTCCCGTATTATATATGGTTTGAGCCCTCGACACCTACCTACCTTGCTCGTAACCTTACTAACGTAACCAACACTGAAGCCGAATAGACGGACGAAGGCCACTGTTCAGCCACTCAACCTGAGAAGATAAAATGGGAAGATGCTATACACCAGTAACAAACAAAAAAACAGTAGGTGCTCGATGAGCACATGAATCTACGCCCGTAGGTAAGTGGATTAGGAATCTCTGCAGGACCTGGGTTTAATTCAATGTCTCCAGATAACAAAAGCTTCTTTTTTGACAAGAGGTAGTTCTTATTATCAAACTGAACTCGGACAAAAATTCTGGATAACATTTATAATTCCTACCAGAAGACCAACACTTTTAATTTCTTGTTCAAATTTTGTTTAAAAAAATCGAGTAAAAACAAACTCTTCTTCATGAGCAAGCTTGACAATCCATAGTTCACATCTGGTAGCCACAGTGAATAAAACAGATGAAACGGGAACACTTTTCCTCAAGAAATGTTTAATTCTGCCTCTTACTTTTCTGTGTTTAACTGATTTTAAAACTTCACGTGGTTCTCTGTCTCTTTTCCTACATGGAGCAACTGATTAAACAAACCGCTTCTTTTCTTTAACTATGTAACCTTGATAATGGCGCAAGATGCACCGAAACGTCGGTTTCTATCACAAAAGCTAATAAGAACAGGACATTCGACTTAATTCCAGTCATTCAAATTGTATTTTCCAGGCCAATTTAGAAAGGATCTAGTGTATCAAATAAATCTCTTCCGGAAACTACACCAAGCATCCTACGTGTCCTCCTCCAATGAACTTAACCAGTTAGCCCGCAGCTGGGCACTACAGCTCGCAACTGTTGGAACAGAAAGGATAGATCCCTATTCCATATACGGACAACTGGTGTGTAGTCATCAAACGGAAACTGACATCGTTAAGGCATGCGCAGCCAAGTGGTATGCCGGTGTGAAGTTCTTTGACTGGGCCGATCCCAAGTTGACAGTTAAGTTGCCGCCGTTTGCTCAGATGGTTTGGAAAAACAGCACATGCGTAGGAGCTGGCATAGCGAAGGGAGCTGGAAGTGCCAAGGGACATGCAGGGTATCTGGGAAAAATATTCCATATCAGTATTTTTTAACCGTAAAGAGAGTGATGAAGGCAACATCAAGGAAAACGTCCTTCCTGTAGAAGGTCAGTGAAATTCAGCGACAACGCGTTTTATTCAAAACCTATGTTGTACAGTTTTCAATGCTACTTACTGTTTTTAGCGTCACAAAATGCGAAGACAACTTAAATTTTTTAACGCAATGGCATGTAACTTATGTCACATGAAAAAAGACATTTTAGCCCAAAGGATTTTAAAGTCTAATGTCACCTCTAACTTGCTTTGTAATGTGCAAACAAAAGACTACTGACAAGGAGCAGGGCAACTTTTTACATCCTTTGCTCTTTTCGTGTACCATCTGATTGATTGATTGATTGATTGATTGACTGATTGATTGACTTCTTGACTCCCCCGTTCGATAGAGACTGGGATGTATTTTGGACTTTTAAATATTATGATTAATCTATATGTACGGCTAGTTGATCAAAACAGTTGTTTAACAGACATAGAAGAATTCAAAGAGATGACAATCTTATAACTCTAGTAAGTTCTCATTTTATTTCATGATGCAGGCAGGGTTTTCTTTAATGTACATTTTTTTGTCTCTAGTCACAGGGTATTAGCGGACTAATTCTGTATGTCAATAGTGTGTATATTACTGCGCACAAAAATTGAAATAATACTATATGACTGTCTACATGGGATGAAATTTTGAAAACATTTTTGCCTTGCGCGTTTTCCTGATCTCACCATCGTGTGTTTTTTTTCTTAGGAATCTCTGATCCTGCTCCGGAAGGTAAGTATTATGTTCCATGTAATAAATCCTACGCTATAACATGGGAATTTCTCGCTTTTGATGAAAACTATAACTTGATCATTTTCACCAAATAGTCTAAATAGGGCAGTTTTCAGCTGAGTGTCGAAAGTAATCAGGTAATTACTTTGGCTTTGGTTTTGGTTTTACTATGGTTTGAGATTTGCTGAGTAGTCTAATTGGTAAGTAACTGTGGTTTGGTTTAGGTCAGTAGGATACTAAATTGAAAACCGCTGTATTAAGTATTGTTCAAAATCGACTGTGGCGAATTTCCCCTTTTTATCACATTTTCTAGCTTACCGCCCGGAGGGTTACTTTAAGCTCCCTTTTGCCACCAGTCGATCATGGTTTTCTGTCCACAACACAACGGCAAGCTGGGATGCTGCCCTCCTTCGCTGCGCAAAAGACACTGGTAGGCTGGCCTCGATTGAAAGCAGAGAGGAAACTGACTCTGTTTTGAGCCTACTAACAAGTAAGAACATCAAATTCTGAGAGTTTTTTCCAAGATTCAATGTAAGATTATGAGTATGATATTATTTCCTGAATGAGGGCAGAAGCCATAATCGGGGACGGAGACCGTAAGCGCGCGCCATTTCTAGTACTGGGGCTGTCCCCATGATATGGGACAATTTTTCTATTGTTAGAACAAATTGCGCCATCATCTGCGGTACACGCGCGTACATTCTGCGAGGATTTGCGGATGTAGCGCGGGGAAATGGCTTCCGAAATTCCCGAAATGTTCGACTCTTTTGGCCCACAACTCAATAAGTTCATGTCTGTGGGAATTTTACTTCAGTATTTTCGTCGACAGCTGCTCCAGTTTGCGAGAAGTAAGACAATGTCGAATTTAGTTATATCCCGCTTTATATCACTGACCAAGTTGTGTTCCGCTGCTTCTTTGACTTCTTTTACAAGAGCTCCACATTACTCCCCTCCAAGTTTCACATGTGTTGAAGATTAACAGCTTTTCCATAACACAGCAAAAACCTAGTTGGATATATTTGGGTATAGCAGTGTTTCAGGACTTCAAAGTTTCCCTCCTCTTGCCACACGCTTGCGAGGATTTCGCGAGAGTCTATCGCGACCGAAAAGTAAAAAAAGAAAAAAAAAAATTGCAAGTTTGAGTTTCGCCTGAATTGTAAGCAACGCTTGATGTTTTATCAAAGCCCAATAAGTGACAAAGTTTATGTCTGTAGATGATGCTCAGTTTTGTTTGTGTAAAAACCAACAAATTGTCTGTTGTTGATGAAGAAGAGCGCCCGCCGATGTGCGTTTTGTACAGTCAGTAAAATATGACAAATTGAACTCCCGCACTTTCGTGTGAAAACGTACATCGAACTCAGATAATATCCCTAGTTTTTAAATATGTTTAAGGTTGATAAATGTTTGAGAACATAGTAAAAGCTTAACTGAAAATATGTGCATACAGCAGAAATAATCGGCAAAGTTACGATGATGCTTTCTTTAATCAACTCGAACAACGATTTCGATTTTGTTGGTTGAGCTACCAAAACTCCTTGCCTATTTTATCTTTGCAGTGTAAAATTTCACTATGTTAAAGAAACACACATGATGTTAGTAGCCTTTGGGCGTTGGGGAAAATTGTTTGAGTTTTCTTTCATAACTTTTCTTCACAGAGCAAACGCAAATGCTTACGCGTTTAACTAGCGCGAGCAGATAATATTCATTCACAGCGCGAAATTGAAGTCTTGTTTTCGACCCTGAAAAACTCACCTTTTCCATCAGCTCAGAGCATAAAACGACATATAAGAGCCCTTGATCTTATTCCTTGCCTTATTCCCTGCCATCGCTGTGAAAAATCTAAGAGAATCTCGCAACTCTCACCATTTGATTACGCAACGTGACAAAATCCACGCAAGAGCCCCCCACATGTGCATGGATCCGCACGGATATATGACGTCAGGATGGCGCAATTTGTTCTAAAAATAGAAAAATTGTCCCATATCATAGGTGCGCGCGGATCCCAAGACTTACGGTCTCCGTCCCCGATTATGGCTCCTGATGAGGGTAAATAACTAAATAGAGGGGAAGGATAGGGATAGAATTACGTTAAAATTTTTACATATTCTGAAATTCTGAGATGCGTTTTTAATTGGGGGAGGGGGGGGGTTGTGGTAAACGTGTTGGCTTAATAATTTGTCCGCTAGATTCCGGAATAAGGGGGGTTCGGTGCTCCTTACAATGGCCTATACGGAGAGGCTCCATCCGGAAGGGTTACCTCTTTTAAGCTTCTCGTGTATAAAAGGGTTGGGATTTTATAAGTTGAGGTATATGAAAGGGTGGAGAAGTCTGTTATTTAGGTATTTAAAAAAAATTCGAACATACGCACCTTACGACAGTATCATCTAACTTATTAAGCTTTACATCACTAACCTAATTTCTAGGGTTTAGAAAAGAGATGCAATGTTCTTAAGTTAGTACGTGAAAGAGGGATCTTTTTTTCAATGAGGGGTGTATGAAAAGGGTACCTTTTCTAGACAATGGTGTACAAAAGGGTGAGGAGTTGGACCTTGGGGCGGAGCCTCCCCGTTCAAAACTTTGTAGGGCTGGCGTTTGAATAAAGTAGATGCCATTGTTTGCTGGGATCATTAACGGATGCGACTGGCTGATATATGTTTACCTAAACATACAGGGACCAACACGTTTGAATGAGTTAGGATGAAGGTGAAGAGGTCTCCCTCTTACACAAATATAATGTAAAAAATGTAAATCTTATTTACAGTGGTCATGCACTTAGCTATACAAGCACCAAGCTTAGCTAGTTTACAGACAGGCCACTGAAACAAAGGAAACAAATATTCCAATAAACGTAACATTGTTAAAAATCCCACCTGGCAGGAGGCAGACCAGTTGGCTATTTACAAAGCGTGACCGAAGATTTGAACTTGGGACTACCGAGAAACAAATCCTGCTAGTGGCAGGGTAGAGGCCTTGAACCCGCGACTTCCGGATTACAACACCGGCCCCCTAAACCACTCTGCCACGCTGCCTCAAATATATAATGCAGACGCCATACGAACACACAATTTAAAAATTTATTTTAACATGAAAACGCTTGCAGAGCTGACAGACGGCCTTATCCCTTTGCAAAAAAATGAAATAATAATGTACAAAGAGTAATTTTCGTTCCATTGGCTTGTCGTTATAGAATCCAACGTAATGGAAGCTTGGATCGGACTGCATGACCGTTCAACGGAGGGTCGGTACGTATGGGTTGATGGATCACCAATCCCGTTTTCTGAGTGGCTACCTGGAGAACCTGGCGGCAATGAAACTGAGAACTGTGTCGTGCAAGCAAAAGGCGAATTGGGGCCAGGTTGGGCTGACAAGCATTGATTTGATGCCAAGGCTTTCGTCTGCGAGGTGCCATTGCCCGGTAAATAAACTTCCTTTACTTTTAACACATAGTCAGTACGTACTTGACTGAAATTAACGAACGATAGAGTGTGCCTATAGCTGATCAGAGAGAGAACTCTTCCCTTTCCTTTCAAAATGAGTTTGATAGCTTAATTAAACATTTACATTAAAAAATAATTACACTTTTTATTCAAAATTGACGTTTTGCCTGTTTTGTTATTAATTTCCATCGTCATTTTCTCATTAGCAGCTAAAAGTATGCAGATTTGCATTCTTGGCAAATAATTGTGTGAAGAAAATAAATAGTGAAGAAAAATTAGGAATAAATTCGAATAACGGAATAGTGACTTTTACATAAAAGCCGTCTTATTTGCTGACACGTATTGTGACGATCGATCGATGATGACTTTTGGACGGAACGTTTTATTTTTTCCACTCACAGTGCTGTTTCTCTGTTCTTATTTCAGGTTACACATCCCGTAAATTGACTTTCAACCTAACCGAGCAGCAGCCGGTCCAGTCCTACCAAAACCGTAAGTTCTCGCGCGTTTAGGGATGCGCAACACTCACGTTTTAGGTGCGGGATCCCAACCAATGCTTACTTAACTTTTTAAAGATGCTACTTTTATCCCTCCCTCAAATCTACGCACAAGTATTTCACCTGTGGAAGTCTTTCGATTTGGACAGTGCTTGGGTGAGAGATTCTTGCCACTATCAACTTTCTTTTCTCTCGTAAGTTCTCGTGCGCTTACAGATGCGCCACACTCGCGTTTTAGGTGTGGGGATCTTAACCAATACTTACTTAACTTTTTAGAGATGCTACTTTTAGCCCTCCCCCAAATCTTCACACGTGTATTTTACTTGTGGAAATCTGTCGCTTTGGACAATGCTTGGGTTAAAGAATCTCGCCTATTTATATCATTTTTTCACTCGCGTGTTTTGACGCGTTTAGCGATGCGGAACACTCGCGTTTTTTTTGTTTGGGGATCCAAACTGTGGTTACGGGGCTCTTTAAAAATGTTAGTTTTGGCCTTCCCCCAAATCTACACACGTGTATTTCAGTGGTGGAAGTCTATCGATTTGGACAGTGCTTAGATCGGATTTTCTCGCCCATATTAACTCTCTTTCTTCTCGTAATTTCTCGCGCGCTTAGAGATGCGTCACACTCGCGTTTTAGGTGTGGGGATCCCAACCAATGCTTACCTAACTTTTTAAAGGTGCTCCTTTTAGCCCTCCCCCAAATCTACACACGTATATTTCACTTGTGGAAGTTTATCGATTTGGACAGTGCTTGGGTGAGAGATTCTCGCCACTATTAACTTTCTTTTCTCTTGTAAGTTCTCGCGCCTTTAGAGATGCGCCACACTCGCATTTTAGGTGTGGGGATCCCAACCAATGCTTAACTAACTTTTTAAAGGTGCTCCTTTTAGCCCTCCCCCAAATCTACACGCGTATATTTCACTTGTGGAAGTCTATCGATTTGGACAGTGCTTGGGTTTGAGATTCTCGCCCATATCAACTTTCTTTTCTCTAGTAAGTTTCGGGATCTCAAACTATGCTTACCGGACTTTTTAAAGATGCTAGATTTGACCGTTTTTTAATTCTACACACGTGTATTTTACTTGTGGTAGTCTGTCGCTTTGGACAATGCTTGGGTTGGAGACTCTTGCTCATTTATATTTTTTTTCTCTCGCGTGTTTTCGCGCGTTTAGAGATGCGCCCCACGCGCGGTTTTGGTGTCGGTATCTTAAACTATGCTTACTGAACTCTTTGAAGATGCTTGATTTGTCCTTTTCTGAAATCTACACACGTGTATTTCACTTGTGGAAGTCTATCGATTTGGACAGTGTTTTGGTTGGAGATTCTCGCCCATGTCAGTTTTTAATTCTCTCGTAAGTTCTCGCGCGTTTAGAGATGCGCCACACTCGCGTTTTAGGTGCGGGAATCCCAACTAATGCTTACCTAACTTTTTAAAGATGCTACTTTTACCTCTCCCCCAAATCTACACACGTGTATTTCACTTGTGGAAGTCTATTGATTTGAACAGTGCTTGGGTAAGAGATTCTCGCCAAAATCAACTTTCCTTTCTCTCGTAAGTTCTCGCGCGTTGAGAGATGCACCACACTCGCGGTTTTGGCGTCAGGATCCTCAACTATAATTACTGGACTTTTTAAGGATGCTAGATTTGGCCCTTTCTCAAATCTACACACGTGCATGTTACTGTGGAATTGTTTCGCTTCGGACAATGCCTGGGTTAAAGATTCTCGCCCATTTATATCTTTTTGTCACTCGCGTGTTTTCTCGAATTAGTTTTAGAGTCCCTGGGACTCGGAAATTTCGCCCAAGTTGCTGAAAATCCACCCAAAGTTGGTCAAAATCACGCTGCGCGTAGCCTGGTCTCAGCGACTGTAAGCACTATCCAAAATCGATAGACTTCCACAAGTGAAATACACGTATCTAGATTTGAAAGAGTATTAAAAGTAGCATCTTCAAAAAGTTAGGCAAGCATTGGCTGGGATCCCCGCACCTAAAACGCGAGTGTGGCGCATCTCTAAACGCGCGAGAACTTACGAGAGAAAGGAAAGTTGATTTGGGCGAGAATCTCCAACCTAGGCACTGTCTAAAACGATAGACTTCCACAAGTGAAATACGTTTGTGTGCATTTGAAGGAGGGCAGAAACTAGCATTTTTAAGGAACCTTGTAAGCATAGTTTGGGATCCTCACACCAAAAACGCGAGTTTGCCGCATTGCTGAACGCGCGAAAGCCAGTGAAAAAAAGATATAAATGGGCGAAAACCTTTAACTCACGCATTGTCCAAAGCGACATACTTCCACAAGTAAAATACACGTGTGTAGATTTAAATAAGGGCCAAATCTAGCATCATTTAAAAGGTCCAGAAAACATAGGTTAAGATCTTGATACCGAAACCGCGAGTGTGGCGCATCTCTATACGCGCGAGAACTTACCAGAAAGTTGATATAGGCAAAAATCTCTTACCCAATTACTGTCCAAATCAATAGACTTCCACAAAAGAAACACACGTGTGTAGATTTGGAAGACGTCTAAAAGTAGATTCTTTAAAAAGTTAGGTAACCATTGGTTGGGATCACCGCACCCAAAACGCGAGTGTGGCGCATCTCTAAACGCGCGAGAACTTACGAGAGAATAAAATGTGTCTGCAACCTAAACACTGTCCAAATCGATAGACTTCCACAAGTAAAATACACGTGTGTAGATTTGGGGGAGGGCTAAAAGCAGCATCTTTAAAAGTTAGGTAAGCATTGGTTGGGATCCCCGCACCTAAAACGCGAGTGTGGCGCATCTCTAAACGCGCGAGAACTTACGAGACAAACGAAAGTTGATATGGGCACAGAATGTCCAACCCAAGCACCTTCCAAATCGATAGACTTCCACAAGTGGAATACACGTGTGTAGATTTCGGGAAGGGCCAAAAGTAGCATCTTTGAAAAGCTAGGTAAGCATTGATTAAGATCCCCGCACCTAAAACGCGAGTGTGGCGCATATCTAAACACGCAAGAACTTATGAGAGAAAAGAAAGTTGATATGGGCGAGAATCTGTCACCTAAGCACTTTCCAAATCGATACATTCCCACAAGTAAAATACGTGTGTAGATTTAGGGGAGAGCTAAAAGTAGCATCTTTACACATGTGTAGATGTGAAAAACGGGTAAATCTAACATCTTTAACAAGTCCAGTAAGCATAGTTTGAGATCCCGACACCTAAACTGCGAGTGTAGCGATTCTGTAAACGGGCAAGAACTTACTAGAGAAAAGAAATTTGATAGAAGCGAGAATCTCCCACCCAAGCAAGTGAACGCGAGTGTGGCGCATCTCTAAACGCGCGAGAACTTACGAGAGAAAAGAAAGTTGATATGGGCAAGAATCTCCAACCCAAACACTGTGCAAATCGATAGTTTTCCACAAGTGAAATACACATGTCTAGATTTTAGAGAGGGCTAAAAGTAGCAACTTTAAAATGTTAGGTAAGCATTGGTTAGGATCCCTGCACCTAAAACGCGAGTGTGGCGAATATCTAAACGCGCGAGAACTTACGAGAGAAAAGAAAGTTGACATGGGCGAGAATCTCTTAGTCAAGCGCTGTCCAAATCGAAAGACTTCCACAAGTGAAATACACGTGTGTAGATTTGGAAGAAGGCTAAAAGTATCATGTTTAAAAGTTAGGTAAGCATTGGTTGGGATCCCCCGCACCGAAAACGCGAGTGTGGCGCATCTATAAACGCGCGAGAACTTACGAGAGAAAAAAAAGGTTGATAGTGGCGAAGATCTCTGACCCAAGCACTGTCCAAATCGATAGACTTCCACAAGTGAAATACACAGGTGTAGATTTGGGGGAGGGCTAAGAGCAGCATCTTTAAAAGTTAGGTAAGCACTGGTTGGGATCCCCGCCTTTAAAACGCGATTGTGGCGCATCTCTAAACGCGCGAGAACTTCTACAAGAAAAGAAAGTTGATATGAGCGAGAATCTCTGACCCAAGCACTGTCCAAATCGATAGACTTCAACAAGTGAAATACACGTGTGTAGATTTGGGCGAGGGCTAAAAGCAGTATCTTTAAAAGGATACGTAAGCATTGGTTGGGATCTCCGCACCTAAAACGCGAGTGTGGCGCATATCTAAACGCGCGAGAACTTACGAGAGAAAAGAAATTTGATAGAAGCGAGAATCTCCCACCCAAGCACTGTCCAAATGGATAGACTTCAATAAGTGAAATACACGTGTGTAGATTTGGAAGAGGGCCAAAAGTAGCATCCTTAAAAGGTTAGGCAAGCATTGGTTGGGATCCCTGCACCTAAAACGCGAGTGTGGCGCATCTCTAAACGCGCGAGAACTTACGAGAGAAAAGAAAGTTGATGTGGGCGAGATTGTTCAACCCAAACACTGTGCAAATCAATAGTTTTCCACAAGTGAAATACATGTGTGTAGATTTGGGGCACGGCTAAAAGTAGAATCTTCAAAAAAGTTAGGTAAGAATTGGTTGGGATCCCCGCACCTAAAACGCAAGTGTGGCGCATCTCTAAATGCGCGAGAACTTACGAGTGAAAAGAAAGTTGATATGGGCGAGAATCTCTCACCCCATGAGGGGACGCAAATGACTTCTACTGTAGGTATCTCTTCCTGGTGTTTTTTTTGTTTTGTTTTGTTTTGTTTTTTTTGTTTTTTGCGTGTTTTTTTTTTTTTTTTTAGTTTTATGAGAACAGGGCTGTATTTCTCTAAGGCTGCCGGTGTAATTCGTAAAAACACTGAGTTCTTATAAATCGTTTGGAAATTCTTCAGTCCATGCGGTTCAAATTTATGTTGCTGGCATATGGGTGGGCACTTTATATGTAGACCGTGATGTAAGATACCTTAAACTATTTTTACTGTTCGTGGTGCACTGCTACGTTAGTCTGCTTCAGTTTATAAATATTTAACTGCTCTGGTCGAGTTTTTAATTTCAATATGATTACTGAAAGTGAAGAACGATCATCGCAGTTAATTTTCCAATGTAAGCAATTGGAAAGAAGAAGCCTGAAAAAGTCAGGGCTTCAACGGGATTCGAACCCGTGACCTCCGCGAATACCGGTGCGATGCTCTACCAACTGAGCTATGAAGCCACACATTGGGAGCGAGGTCAATTAATTGAGTTCATATCTTCCCATGAGGAGTGAAATGATGTGAAGTTTATATGAAATAATTCATATATGAACTGCGGTTGTAGATGAAAGTGACGAATGATCATCGCAGTTAATTTTCCAATTTAAGCAATTGGAAATTGCTTAAATTGGAAAATTAACTGCGATGATCATTCTTCACTTTCATCTACAACCGCAGTTCATATATGAATTATTTCATATAAACTTCACATCAATATGATTACTGTTAATAATGATGCAAAGTTGCCAATTTTAGTCATTTCAATTTGAAGAAAAGGTCCTGTCAGTACCTTCTTGTTACTTGATGAAATCTTTGCGGGGTTTGCTTCTTCATGACGCCTCCTGGAATAAGCTATACCTTCCCTAGTTGAATCGTCATCAGTTTATCGTACGTTATTGATTGGAAAAATATTTATACTTTTGAACCTTAGTTCCTCTATTTTTAGGGGATCGGGGGTGGGCTCACTTCTTTCGGAGGTCGTTACTTACGGACTTTTACGATTCGTTGCGTGTACGAGCCATTGGCCAAGCGATTGGCCAAGCCATTGGTAGCCGTGCATAGTCTACTAAAACACTGAGAATCTATCTTAGCTCCATGTACTAAGTTTCTTCTCGCGCTTTGTTTTTTTTTTTTTTTTGCCCTCGGCTGTATAATTGTGCGATATTTTCTACACAATAACTTTAATTGCCGAGGATGATAATACTGCATGTGGCTCCCACTGCCAACGACGCACATACTCAGACAAGTATTCCAGATCATCTGGGTTTTTATTCCTTAAGATCTGTGTTAGACTGATTAATCAAACGCTCCTTTACGCACGGACAAGCATCTCGATGCAAGCTCAGAGTTTATTTTGATGGCTTTCATTGGGTAAACAAGACATTACGTCTGCTCGCCGCGCTCAACATCCATTTGTAGGCACTTTGGTACATTGTATCTTTAAGTTCAGTTCGTAGATCTGAACTTGGTTCAGGGGGAAAAGCAGGGGAGGGTTCATGTTGTGTAATTCGTTCATCATTGCAGGATTACTTGATTTATCGGCATTTCCCGGTTTTGTCCGCTTACGTTTTTTCCCTACCCAAGTTTTTCTTCACGTGTGTTTAGACGTGATCCGATAAATAATGACCTTGTTTTGTTCCAGATTATTGGCGTCTGTGAGTCCGCCATCATTTGAAAGCATTGGGAATGACTCGAACACACTATTTACTTTTAAAGCACTATTAATATCGTGACTTCATTTTAAAGCTTGTCTCATATTCCATCGGCCCTTTCTGGTTTACTTTTTTTTATTTAAAGTGCCACTGTAACGAAATTTTCGTACTCTCTTTTTTTAGCCCAATTTATAGTTTCAAACGTGCTTAAAATAATGGTGAACTTTATTTGTGTCAAATCCTAACGGAAAGTGCTCTTTTTAGCTGCTGAAATCGACGTTTTGGAGCAAAACTGTGTCCGGACTCTGGAACCGAGTTTGAGGACCTTGTGACGTCACTGCTTGTATTCACGCAAGAAGCGCTTAAGATTCTCTCTTGTTTTCACTTGATTTATTTAAGTTTATTCTTCATATTGTCGATACCTACTAGTTTTCTACCTTGTAATTTCAGTCCAGTCTTGACAGGAAATACACATCATAAACGTTGGAGGGCGCCAGAGAGTGTAGATTCACTAAAATGAATGCTACAGATTAGAACAGCTCAGTATACTTTTCGAACATCTTGAGTACTCGATTGGAGATTTCGAAGACGAGTGTGGCAACTTTTGTATCACGTCCTGAAGTCTAAACACGATATTTCGTGGTCTGTTTTCAGCCTGGTCCTGAAATCTGGATTCTCACGTTTATCTAAGGCCTATTAACAAGGTTCGAATATATCCTCAGCAACTTTGCTGCATTAAAAGCGGTAAGCGCATCAGCCATCCGCACAATCATGAAGTTATTGGTCCACAAGCTTTGAGTCGAGTACTTTTTTGCACACAGAGAGCATCTTTTTATGATACTAATAAGTGAGAGTTCTTGCGGTAGACAAAATGTATCTTTGAAAATTGTGATCCGCAGCAGGGTTTGCTTTATCGCCGCATACGTATCAGTGTAAACAAAGCGGGAATTTTGCATCTCCTTTACACGTATCTCCCAATTACAATATTTCACGACCGATGGATAACTTAGAGTTCTTTAGCACATACTTATGTCTATGATCTTCACTTAACAGTATTCAAGTTCAAAGCAATTCGTTAAACGTCACTAGTTTATTATTAAACAGAATTTGAACTAATTTGCATTTATGACCTATCACCGCCGACATTGTCACGCTTTCTCTCGTTTCCTGAAAACATATAACTGTAGGGTCATGGCAACTAAGTTTACCTTTATAGTTTAAATTCGCTCCCTCGTATAAAAGAAGAGAGTTTCTTAAATTGTTGCTGTTGTGATAACTTGTAGGATGTAGCAGATACAACTGGACTGAATGTCACTGTAGCACAATCTCGTCCGCGGTGAAACGCACAAAGCGTCCGGTTTCCTCGAAGCGAAGCGACTCGAAAACTCGAAACGTTGTTGCTGCGATTCGTGCAGCAGCACTCCGGATAATATTTTCAAAAGCCGCTTTCTCTTGTTTTCATGCCTTTTTTACTTTATGGGTGTAGATATTGTTTAACTGAGTGCTGGCCATTTCACTAAGAGCGCCGATCATTTTGCGATCCAAGAACTCCCACTCGTTTGCTTTCTTACATAAAATATCCAATTAAATAGACTGAAAAGCCCCAGGATCGACTCTCCACCTCTTCATGTCTAAGGCTACTGTTATTATCTGCTTTAGAGCGCTGAGATGTCCTTAAGATTTTTTGGGAGGGCTTCGAACAGTATTCTCTTCTCCTATAATCACTCTAAATTTTCAGCCCGGCATGAGAGTAATACAACCAGTGACGTCACTAGGCTGTTTTGGCCGCGCCAAGATGGCCGCCAATTTTGGGCTTAACCAGCCAACTTCGAACGGCTGAAAAAAAGCAGTTTTCGGTTACCGTATGCGAAAAAAAAGTCTGCAGTGTTTCCAAGTAAGGTTGAAACTTTATTACTAAGCAAAAATCTCACATATGAAAATTTCGTTTCAGTGCCACTTTAATATCATCGACATGTCACTGAAACAGATTATGACGCCTTCCCTGGCCGCAAGACGAAGAACCCTAGTGAGAGTATGTAAGGAATGCTAGGAAAATTTCCTACCATTTCTCTGCGGTACTTTCAGTAGAAGCCCCGTACGTCCCGTCATGCGGAGCGTCTGCAAAACTGCTCTCTGTCGAGATTCTTAAGCCAGGTAAACATCTAGCGTAATGTATGTATAGCAGTGTAGCAGTGTAATAAGGCATCAGACAAACGCGCGGTTACGCTACAGATACACGCTCGGTAATAGATGGGCTGTTTATCTTATCTGAATGGTCCGGATTAAAGCCTTATCACTGGCTTCAAGAACATGGCACCAAAAATTTCACGGACAGAGTTCCAAAACCGTCTTTGCTTTTATGCTTCACAGAATAGACATTTTTAAGTTCTTTTGAGAACAAGCACACAACAAATAGAAACCAATTAACTTAAATACATTTGCACAAAACAATTATGTACTCAATTCTTGTGGTAATTAGTTAAACGTTATTTGAATTTTAGGCTCGTCATACTGTTCAAATCAGTGTATAAGTGCCACTTGTCAAGCAGGCTGTGATCCGAGCTGCTCCACATCGACTTCGTCATCCTCCGCCCTTCAATATCCCTCACCAGTAGTTTACCAGCCTCAACCAGTCTATCCCGACAGAAACTCATGGCAATGTCCTGTCTCCTGTGCCAGGAACATCATTTATTGCTCCCCCCCCCCCCCCTCCCCTGTACTGGTCGTACCGTTGCTGCAAAAGAAGGCGTTCGCCACTAACAATACACACGTTTTAATGATGTGAAGTTTATTTGAAATAATTCAGTGTGTAAGTGCCACTTGTCAAGCAGGCTGTGATCCCAGCTGCTCCACATCGACTTCTTCATCCTCCGCCCTTCAATATCCCTCACCAGTAGTTTACCAGCCTCAACCAGTCTATCCCGACAGAAACTCATGGCAATGTCCTGTCTCCAATCACAAAGAACATAGGCAATCCAGTGAACCAATCAAAACACGGGGCAAATGCGTGTCGGGAAAACGTGTGCAAGTAAGTTTCGATAGGTTTCGATTTCACTTCTGATTCGATGACCAAAAGTGCCGTAGCAATGCAAAACCAAAGCAAATGCGAATTACTTTCGACAATCAAGTGAACACTGCTTTAAAGGGATACGGGATGGTGAGATAATAATGGACAGGTATTAAACGTATTCACACACGTTTTAAGTTAACTCAGCGCTGTTTATAACTGTTTGTTATGGTTATTACAACTTTATCAATCATCATAAATTGTTGATGAAATAAGCAGGATATATAAATGTCTATTTATATCTTCAGCTATTTTAATTTGTTTTTCTTTGGGTAAATTAAAGGTCTTAGTCTCCAGGAGACCACGGCTGCCTTATACATATATATGACAGACAGACAATCTACTCGCAGCTCGCTTTAATACCTGTCCATTATTATCTCACCATCCCGTATCCCTTTAAAGCAGTGTTCACTTGATTGTCGAAAGTAATTCGCATTTGCTTTGGTTTTGCATTGCTACGGCACTTTGGTCATCGAATCAGAAGTGAAATCGAAACCTATCGAAACTTACTAGCACACGTTTTCCCGACACGCATTTGCCCCCTGTTTTGATTGGTTCACTGGATTGCCTATGTTCTTTGTGATTGGCCAGACCGATGAATGTGGTTTTGGCTTCACAACACTCAACAGGCCTTTTTAGCTTGGCGGTTTGTTTTCTCATCACAGACCACGTGATAGTCTTTAGAGAATTGTTTTGTTGGCAATCTCAAAATTATTCACTCATATAAACGCGAGTACTGAAAGCAAGAATTCTCAAAAGTATCATCAGATGGTCTGAAATGAGACAACAAACCAAATATTAAATGTGTAACATTCTGGGAAGCGCCTCGTAATTGTAATCTCAGGGCGCTTGTATTTATGTCCCTTTCCCTTTTGGGAATTATTCACTTTTCTTTTTTTCCCCCACTATTTTGATATAACTATATTGTTAGATATCCATTACATTCCCAATAAAGATAAAAAAAAAAAAAAAAAAAAAAAAAAGACCGCCCAAGCTCAAAAGGGCTATTGAAAACTTTTTTAGTCTGTAACGTCCATAATCCAGTACAATATTTTCCTGCCCAGAGTAGAAAATCTTAAAATTTGCGCCTCATCTGTAATATCATATCCACATTAACTGATTTTTCTTGCCTTAAAAGTCCAGCTAAAACAATCCTGCATGAATTCAAGTCAAGTCCTTGTTCACCTGTAGCAGGTGCAGTGAAGCACGTGCTTTGTTCACAATATTTCGCTCACTTCGTCGCTATTGTTAACTTTCTTCGAGTTCAGGTCCATATCACAATTGACATTTTTCAGATCTGTTTTCAAATGTTCCATGCGGGATCTCAGTCCTTCAACCTGTGCTTTGAAGTCACATTGTACAGCTTTAATCCTCGCCTCCAATGTCTTGAGTCTCTCCTGAACACGTGTCGTGGTGTTAAAATCTCTTGAACTTTTTGATAGTTTTTCCACAGTTCCTTCGCCTGTTTCTTTGTTCTCGCCTTTCGTACCTTCGCTTGAACGGTCTCCTTTTTCGTTTACCATCGGTGAAAAGAATGTAAAGTCTTCAAGAAATGAGTCAACCAGAATCACAAAGGATGACAAAGAAAATGCAAATGACCTTTGTCTGCGGCTGGCCACTGGCTAAGCCTCGATGTTATGCGACAGATGCGAAGGAATACAATTGAAGTTTATTATAAAAAAGATCATTTATTTATATTCTAGGCCATTTTAGCTTGATGGCAACTCCAGAGGAGTAAACAGTTTGACTGCCACTTTGTAAAGTGAAATAAACGGAAAATAAATAATTCGCAGTAAAGTTGGTAAGAAGAGAAAATAATTTCACTTGTGTTCTAGTAATAATATTTAAAAACTTAAATTGAGGCAAGTCTCAGGAGAAATAAGGTTGTTGTAAGCAGGCTCGTCCACGCGGCCTCTCTGATTATTCAACTGAAATCTCGTTCGTCGCTACTGGTGCATTTAGCTTGAAATTTAAACGAAGACTATTTGGTCATAAACTCTGGTTCTCTTGTCCAGATGGAGGAACGTCCACCAAAATATCTTGTACTTAATACTAGGCTTCCGTGAGCGTAAATAAACTTAGTTTCTTCAGTACAAATTTAATGCTTAATTTTCCATTGTCGTATAGATTTTCCTTTTTAGGAAAGTTAATCTAATAGCCTTTGCCAAATCATTTAAATCGCAAATAGATTGCGTTACACTGTGTTTAATTTCTTGAGGAATAAATATAATTTATAGTTGTACACGATCCAAGGATTTTCTGAGTTTTCCAAACAATTTTACCGAGTTATTTTAATAGATACTCTGACCATTCCTCCAATTTCCAAAGTTGATAGAAATCATCCAAATAGCCATGGATCGATTTTATGTACCGATTATCGATTACATTTCTACCTACCCCTTTGTCCAAGGTTGTTAGAAGGTTATTTTCGTTTTAATTTTCTTTTCTTTTCTTTTCTTTTCTAAAGATGGTCTAAACTGATACCGCGGTTCTGGTCTCTTAAAGCTCTGTATGCTGTAGTGTTCTTGGGCAGGACACTTCACTCTCATAGTGCCTCCTTCTACCCACTTAGGTGTATGAAGGGGTACCCGCGGATTTAATACTGCAGGGTAACCCTGCGAAGGACTAGCATCTTAACCAGAGGGGAGTAAAAATGATGCATGTTACAGATCAGAAACCAGGCTTTATGGTTCACTTTACCCGACGGGCACTTTACTTCGTGTGCCGTTTAAGAATCACGAGAAATATTTCTCAGTTTGGGGCAAGTTGATTCTCCAAGTGGTTTGCAGTTTGAAATAAAGCACGCTTACATATAATTGAGACAATTATTAAGATATCATTGTTTTACCATGACATGATTTTCCGTTCAGTTGTGATAAGGTTGCAAGAAGGCCAGCATAACCATCCTTACTGATATGTGTACACGCTATTAGGAGCTAGTTGAAGAATATACTTAATTTAGAGGGCCTCAGATTCGATGACTTAATTTAAAGACTTTAATGGTCAGTATCATTGTATGACTGCTATGATGGTAAGGTCTTCCGTGACGAATTAACGATAGCTTTTTTTTTTATTTTAAGTGTTTTTTAGATATGAGCTGGTTTCAAGACAAACACCTAGAATGAAACAAATTAAGTGAATAATCTATCTTTACATTTTAACAAGAATAATGATAAAGGTAATTCGGTGAATCACCTTTGAGGTATCAACAAAGAAACATTCCAAAACAAATGAATGAAATTCATTGAGCAAAAATGGATTTTTTTGTATCTGAAAGGGTTCTCTTC
Organism: Orbicella franksi; assembly: GCF_964199315.1. Taxonomy (NCBI): domain Eukaryota; kingdom Metazoa; phylum Cnidaria; class Anthozoa; order Scleractinia; family Merulinidae; genus Orbicella; species Orbicella franksi. Next base: position 29,934,736 of record NC_138146.1, read on the forward strand.
TAGATGACGAGCGGGTAAAAAGCTGATTGTTTCTTAAAAAAAGCATTAACCACCTGAAAACTCAAGCCAGTAAATAATTAGAAACCAGCTCAGTAAAGTAAATAGTTTCAGTCCTTTATACTAATTTACGCAGACCTAAAGTGTTTACATTTGGAAGCTGAGATTCTTGGATCCTTTGCCGTTCCATTTCAATCTTTAAGATTCTGAGTAAATTAATTTTTATCAATTTAAAGACCTCTTCATCTGGAAATAACCTTAAACTTTATCATGAGAGGAGCTGTGGCAGTTATATTTCTATCCTGCGTTAGCCTTACACTTCTCGGTGAGTATATACCATCTCTAATTTACCTCCACCAGAAGTGGTATTTACCTCCACTGTAAAATATCTATGGCGTTTATGATGAAAAAGTGGTTCACAGCCGTGTAAAATACGCGCATTATTGTGAAAGGCGACGAAAATGGGAGCAGACAAACTGAGGTGTTTTTGGTTGAAAGAGAAATGTTGAATTGAGAAGTGATAGCTGTAACGCGGAAGTCATGACTTGTCCTGTTAGGAAGTGTTACAGACGTAAACGGTATCTGATTTTTCGTCGTCATGCAACTGAAGATGGTTTTTCGTTTGTCTTGGCTGATGATATAAATTTCCTTTTTAGGAAGGCAAGGAGTTTGTGCTAAGCCACCAGGCAAAGGTTGATACAACACACTGCATGTTTGTTTACTGGTTCACTGAAGTGTTGCTAGGTTAACTAACGTGATCTCAAACATAAAGAGCAAATCGTTAAAAAAATAAACTCGTTGACGGGGAAGGACTGAGACTAGTAAACACAGCTTAGATAGATTGCTACACCGGAACATTTAATGCATTCAGTCTAATTCTTGAGATTTATTTTGCTATTTCATGGTAACAGAATTATTCCATGGTGGATCCCTTGAAGAGACAAGAAACAAAAGGAAAAGAACAATATATGACGAGGAGGGATTCCCGGCTGATGACGATAATGATGACGACTATGATGATGATGACGATGACATGTATTACAGAAGACAACAGCAACACCGCAGATATTACAGACAATCCTAGAGCAAGACAGCCTTGTTAAATTGTACATTAGATCGTGTTAAGGGATGCAATGTAGTGTGGCTAGAATCCCGTATCATTAACACTATTAAAATACTGTGTAAAGAAGAAAGAGTAAAAACGTTTGACCACTATATCTTGAGTGTTGTTTGAAATCAACGCGCGCACCTTAACTCACCACCCTCCACCCCCTACCTCCTGGGCTAAATAATAGAGATCATTCATGCATTAACTTTTTTTTTTTTACCGAGGTTGCCTTTTAAAATGGCGCTGGTAACCGTTTAATTGTCTTGAATAACATGAATTTGACTCGACGTCTCAGTGCAAGTCAGGTGTGCAAGTTTGTTACTTTAGCTTTCCGCAGTTTCTCAAGATGGAAGCCAAATTCTGATTAAAGATTCATTACACTTTTTGCTAACAAGACACACATACGTTGTACGTTATCGTCTGTTAAAGTTGTCCTCAAAGGTTTTATGGATTTGTTTTACCATGAGCCATTATGTAACAGTTGACCTCGTTTAACCCTCATTTGTAAAGCGACGAGTACAAAATTACAAAAATATAATTTTTACATTGTTTTCTATATAATGAATTCAAAACAGAACTGGTGAAAAGCCGGTTAAAATTTGATTTTGTTAGGTTAACAACCGACGATTGTTAACTTCAAAAGCGACGGGCTACATTTTCGATACAACTGAAACAAACTGTACGCGGGCGAAATTTGCGAATAGGAAACAAAATGCGTTCACTAAATTTTTTGAACATTCTTGATACACGGCCAATTATTCTAGATACACGTGACAATTATTTTCTTGGTAGATTTTGTTTACCATCAGATGATAAAGGACTTTTCTTGAAACTGTTTTCACTAAACGAATGAATCACGTTATTTATTTATAAATTAAAAAGAGGCTCTGCAGTTGAAACCACAATGGAGGTCGAAATTGATCCGCGCAAGTTATAAAGATTTGTTAATAACGAGGGCAGATAAAAGTATATTCAATGCTTCATTGTGCCGTGAAAAACGTTTAATGCGACTTGAAGCTTTGTTCAACATCTTGACAGCTTTCTAAGGCCAGGTAAGTACAATTCTTAATACCCTAATCATAGAGGTCTAACGCAACCAACTTCTAAAATGTAAAAATGTCGTCGCATTCAGATGAACTGTTAATTGATCCATTCCTCTGATGGTTTTTATTGACATATAAGTTTTTGTAGGCGGAGATCAAGTTAGTATCAGTTACCCATCCTTACTAAATAAATACGATTTAAAATACCAGTGGCAGTCATCAGATTCGTTGGTTTATGACTTGAAGCTTTGTTCAACATCTTGACAGCCTTCTAAGACCAGGTAAGTACAATTCTTAATGCCCTAATCATAAAGTTCTAACGCAACCAACTTCTTAAAATGTAAAAATGTCGCCGCATTCAGGTGAAGACCGTTAATTGATCCATTCCTGTGGTGGTTTTTATTGACATGTAAGTTTTTGTAGGCGGAGATCAAGTTAGTATCAGTTACCCATCCTTACTAAATAAATACGATTCAAAATACCAATGGCAGTCATTAGATTCGTTGGTTTATAAAGACCATGATTGTTCCCGTGGAAAAAAACGGCGACACCCGTATAGGATGTAACCAAAGCCTATCGGCTCTAATTAATATGCACTTCACTAGCGAATTAATGATTTTGACGCGTTTGCAGGTTGTTATTCGATAATAAGTAAATACTTAATTTCATCTCAGTCCAAGATTGAATCTCCCATGTGAAGTTTTACTACGACATGTTGACTTCAAATGTTTTCGTTCTAGAAGCATTTTTTTCCTTTTGCTAAGGAAGTCAAAAGTTTGTTTGCTCTCTTAATCAGATTTGCCAGAGGAAGATGGAACAAACAAGTAATTCGAGAGCATTGTTTCATTTTTCCGTTAACTTCGTTATCCAAACAACAAAAATACTGATTTAACTTCTACAGTTTTTTAAAAGCGTTGTCAATATAATTAAGATCTTTATTTCAAGAGACGTTTTAAAGGGATGCCCGCCTATCTTTTATTTCATGCTTTACAGGTGTATTAAATTCATCGAACAAATGAATGTGGCACTTGTATTTGCGCTCGCTGCAAGTCTCGTGTTTACAACTGTAAAAGGTATGTTAGTGCTAGCTCAGTTGAATACTCTACCTAGGTCTTCCAATTATACTATAAATCTACCAGCAATCTATTACGAATGCCGTTCTCTGATTGGCTACGCTACTCACTACCTATTCTGTCGAAGATAGTCTAGCAGGGCGGTTGTTACAAAATGGTGGCCGCTTGATGCAAATAAAGTTTTGAACTTCTAGCAGGTTAGACGAGTAGAAACAATTGGATTATTCGCTATCGATTCTAATCGGCCTGCTGATAGGAATCACGAGCTCATAATCTAATTATTTAAGTATGTGTTCAATGTCTTATACGCTGAAGACAGTGAGTGGTCTGTAATTGGTCTCGAGCATTCCCAGTCTCTTAGGCCAATGTTAGTCATCCTAGTTCTTTAATTTGTTGGTTTAATTTTGCTTGCCTCTACAGTGTTTTTGCACTTGACTAAACATTGTTTGAAGTTTCCTTCAGTTAATTGAGTCACTTGAAGATGACTTTGTTATTTTGATTTTCAGGCACACTTCAAAGAGATGTCATCACGTACATTAATGTATTTCGTCATTTACATGCCGTGGGGCCACTATTAGTCGATGACGTCATCCAGAAGAGCGCTCAAAATGCGGCCACGTTATTTATGAAAGCAAAAACCAAAGATTCCGTACCTATTTACAGATATAGCGCCAACTTTTGTACTTATAGCGGCTCTGAAGCAAACCTGGATCGCACGTGCGTGATATCATGGTACGTCTCAATGAAGTATTACATTTGGTGCTATCCTCGAGCCGAGGGCCAAGCTCTGCCATTTGTCAACATGATTTGGAAAGCAAGCACTAAGGCAGGAGTGGGAATAGCGAAGGGAAATGATGGAACTTTCTACGTGGTGGTCTACATTGCTTTGCAAGATGAAAATAACGTCGCAGGAAACGTGCCACCAGTGAAAAGTACGTGACTAGAGCGGTTTTCAATTGAGCGTCGTAAAACCAAATCAATTACTTACCAATGAATATTAGACTACACAGCTTATCCCAAACCGTAGTAAAACCAAAACCAAAGCCAAAGTAGTTGTCTGATTACTTTGACACTCAGTTGAAAACCATTCTATACAAAGCAGTAATTAAGAATGCAAATTCCTTTTACTTGTCTTGGTATATTTTCCAATAACAAGAAGACTAATAAGTGTCAAGTAGATTCCTCTTTCTTTCTTCCCTCTGCCTCCATGCAAGAAAACCGATTCAAACAAGGTCTTAAGTGCTATAAAAATTCTAATAATGTTATGTTCAATCTTATAATAGCTTTTATTAGTAGTTTAACAAACAAACGAGGCGATAGGGTCAATTCAGTGCTTTGAATTGATCCTTTCACTTGGTTTGTATGCCTTTTTCAACAACTGAATGTTTCACCGCAGACTCAACTACAGTAACAGCCATGGTCCATGTAAATTACCAGCGCGAGGCCTTTCAAAATTATATTATGATTTTATTGTATACAATAATACACAACATGACGGGTTGTGGTATTAGTGATGGCGAGAAAAATCAAATGTGTGTAATGAATGCAAATAATTATTACCAAGTGAAGCAAAATGTTGCTTATCTACGTTTGTCTTTACTAATGTTGAAATGTTACAACTTCAATCTGTTCCTACACCTCTCAGCCTAAAAATTATGCAATTATGCAAGTAACATTTAATTAATTTATTTTTTTCACAGTCGTTATGGAGGCAAGCCCAAAAGGTGAGAACTTTGAGAATTAGCATTTTTCACTATACTACTTCAATTTCTCTGCCCTAGATTTAGAAATGTTATCTTGACTTGATTGCGTAAAATATATCATTTTAACTTTCAGCCAAGTGTCCGCCTGGTTATTCACGATTTCGCACTTCTTGCTTCAAGTACGAAACTACAGCAGTGACCTGGGACGAGGCCGTGACACGCTGCGCAAGAGAAAATGCCACTTTGGCCTCAATCCGGAATGTTAAGGAGGAAGAATTTGTAAGAGATCTACAAAAGAAGACGGGATCAGGTGTAGAAACTTGGATAGGTATGATGCGTGGATCTTCAAAGCTATTATAAATATTAAAGACAACGAATTGTACCCAACGTTGAAGGTCATGAATTAAACACCCACCTTTTAATTGAAAGCAGTAACCTGGACACAAGCTTAAAGCGAAAGCTTCTCTTGCGCTCTATTCTTTTATCTTTTATCGGGAAGTACGTGTAGCTTGCCACGCAACTTTTCCTTGTGCCAAAGAACGACTGCTGGAAATATGGGTGAGGCTGTACAGTAAGCTTTATGAAAACCGTGAGACTTAATCTTTTTTGAGATCGAAACGTAATTTTTCTTTCTTTGAATCATGTCTGATTCAAAATTGACTACCTTATTTCACACCAGACAACATTTCTGAAGGGATGTATGGTAACGAAAAATATTGTTGTCTTGGAAAAAAAGGACACCCAATTCCACACTGAATTGCACAAACCATACTCTAAGACCAAACTGGCTTCAAAATCTAAACCCTTCGCCTCTTCAAGTAGTTATTTAGTTCACGTAGGGTCCGGGAGATACCTCAGGATCTGTTTGTACTCTAAGCTTACAAAATTTAGTTCAGCCGCATATTACGACTAATTCGTCATAACGGCCACTTTCTTCTTCATCATTTGAAGGCCTGCATGACAGTTTGCATGAAGGACGCTTCAAGTGGTTCGATGGAGTAAGATTCCATAAGCACGTGTGCGTACCAGTGCACGCTGATGGCGGCAACGTGGAAAATTGTGTGGCATGGAGCATTAACAAGCCAAAGGGCTGCTGGGATGATAGACGTTGCAATGAAAAGATTCCATTTACATGCAGGATTCCTATTGAAGGTAGATAAGAATATTTTTTGGTTATTGTATGTGATGATTTATGATAACTGCAATTTTGAACTGAGTAATTTAGTGGACATGACAAATAAACCGTTCCACTGGCTTTAAATTAATATGACAAAAACAAAAACAGAAAGAAGGAGAAGAGTTTCTAAGTCCACTGCTCCCATGTTGACGTTTTAAAATTATCCCTACTGGTTCGCTCTAGTCATTAAGAGACCGTACATAGTTCTCCTGAATTCCGAGACTTGACATTGCTAAGTAGGTGATGTAATTTGTTTGTCAATTTATGAATCATCGTATATAAACCCTACAGTTAGATACCGCTTCAGTCCTTGGTACACCCTGTCATCGAGGTAAACCCGTCCTATTTAATTCTTTGTACTTATTCCTATCAACAGGCAAATCAACTTACAGAACAGAGGTTTTGTTCAAAAAATTTCGTTGGAGACCTAATTATAAGGACAAGAGCTCCAAAGCGTACAGAGATCTGGTGAATGGCATAAAAGTAACGGTACGTAAATATTACCAAAAAAATAACTCCAGGAAAGTCAAATATTACTGAATTATTGTTAAATCCTAATAGTTTGGGAAAACACGGCGATGGCGTCACTACATTTCCATTACACTGTGCTGAACACTGTGACGTTGAGCTTGAAATGGTATGTAATCTGAGTATTTTGCTGGGCTTTTCCTTTTTCCTCTTAGTTCAAAGAAATCTTCACGCGGATGTCAGGAAAAAAGAAAGGAGGGTTTCGAAAAGTCAAGGTCAAAGGCGTTAGGTACCTGTTTCTTTTCGTTCTGGATGTAACCATTTTAATAAAGGTTACAAGCTGGGTTTTGTTCTTTTAGATTTCTTTTCAATTATGTTTTTTTAAATCTAATGTTATATTTTCTTTGTTTATCTTGCTGGATAGGGCAATCTCTTTTAAAGGAAGGCAAGTTGCATGTCTCGTATTTATACTTTTAACCTTGGTCTGACAATTCCGGCTGCCTTAGGTCAATATTCGCACATGTAATAACACATCACAAGCGCTTAAGTTATTGATACGTTTCAAATATTTCCTTGGATGCTTCGGTGGTTGAAACGTTAACCCTTCAAGTAGTCTGTCATAATATCCAAACCGCACCTCATTCAGGAACAAGGTACACGGCTCTTTCAGGATAATTCGGCCATAGTAGTATGATGTGAATGATAATGACACAATTCAGTTTGAATGCTCCTAATGATCACTTTACTCATCTCCCAACAGGCCCGCAGGTTTGGGGATCGCGGTTTCAATAAAGTTCAGATCCTTTACCCCAGACCCTACCCTCCGATTCCAGAAATTTCTGCGTCCGTCAGAGAAACTTTTAAGTATGGCCATTGACAAACCAGGTATGGCATGATTAAATTTCGGTTCGCCTTTCTGTTTTTGGCTTCCGTTTTTTGTTTCCATCGCTTAATAGTTACGAGCTTCCTCGGCAAAAGCGATTCAGTAATTTTGTTTCTCACTCAGAAACTTCAAAATATAGTAAAATCGCATCAAACAAATTTATTGATATTATTCGATTTTTAACTAAATATAGAAATACAATAGCATCTGGGAGGCTATTAAAGCAATCTAAATTGTATTAGCAGTAAAAAAAAAAGGGAACTACACCTTTTTAAAACAAGAACAAACCCGCCCTTCTCAGTAAGAAAAGTCTGTCAGTATAATGTTTAAAGCTCAATGAAATTCCTTCTTTATTGTTTCATTATGCAGATAAGGTCGTAGGAAGGACAGGTAAGAACACAAAGTAGCTGTTTTATGTGATTACTGATCAATTAAGTTTTACAAAGCTAAGTAGAATAAGTCCGATTAAATGTGAAAAGTTTTTAGCTATACGTCACTGGTAAAGTTTCTCTTGAACATTTTGGAAAACAGAATGTAATTGTGAATTTCCTTTCAGATTTGGTGGTTAAGTGGTAAAAAATTGCGTCTTTTTTCTTTCTTAAGGGAAAGCTGGAAACTACTGCTACGGTACTTGTGGCCATCAAAGCAAATGCAGTGCCTCGCTCCACCAGCCCTCTTACGGTTTTTACCCAACATACCCTGCACCTTCTCCTCCGCCGTACGCCACTCCAGCTTACTCTGTCTACTACCCAGGGGGCGTGCAGACAGTGACAACCACCAGTGATCCTTACCCGTCAGGGTGTCCGATGTCATGCAGTCAGCATCCTACACTGGATTGTTATATGCAGTGCAATGACGAATGCTGCGAAAGCAGGGATGGTAAAAGGAAATGGAAGACCAATGCGCTGACAGCTAAGTCCAAAGAAAAATCTGCAAAGCTAAACGGTGATCTTACTGACGAAGAAAGAAAACGGCCTAAACACAAGCCTGATGTTTTAGATGACAAAGTGATAGCATCTCAGGACAACACCACACAAGAACATAATGTAGAAAATGAAGAAAAGGTTATTGCAGATGACCTCATTGACGAAGAAAGAAAACGGCCAAAACCCAAGCCTGATGTTTTAGATGACAAAGTGATAACATCCCAAGACAACACCGACAGCATCACACAAGCAAGTAATGTAGAAAATGCGGAAAATGGTATTTCAGATGATCTCATCGACGAAGAAAGGAAACGGCCTTCACACAAGACTAATGCTTTAGATGACAAAGCGATAACATCCCTGGACAACACCACACAAGCACATAATGAAGAAGATGCGGAGATTGCTATTGCAAATGATATCACTGACGAAGGAAAAAAATTGCCTGAACACAAGCCTAATGTTTTAGACGACAAAGTGATAACATCCCATGACGACACCGACAACATCACACAAGCAAGTAATGTAGAAAATGAGAAAAACGTTATTGCAGATAATCTCTTTGACGAAGAACGAAAACGACCTAAAGACAAGACTAGTGTTTTAGATGACAAAATGATAACATCCCAAGACACGGCACAAGCACATGATATAAAAGATGCAGAGAATATTATTATAGCCCTTAAGAAAAAGATAAAAAGTCTTCAGATTCGTCTAAAGAAAAAGCGTCGCCCCGAAGAACACAACCAACTCGACAAACTTTTGAACGATTCCATTGGATCAAATGAAGACTATAACAGCGCCACGTCAAACGAAACCGAACTATCGAGTTATGATGAGAAAGACAACGACAGATACGACCACGGAAGAAACCAATCGACGACAACTTCACATGATCTCATTAATGATGATGACCAAGAACCAAGCAACTCTCACGATGAAGGAGAGTTACATAATGCGTTGGAAAATGACACAAGAACCGCCATGAATGAAAGTAGTTACAATGAAGAGAACAACGTAAGCATCACAAATAATGACAAAGAACCAGGCGTTGAAATTGACGCCCTGATAAACGAAGAGAACAAGATTAGCCCAACCCAAAACCCCACTGTCCAGATTACAAATGAAATTATTGATGACAAGGAGAAGTTGAATAAAAACTCAGTTGTTGATATGGACGACCTTGATGAAAAAACTGCAAAAGAACCCGACGAAGACGAAAGTAGGAGCCGCAGTATTTTAACTGAGCCACCGAGTGAACTAGGGCTTGATAGTTTAAAGGATACTGCGATAGATCCAACAGAGGAGCTGCTGAATGAAGAAGCAATTGATGATGCCGGTAGATTTGGAAGAAAAAGAAATTTTATCCGTAAACGGAAAAGCCACATTAAAATCACTCGACAAATTCCTGCAATTTAAACAAATAACCACTTTGTGTTAATTCCAGTTCATTCATGTAAAGACTTGGTAATTGTTTTTATTGCCACTTGCCATTAAAAGAAAACAAGGTGCAAAATTTTTCCGGGCACCGTCTAAAAATAAGGTCTTTGCCAAACAAAGGGGAAAAAAGTTTTTTTAAACACCCCTATGCCAATAAGTAACCTATTATGAAACGCACCCATATTCTAACGTCACCAGAAGTAGTAGCAGACGAAGAAGCGGGAGCAGAAGCAGAAGTAGTTGCAGTAGCAGTAGCAGTAGCAGTAGAAGCAGTGGCAATAGCAGTAGCGCTAGAACAAGCAGCTGTAGCAGTAGCAGCAGAAGCAAAAGTAGTCGCGGTAGCAGCAAAAGCAGTAGCGGTAGCAGCAGCAGTGGCTATAGCATGCAGTAGTAGCAGAAACAGTAGCAGTAGGTATAGCAGCAGCAGTAGCAGTAGCAATAGCAATAGCAATAGCAATAGTAATATCAATAGCAATAGCAATAGCAGTAGCAGCAGCAGTAGCAGTAGCAGTAGCAGTAGCAATAACTGCTGTAGCAATAGCAGTAGCAGTAGCAGTAGAAGTAGCAGTAGTAGCAGCAGCAGCAGTAGCAAAAGCTGCTGTAGCAATAGCAGTAGCAGTAGTAGTAGTAGTAGTAGTAGCAGCAGCAGCAGCAGTAGTAGTAGTAGTAGTGGTAGTAGTAGTAGTAGTAGTAGTAGTAGTAGTAATAGTAGTAGTAGTAATAGTGGTAGCCCTTGTAATAGTAGTAGTAGCAGCAGTCGTTGTAGTAGAAGTAGCAGCAGCAGAAGTAGCAGCATATATTTAACACGATAAAATAGTGACCACCACTTTACATGTAAGTTGGAAAGCAGTAATCATTAAAAGAGACAAAACCAAAATGGGGCAGTAGTTAGGCATCACGCCCGGCAAACGGCTTATTGGAGCCCCTTAATTAAATTAACTGCTCAAGACTGAGTCGAAGGATTATGGCAACGCATTTAAAGTAACACACGCTTCCAATTATTACACTTCAATAATATGTAAATATTTAAAATCCATCAAATATTTTCGCTCGCGCGAAATTAGTTTAAACGTGTCACGTGACTGAACATGCCCCAGCTAAAATCGGGATATCCGAGTGGTATTCCCAAATTTTCAAGACATCCCACAAATATTTGAAGGATAATAAACACAATAGCCTCCTCCGAATATTTGTCCGTGGACATTGCCTGTTCCACGAAGCTCACAGTTTCCTATGAGCGAAGCTATGCAAAGTTCGAGGAAACTTTCTTGTCACAGATAATATCCGCGGACAGTCCAAGCATAGTTTTGCGTCAGATGTAGACTATCGTTTCTTTGTTATCAAATATCCGCTGATAGTTGGCCGACAAACTAGAGGATCGAGTGGGTAAATTTTTTCCAAAACATTATTTAACAAACTGTCAAGGAAAAACATTTAGCAAATAAACAGGCTGATGGGGCAGAAAGTCTTGCGCACTCAGTCCGAGCATACCTTACTAACATGGATTTTTTCACAATTGTTTTAAACATCGAGCAAGTGCCGAACTTAATAACGGAAATTTTGATCAAATTTTCCAACGTCGCAAGTTAGTTTTCATGAAAAATCGCTCTTCGAAAATCCCGAAATAAAGTTGTCGCGAAAGTTTTTTAAAATCAGGTTTTAAGTCTTTGGGCCTCCATGCCACAAACTAGACATTTAGTTGTCGACAACTAATTGTGTCCGTTGAAACATGACACACATTTTAGCATGCGTATTGTGTTTTGAGCATGAGTAGTGAACGTTAGTTCCCAAGCTCTCGCTGACTTGACTTAGTTGTCGATAACTAGCACTCCAACGTGTGGAATGTTCGCATCGGACACAATTAGTTGTCGATAACAAATAACTAAATGTCTAGTCGTCTGAGGAGACCCTCTGAACCAATGATTCCCACTCACCGGAAAAATGGCTTTAGTTGTCAACAACTACAGCAGTTTCTCTTTTCGAAAAGTGAAACTGCTTAGTTGTCGACAACTGAAAGTTTAGCGTTTAGTTGTCGACAAGTTACCTCAAACACGACGTGTTTTAGTTGTCGATAACATTTAGCTGTCGACAACTAATCGTCTAGTGTGTTGAGGCCTTAATTATAACGAGGTACAGTCTGCGTCATCCTCTCTTTATAACATTAATAAGTTTTAAAGAGAGGGAGCTCTCCTATCTTTTTGTAAACTTTTATAAAAGACCAGTTTACAGATATTTGCATAAGATTCGAGGGCAACATTGAAGTGGGGCAATGTGGGGCTGGATACTCGAAGGTTTTGTTGAGCTCCTTATACGAGCTCAGTCACGGTATTTTGAGTTGTTTTGGCCACATACAAAATTACCTTTAAATAGTAGGAATCCTGAAGAAAAACAGTTTAGTAAGATAGAAAAATATCAAAGAGATAATGATAAACCATAAAGGAACAAGGATGGCTAAGGATGGAGAAGATTAACACGGATTACAAACGACGAATTTGAAAAATTGGGGCTAAACTTTTCAATATGCGCAAACCGTGACGTGGCTCCTTTATATCATTATAAAAGACAAAACATTCCATAGGCCATTTCCGAGTTACCACGTGCCTCTGTTTCAAAACGAGTCCTTGGGCAAAACCTTTCATATGAAAATGACTTTGATTTGCATGAAAATAAACCTGTCTCAGAAATGGCCCATTGGAATGTCAAGAGAACTAAAACTATTTCTATTCATTATGTTTGCAGAAAAGACATGTAAAATGCAGTTCATGAGTTAAAAGTTAGTCCTTCGTTTAACGAGCTGTTATAAAAACCCAACGATCGAAGAATTGTGCATTTTGTTTATCTGTATTCTATTTACAGCATTTGGTTTCCTTCACTAATTTTAGGAACTCGAGAACATTACAATATTTTACAGCTTGTGCTGATAGTTATTGCCTTCTATGTTTAGCAGTATTAAATCCGTTTTTCTTCTTGAAGAAAGTGTCGACTTCTGTGTCTGGATCATCATGTAAAATCTCTCTTGATTATTAATTCAAGAGCCCTAAAACTATAGTGTGTTATTTTTGTTATTTTCACTGTCCTATATTTTCAGTCTGGTGGAGGCATGGTGGCCTCATGGTTAGTGCGCTCGTCTCGGGATCGAGCGGTCCGGGTTCGAGTCCTAGCCAGGGACATTGTGTTCTTGGGCAAGATAATTTACTCTAGCAGTGCTTCTCTCCATCCAGGTGAACAAATGGGTACCGGCGAATTTAATGCTGGGGGTAACCCTGCGATGGAGTGGCATCTCATCCAGGGGGGAGTAGAAAAACTCCTAGTCGTTTCATGCTACGAAAACCGGGATAAGCTCTAGCCTGATGGTCCACTTCCCTCGTTTGCAGACTTAACCTATATTTCCGGTGTAGTGACTGAAAAAGGAAAAAGAACTATTTGCTTAGGACTCACACTACATGATTTAAGAGATTCAGTCACGGGTATACGAGTAAGAACAATACAAACATAGCATAGGCAGCTCATAACACCGAAAAACGAGATGAGCAACCCAAAACTAGGTTAACCTGAGACAAAGGGGAAAACAAACATAGCCGGTCTTTAGAACTTGCATGGGCAGGGTACCATAAGCGTTGTTTAACAAATCCCCATGAACCACGAGAGTATTTTGTAGAACCCCTGGCTTGCTTAAGGTCAAAATAAAATTCAAAACAGTTCGTCCAGTAGACAAAGCCGGTTTGCCGTCAAAAGCATAACGTTCAATGACTTTTTTTGTTTCAAAAGAGCTTAAATTTTACTAGATGGGGAAAGGACAAATTATGGGCACACCTCTAATTATCTGATTGTTCAGGTTTTTGATACAACCTAAACTAAAAATAAACTTGTGGAATTGCAGGTTTCTAAAAGTCAATTTAAAATAAACAATTCTTCGAATCTGAACTTCTTTTTCGTAGATAATGAATATATTTATGTACTACACTAAAGACTCAACAAATGGCTGTACTGTGCTAATAGCTAACCTTGGTGAGTATTTATGATGTACTGTAGCTGTAAGTTCTAACTCATTAGGGCCTGTCAGTTTGTAATCGGCTTGCTTACAAGGATTTAAAGATTTTACTTTATATAGGTCTTCATCGGTTTTGTTCTCGACATGCAGTAGACGTTGTTTTAATTCCAGTGAAATGCCGACTTCATCCCTTGAATATTATCTCATTCAATTATAACGAAACGTTGCCTTAATCATTTCAGTTCAAATACGTTATTCTTGGCATATAGAAACAACCACAAAAATGTTGTAGATATCGTGATATTTCAAAAGATATTCTCCATGCCTAAAGATTTATCTGAAATACTTTTCAGTCTTGCTGAAGTCTGACCAATGCGCTTGCCAATCAACGCACAAACTGAAATTCTAGACTTCCTGGATTGAGTTTCTTTATAACATTTAAGAGTTATTTAAAATGCTTGCTGACTGTCCACGATTTCTCTGTTCACGGTTCTTACATTGTGGTGCACCACCAATTTCTCCGTTAGGTAGACTATTACAAAGACGACCAGTTAGCAAAACAATTTAATGGCCATCTTGGCAAATTGATCGCTTAAAGCTCTATCCCACAGCTAACAGTATAGAGGCTTGAGTACTACTCGTAAGAGCATAATCAAAATGACACAAGCACGCCTTCTGGTCCTGTAATTTCAGAGAGTACATCAACTTCATTTTAACTTTTCTAAAAAAATTCATCGATTGATTGATTGATTCCTCACCAATCTACCTCATGCCAAATGGCACATGGTCTCATTCAGTTTAAATTTTCTTGTTTAATTTCATATTAGTGAATTTTGTATAGTCAGGAAGTCATCTCCTTACTTCGTTCCCCGAATGTAATTCAGTGCATGCCTTTATTACGAGTTATGTATGTATGGTTCTCATATAATCGCCCAGATCGTTTCGATCGTCGCGATCGTTTGCAACCGCCGAGTTAATCAGAGGCGATCCAAGCGATTGGGAGCGATAAAGGGATTTTCATATAATCGCCCCAATCGTCTGGTATGAGTAAAGCGCGCGGTCAAGGCCTAGGCCTGATGGAACACTCTTTCGTTTCTTCAAGTAACGTCATCTTCTCTCTGCCTTGGGGACATCCAAACCAAACTTTTCTTCTATAGCTTTCCAAGAGTTAAACCTAATATATTTATTTTAATTTGAAAGTGAAGAATGATCATTGCAGTAAATTTTCCAATTTAAGCAATTGGAAAGAAGAAGCCTGAAAAAACGGGATCCCGTTGAAGCCCTGATTTTTTCAGGCTTCTTCTTTCCAATTGCTTAAATTGGAACATTCACTGCGATGATCATTCTTCACTTTTATCTACAACCGCAGTTCAAATATGAATTATTTCATATATACTTCACATCATACTTATTTTAATTTATATTCATTTGAATACTTGCCGTATATACTCTCGGATTTTTGGACTTCTTCCATGAACAACCCCTGATTAAACTCTAATGTTTTAATGACCATGTTGGTTGTGAGGCCGTGTTGAGTCCTGGATAATACTGATGCACCATGGGACAGTTTGGATCGCTTCGATCGTCTCCCGGTGAGAAAGTAGTTCTCATAAAATCGTTCACGATCGCTCCGGTCTGCGACCAATCGCCCGGATGAACACGGACGATCCCAGCGATCGCGATCGCCCTAATCGCTACCAGCATTAACAATTATCTGTGTGAGACCACTTTTTGAAGTGACAGCGGTGATTGAAACGAACGGGGCCATAATATGAGAACCAGCCTTAAGCGTTGTCCTACGTCGTTAGCCTTGCGGCATTCAGCTGGCACGTGCCAGTGTTGGACATTTACACAGACTTGTTCTCTAGGACCTTGAGCTCATTGAATGTCGGCGAAGATTCTCAAGGTTTTAGTGAGTAAAAGTTAGAGAAGTCAGGGAGATTATGGAAACAAAACAGAAATGTCATACTGGATCTTATTTAGGTGTTGCCGTAACATGTGTTAACTTCCGTGCTAGCATCTCTCGCGCTTTCCACATTCCGGGTAGGATAAAAAAAAAAAAACTAACTAGCACTACTCTAAAAAACAATGTCAGTTCACTGAAGAAAAGTTCACGCGCCATGCTTCAAGGTGGCCCAATCCTGAAATGTGATTATTTTCTGCCAAATGATGGGTTTCTATTTTTTTTTATTTTTATTTTTTTGTCACAAAAATAGTTAAAGTTTTTGAAACGGTGGAAATGGTTAATTGAATTATGTTCTGTCGGT
The DNA here is from genome assembly GCF_964199315.1 of Orbicella franksi. Classification (NCBI taxonomy): domain Eukaryota; kingdom Metazoa; phylum Cnidaria; class Anthozoa; order Scleractinia; family Merulinidae; genus Orbicella; species Orbicella franksi. Next base: position 29,950,812 of record NC_138146.1, read on the forward strand.
CAACGTTTATTAAACGTCGTTTACTCGAATATTGTTTTAACGGGTTACTTGTGAAGTTCCACCGTACATTGAAAAAGAAAAACTGGATATTATCGGAGTAGTGACAATAGCAAATAGTTATTATTGTTAGCGAGGAGAGAAAACGTTTCAGTGGATGATTCTGGTTTTCTTTCAGACTACAATGGCGTCACTACACTTCTTGCTGGCGCTGTTTCTACAGCTAGCCATTGCTGCTCTTTTCTTTCAACAGAGCAATGGTAAGTTCTCAAAAGATTCTAGATCCTTTCTGCAAAAGAACGAGAACAACAATGTTCAAGAATGGTTATTCAATCCAGGGTCCTTCTGGATACTAACCATGATGTTGAATGGGCCACCCTAGCTAAATAAAGGTTTTTCTCACTTACAGTTACCCAGTAAAACGAAAATAACGAATACGGTAGTTCATAAATAGCTGTGTCTCAATGGATAATGCTTATGGAAAAAAGTGAGTCACTCTTTTGCTTGCAGTATGATGTTCCGTCTACTCTCTTTATTGTTTTAATTAATAGTTACTCAAAAGAACTATTTCATACCATCCAACCGATCTAATCGTTGGAAATAGATTCGAACTTAGATAAAGACTTTCAACATCAATTAACTTTATTTTAACAGGAGCCTTCTGTAGACGACCGGTTGATATCGCCTTTGCAATAGATGCCTCGGGCAGTGTGGGAAGTTGGGGATATTACCAAGAAAAGACCTTTGTAAGCAATACCATTGACAGATTCGGAATCTCGCGCTCAGGCACGCACGCCGCGGTCATAGTTTACAGCACGAGTGCGCAGGTCGCGATATCTCTCACTCAGTACACCAGCTACCCGAGATTCCACTCTGCCGTACAACGAATTCCTTACACTAGAGGACTGACAAGGATTGATTTAGCACTGAAAGTGGCAGCCGAACAAGTGTTTTCGGATGATGGCGGTGTACGGAGTAATGTACCCAAAATACTGGTGCTGATGACGGACGGTTTTCAAACTCGTACCAGGGATTCCTTGCCGCTTGACAAGGCGGTGCTGCCTTTGAAAGCTCAAGGCGTGCAAGTGTATGCTTTGGCTATAGGAAAATACACCGAAGAATATGAATTGAGGTTGATCGTGGAGAAGTCATCACATATTTTTCGATCCAGCAAGTTTAGTGGTCTAAAGAGAGTGATAGGAAGATTGGCAGTAACCACATGTAGAAATGGTGAGTATGTACTGCAGTAAAAATCAAACCGTTCATGATTAATTTTCTGTCTTCTGACACGTGCGCAATTGAGATTAGTTACAAATTCATCATATGCTAGCTCGCGCTTCGTTTTTTTTTCTCAAACCGTTTACTTTTAACAAATTGTGTATATCGCTCCTTGTTTCTGGATCGTTGCCATCGTTCTTCCCGTACTTATTTAATTCAAATCTCAAATGCAAACGACCAAAAAAGTAAAATATTCCTATGTTAGTTAAATCAGTTTTAGTTACGACGAGATTAACGCCAATTTTTTTCTTCTAACTAACAGCTCTCCCTGTGGCATTTGCGATCTATCCACTGAACACGCAAACCCGGGGAAGGGACATCAGTGCACGAAGAGCCCCCACGGGGTATTTAAGTTCAGTAACCAGTGCAATGGGGCCGTATGGGAGACCTGGGGGATCTTTTTATCTACAAGGAACACCCAACAGCTACATCGGCTTCCTTAATTCAGCTTCAGGAAAACTAGACACGTGGACGTCAATTTCTATATTTTTGTGGGTTTATCCCGAGGAAAAACCCGGCCCGATCGTCAACTATCGAAAAAGCGGGCACGGTCTTGGTCTTTGGCTATCAGGCACGCGTGTGCTTGAGGGTCGTGTTTACGGTCGTCGAAATTACTACAGAAGAAAACTGCACTTTACTCATTTCGTGCCAAGAAGATGGTATTATGTGGGTCTCATGTACGATAACACCCACCGATATGCAACCTTGTGGGTCAACGGACGGGTGGTAGGATGATTTCCATTGTACATATTTGAACAATGTATAAATATCATTAATAACTCCCTATTTAAACTATGGTTCATGTGCATGAGGTTACTGCTCCCAAACACATTTAAAACGATAGCTAGTGTTACAAAAACGCGCATTGCGCTTAATTTTCGTTCGCCGGAACTCCAGAGAACAGGCAGTTCCCGTATTTCTTAAGGCCAATTGCCTTCCAGTGTTATTCCTGTTTTTCCACCAGTTTTACTACTTGATGTATGATGCGTACAAAAAAGCCCCTGGCCAATAAACCTGCTGAATCAATTCTTAAATTCAGTACAATACTTAACTAACTATAATACCAGATCATCCACGAATAAGTGCTTCTATATAAAATTTTCAAGAACAGAGAAAACGATAAATCCTTTAAAAGGATATCTTTTATGCATCAGATAAGCAAGTTTTACCCCAAACCTCGCTATTAAGGCGGGATATAACCTAAAATTCTGAAAGAAATTGGAAGTTTTGTTTTTCACGGAACTCGAATCTTAAGGTATTGAAGTTTTATTCAGTGACAAGTACGGTTACTGTAAGTTTAAAGCTCGTTTTCTCAAAACGAGTTATTTTCGCCTTCGAGAAAAGATATCGTGAGAAGGATTTATTCAATTGAGCTAAAATTTTCAGGATTTGTTGTTCTTAGTGCGTTCTGTGGGATAAGCATAGAACTTTTCCATGCAGTGCATTCTGTCGAAGTTATGTATTGACACGTGTGCTAGATTTTCTGTGAGATTTAACTGGTCATCACTTCGTGTATTTTTAACTTAAAATCTCTATGCTTATCCCAGCAAGCTATTTGTCTTCTTTTATAAAATGTAAAAAATCATTCCTTTAGATCAGTTTTTGTAGGAGTGATCTTTTCTCAAGGAAGCCCTGGCATTCGCCAGCAGATGGCAGATTTAATCAGCCGGTGTCATTAAAATTGTGTCCTAGACAAATTTAGAAAGCAGCAAAGATGAAAAGAATATCCTCGTGAAAACAACACGATGGTACCTGAGGTTTGAGAAAATTTCTCGTAAACGAGGCTTGGTGGTGAAGTTTGAGCATGTGACGTAATCATGCACAAGACTTATTCACTGGTAATTAAGCTTTAATTAAAACGTCATAATGAAACGAATTGAAAACAAGGAAAGCTAAAGTGGGGATTACATCCGGAGGGGCTTATAACCGGATGTATTTTTTGGTTTAGCGGTAGATGGGTTCATAAGCGAGGGCCTTATAAGTGGGGCGGGGGGGGGGGGGAGGGCTTATAGGCGACAGTTTACGGGGTTTATTAACAATAGGTTTAGAGACAGACAAAAATTACTTTACGAGATTATCTGAATACTAACTAGTAGCTCTGATTTTCAAAGAATTCCAGCAAGTTTTGACATTTTCTTTTGCATTTATTTGATGTTTCAGGTTTTTCGCACAACAATGAGCCGAATACACCTGGCTACCCAGCATTCCATTCGAATGGGTGCCGTGAGTGGTGTTAATCAGTACTTTAGAGGTCGGGTCACGTGCCTGCAAATATATGGAATGATGTTGACCTCCAATCAGATAGCGACCATAAAGAAGAAGTGTGCTGCTAGGGACCGTAAGTGGCTTAATGTAATCTCTATGCAATCAGTGTATTTTACAATTATTCCACGAGCGTGCGTTAGATAAGAGATGGTTGATAGCCGACCAGGCGGGAAGCGTCGAGTTGGCTATAACCATCTCATATCCAACAAGAGTGAGTGGAATATTTTTTTTTTTATTAAAAACGCCCCTAAAATGTAGAACAAATTAAAATAAAAATAAAAGCGCCCCAAGGAATCACGCGTACGCTAACCATTTGTGTAGAGCAAGGTATAATGGCTCATATACCATGATGGCTAAGCCAATGAAAACTCTTGAACTGCATTATCTAATGATCCAGTTTTTAATATAATAATGTATTGTTGAATTGCATTCCTTTGAATAACCATTTTCTCTTCCTCTTATATCACGACTTTTTTTTATTATTTCAGAGAAAGATCCTTGTCTTTCCAGCCCATGTAAAAATGGCGGAAGCTGTATCGTCGCTTCAAAAGATAAAACTGGTTATCGTTGTCGCTGTAAACCTGGTTATCGTGGGCATAGATGTGAAGGTAATAAATAAACAAACAAATAAATAAATAAATAAATAAATAAATGAATAACTTTCAATTCGTTTTCTCTGTCACTTCTGGTTAAAGAAATTATCCTTGTGGTTGCTGAAAAAAAAGCAGCCTGCTAATTGCAATTGCAAGGATAGTATTAATCACTTTGAACTCTCTATCGGCTGTCCACTGCTTATTATGTGGCTTGTGTTTGTAGCCGATATAACGTGCGCTCTGAATGGCCAATTCTAGAGCATTTTTCTCCCGTGATGTCCACGAGCCGTTTACGGGTCTGCAAAAGCAAAGCAAAAACCGGGTCAGCGGTGCTCATGGCGGTCGGATGTGCTTTTACGATCTCCTGCTACTTCACGTTATTTTGCCTGCTTTTACGAGCTTCAGCAACTGACTACAACTACTCTGGGAGTCCACTAACATCTGTGACTTCCAGCATCTCTGTTGATCTACGAATTTTATCTGAACGACAATTTTGTGACGAATTATTGATACTTCCATCTGGACCATATGGCGGCGATCTTGCTTTGGAAGGACGGCTTCGACGAATTAGGTATTTTTCCATACGAATTGCTTACCATACGAATGGAATTACTACATTTAATTCATCTCCCTTTAAAATTATATGCAGCGGTGATGTTGAAACTAATCCAGGCGACGAAACTGTCGTTAATTCGTCTTCCAATGCAATATCTTCAACCAGAAATCTTCGATATTTACTACTCAATGCCAGAAGTTTGAGAAACAAGGTTCTTGATTTGCAAGCCTTGTTGCTGGAGAATTTTTTTCCGGTCATAGCTATTACAGAAACATGGCTCGACGCTAGCTTCATGGACTTCGAATTGGGTCTGAATGATTACTCTATTCGTCGCAAGGACAGACAAGATCGTAGAGGTGGAGGTGTCTTACTAGCGATACATACAGACTTAATTTCGATACGAAGAAGGGATCTGGAGATCGATGACAGAATTGAAACCGTAACGGTGGACATTTGTCAAAAATCAATGGACAACATCCTATTTGGAGTCTGCTATAGACCACCTAGTGCTGATATGGAATATTCCCTCATATTACGTCAATGTCTGGAGAGAATTGAAATGACTAGATTTGCTACCTGCTATCTTGTGGGCGACTTCAACTTCCCAAGCATTGACTGGTATGGTTTGACTCCCACCTCAATCGATGCATGTACTGTTGATTTTTGTGACGTGCTCAACGATCATTTTCTGGTTCAATGTAACTTCAATCCAACAAGAATGCTAAATGAAACTGATGGCAATATTCTTGATTTAAATCTGACCAAAATCCCTGATTTGGTTAGTAATGTTGAAGTACTGACTGATCATTTTAACTCTGATCATTTTCCTGTCAGCTTTAGTATTAAAATTTTGTCTGGTCGCCCTCGTAAGACTATCCCAAGGAAGGTCTACAATTTTAAGAAGGCAAACTTTACTAAACTGAACGTAGGATTGTGCCTTCTTGGAAGAGGATGTGGACATTTGTACTGAAAGAGTCAACGATCTATTATTGACTGCTGCTGATATGTGCATTCCAACCTTTACTGTAAGAAAGAAAATTAATCCTCCATGGATCACCAAGGACATTCTCAATAAGATCAAAAAGAAAAAAAGGTTATGGCGAAAACTTAAAGCTCATCCATCAGAAGCCCTTAGCAGAAAGTTTAAAGAGTTACCAAGATCAGTCAAACAGCTTATAAGATCTGAGTATAAAAGGTATCTGCAGCACCTGTCCAGTCAACTGAAGGCAAACCCAAAACGATTTTGGAGCTACCATTCAATTAAGTCGAAATCAAAAAGGCTTCCTGAAGTAAACACTTACAACGGAAGATCTGTGACGAAACCTCAACAACAAGCTAATTTATTCAATATTCACTTCCACTCAGTTTTTTGTAAACAGAGCACTCGGGTACCAGCTCCAAAACAGATTGACTTACAAGACTCAAGACTTGATGTCCTCACCAACCATGTGACACGTGGCACTAAAGAAGTTCAAAAATTGCTTAACCAACTTAATGCTAATAATTCTTGTGGAGTTGATAAAATGCCTGCTCGCCTACTTAAAGAGACTGCTGTCACATCTGCAATTCCCCTGAGTGCACTGTTCAATTTATCATTCAATCAGGGACGCCTACCTAAATTATGGAAATCAGCAAATATCACACCTATACATAAGGATGGTGATTGAGAGCCAGTAGAAAATTATAGAGGCATCTCACTCTTGACTATAATTGGAAAATGCCAGGAGAGAATAGTGTACCATGCTATTTATAATCAAGTTATCAGTTTTATACACGACTCTCATCATGGGTTCCTCACTGGTCGCTCTTGCACTACCCAACTACTCTTGGTACATCATGACTGGTTCAAGGCCTTGGATAGGAGTGGCCAGGTCGATGTAGTATTTATTGACTTTTCAAAGGCTTTTGATCTTGTCTGTCATGACATTCTCTTGACCAAACTTTATAAATATGGTGTTCGCGGAGTATTGCTTGATTGGTGCAGAGATTATCATGTTAACAGATCGTCAACAGCGTGTAGTAGTGAAAGGAGAGGCTTCTGATTGGCTACCTGTAACCTCTGGTGTCCCACAAGGTTCTTTGTTGGGACCTTTATTTTTCATAGTGTATATCAATGATTTACCTGGGGTAATTAGTAAGGGCAGTTCAATCGCTTTTTATGCTGATGACAGTAAAATGTACAGGGTTATTAATACTCAAGAAGATCTGTCTAATTTTCAGAGTGACATAGATAAAATATCAGAATGGTGTAAGAGGAATAAGATGATAATGAACACTAAGAAATGTAAGATCATGCACATAACCAGGAAAAAATCACCTTTAGTTGGGGAATATTTTATTGAAGGTCGACCCTTAGAAAGTGTCAATGTGCACAAAGATTTTGGACTGTTTACTGCCAGTGATCTCTCATGGAATCAACATACAGATAAAATTACTGCTAGGGCTAATAGAGTGTTGGTGTTATTTGTCCTCCGTATTTGCGAATACACAACAACTGGCGACGAGGATGGGATCCAGCTAAACAAGCACAAGCGGTAAACGGAAGTGGGCTCGTGAAATTCACGTGAGAAGTTTAACGACACGACAGAAAATGCCGGACGAAGCACCGAACACGAGTCAAACCATTGGCAAAGTGACGAAGTATGTTGTGGGGACGGATTGGGAGTCCTACACCGAACAGCTGGATTTTTGCTTCCTCGCAAATGGCGTTGGGGATGCCAAGACGAAGAAGGCTGTTCGTTTGACGAACCTTCCTGTGGAAACTTATCAATTGGCGAAGGACTTGGTGGCTCCCGCGCAGCTGAAGGATGAAGCCATTACGTACGATGTCATCGTGGAACGAATGAAGAAGCAACTTAAACCCGAAAGGTCAGCACTGGTCGCGAGGTATGAATTCGATAACCGAGCCAGGAATTCCGGTGAGTCAGTTAGTCATTATGTAGCCACTTTGAAGCACTTGGCCACGGAATGCAAGTTTGGAGAAGCTGTGCGAACTGAGCGTCTCCGTGACCGGTTAGTCTCGGGTATTCGCGACCCGAAGATGATTACTGACTTGTTGAAAGTAAAACTCGCGGACCTTACTTTTGAACTTGCGGTTCAAAAGTGCCTAGCTATAGAGCAAGCTAATAAAGATGTTCAAGTGCTTCAGGGAGAACAAGGGCCAGACATTCCAGTCAATAAACTTGACACTGCCCAACCTAGGGAGGGACAGGCTCCACCCAAGTTGCCACAAAAGACACAGGGTTCCCGGGGTAAGGACACCAAGCCACCTAAACCTTGCTACCGTTGTACAGGGTCACACAAATCGCAAAAGTGCCCCTTCATTAAGGAACGCTGCTTTCACTGTGGCATAATTGGACACACACAGCGAGCATGTAAGAAGAAACAAGCCACTCAACAAGTTACTGTCGCTGGAGTAAATGTTATGGAGGGTGCTGATTCAGAAGAAAGCGATGGGGAATATGGGGAACTTTACCATGTTTCTGACAGTAAGAATAGAAAGCCCATTTCTCTTGAAGTCTACCTCGAAGGTCGACCTGTGATCATGGAGCTGGATACAGGTTCTGCTGTGTCAGTTGTGAGTGAGGGGGTGTATAAGGAGTACCTGCGTCATGTTCCGTTAAAGGACACCCCTTTGAAGTTGCGTACGTACACGGGCGAGTCAGTAAAACCTATGAGGTTTTGCTATGTGACTGTGCAGTACAAAGGGCAATCTAAAGAGCTTCCAATTTACGTGATGAAGAACGAGGGACCCACCCTGTTTGGCAGAGAATGGCTGGAGTCCATTCAATTAGATTGGCCTTTACTTCAGTTAGAAACATCAGACACCAATCCAGCCCTGGAAGAAGTTTTGAACAAACATACAAGTGTTTTCTCGGACGGTCTAGGCAGGATGAAGAAAATTCAGGCGCGGGTCCAGCTAAAAGAGAGTGCTCGACCGCGATTCTGGAAAGCCCGCCCGGTAGCGTTAGCTCGTAAGCCAGCAGTGGAGGAGGCGTTGAGAGAGCTAGAGGCTGAAGGGGTTATTAAAAAGGTGACCACTAGTGAGTGGGCTGCTCCAATTGTGACCCCTGTGAAGAAGGATGGTAGTGTTAGGGTGTGCGGTGACTTCAAGGTGACAATCAATCCACAGTTGGATGTGGACGAATACCCTCTTCCACGCATCGATGATATTTATGCCAACCTTGGTGGGGGTACATTGTTCAGCGTTATTGACCTGCGTCATGCCTACCTGCAAATGGAGGTTGAGGAGCAATCCAGGCCATTCCTTACCATCAACACAACCCGCGGTTTGTACCAGTACCAACGTTTACCTTATGGCGTGGCTTCAGCACCAGCCATTTGGCAGCGGGCCATGGACCAGGTCTTAGAGGGTTTACCAGGGGTCTTCTGCTACCTGGACGATATCATTGTGACCGGCAGTACTATGGAGGAACACCTTGAGCGGCTGGTTGCGGTGTTGAAGAGGCTGGAAGAGTATGGCTTGAAGGCAAACCGAGAAAAGTGCAAATTACTCAGAAGCTTTGTGGAGTATCTGGGACATGTCATCTCTGCTGAAGGACTGCACCAGTCTCCCAAGAAAGTCAAGGCCATCACCGAGATGCCAACACCGCAGGATGTCACACAACTGCGCGCTTTCCTAGGCATGGTCCAGTATTATGCCAGGTTCTTACCAGACTTGGCTACCCATCTGGCTCCGCTGCATCGGCTGTTACAGAAAGAGGTGAAGTGGTCTTGGGGAGCTGAGGAAGAAGCTAGCTTCAGAGTGGTGAAAGAGATGCTTCTACAAGATAAGGTTCTCGTGCACTATGACCCTGACTTGCCACTAGTTCTGGCCACAGATAGCTCCTCTTATGGTCTTGGCGCTGTATTGTCACACCGTACTCCAGAGGGTGAGGAGCGGCCCATTGCCTATGCATCCCGTTCTCTGTCAGAAACAGAGAAGAAGTACTCGCAAATCGAGAAAGAGGCCTTATCCCTAGTCTGGGGTGTGAAGAAGTTCCAAACCTACTTAGAGGGTCGTCATTTTACCCTGGTTACAGACCATCAGCCCTTGAAGTACATAATGGATCCTGGGAAGGCCGTGCCAGTTACCGCAGCAGCAAGGATACAGCGTTGGTGTCTCTTCGTAGGCGCTTTTGCATACAGCATTGAGTTCCGAGGGACCAAACAGCATGCTAATTGTGATGGTCTATCCCGCCTTCCGCAACCACGGGCACCTGTTGACAAGCCAGATGAAGTGGAAATGTTCCATACGACTGTGGTCGAGGCCTTACCAGTCACCGAACAAGAGCTGAGAATGCAGACTCGGAGAGACCCAGTACTTTCCCGTGTCCTAGAGCTCGTGCAGTGGGGATGGCAAGAAGCAGAAGTCCACCCAGAGCTAATCCCTTATGCTCATCGTGCGAGTAAAATCACGATCCATCATGGGGTTCTGATGTGGGGTAGTAGAGTAGTCGTCCCAACCAAACTGAGAGAGAGAGTTTTGGAAACCCTACATGAGGGTCACATCGGTATGGTCAAGATGAAAGGTCTGTCCCGGGGTTACGTTTGGTGGCCAAACATTGACAAGGACATCGAAGGAGCAGTCCGAAATTGCGAAGGATGTCAGGAGACAGCAAATAATCCAGCTCGTGCACCCCTGCATCGGTGGGAGTACCCTGCCCTTCCCTGGCAAAGACTGCATGTTGATTTTGCTGGGCCATTTCAGGGGAAGATGCTGATGGTGGCGATCCATGCACACAGCAAGTGGCCTAAGATTTTCGTGCTGGAGAACACCACTGCTGAGGAGGCCGTGAGTGTACTGCGTTCCCTGTTTGCCCGCATGGGACTTCCCGATCAGATTGTGTCTGACAACGGGCCCCAGTTCACATCAGAAACTTTCATGCAACCACTGATCTTAGCCCTGCACAACTCCTGTTAGGCCGAAATGTCAAGACAAGGTTGGACCTAATTAAGCCCGACATTCAAAGAGAGGTCAACAAAAAGTTGCTCCAGCCAAACAAAAGCACCTTGAAGAGTTTTGACCACAGCCAGAATGTTTGGGTCCGCAACTACCGTAGAGGTCCAAAATGGGTGCGGGGCACAGTCATTGGGCAAACGGGTCCAGTCTTGTACACAGTCAAGGTAAATGACCAAACCTGGAAGCGCCATGTCGAGCAACTACGAGATCGCAACATCTGTCCATCTGCAACGGAAGTGGTGAATGATGGTGCTGTTCCTGAGGAGGTGGAGCATGGAGTGCCTGCTGTTGTGGGGTCCGAGTGGAAGGATGTGCCGCCCCTGGCTGTGACGCCCACTAGAGAGGGTCACCCCCCTGAGCCTGAAAGTCAGCGACCGATTCCAGAACCTGAGTTGATTGCTAACAGCACCGGTCGAGTTGTCAAAGCACCCACCAGATTGAAAGACTATGTTTGTGACTAAGGAGAACTGTACTGTTGGGACTGTTTTTACAGTACCGACATTTTACCTGAGAGACTTTGTTATTTGTTCTTGAACTTTGTTTTATTTTTGTTTTGTTTTGTTTGTTAACATTGTTTAGTCTTAAAAGGGGAGGAAACTGTTAGGTTTTCCCGGTTGGGCTCCCTGTTTGTCACGTGATCTGTTTTCCATATTTGGCCTCCCACGAGGTCCTCGCGTTCAGTTGAATAAAGAGTGTTCCGCCATCTTGGTTTAGTCTTTTATTTGTCCTCCCTATTTGCGAATACACAACAGTTGGGATTGGTTAAAAGAACTTGTGGAGATCTCAAGGACATTGATACTAAGAAAACACTATACTGTGGTCTTGTGAGACCTTTATTGGAATATTCATGCGAAACTTGGAACCCTCATACAAAACGTAACATTGATAAATTAGAGTCTGTTCAGCGAAGAGCCACCAGATGGATTACTAAGTCTGATGATGATTACGGTCTTAGATTATCGAAGTTAAAATTGTTGTCTTTATTTAATAGGAGGTTTATTAGAGATACTACATTTTTGTTTAATGTAATTAATGAGCATTATGATATAGATATCTCAGACAAGCTCATGTTTTGTAAGGACAGAAGCACAGGCCACAACTTAAGGGAAAATGACACACAGGATCTTATCCCAAATCTAAGTAGGACTAATGGTTTTAAATATAGTTTTTTTTTAACCGGATTGTTAATGAATGGAATAGTTTACCTAATCACATTAGAGAAGCAAATTGTATTGGAACTTTTAAAAGGACTGTTTTAAGTTATCTTATGGATAATTAGAATATTTGTATATTTGTATTTGTATTTGTATTTGTATTTGTATATTTGTATATATATTTTAAATTTTGATAAGTGGGGACATCCCTAGTATGGTGCCATTGCGCTTTTGGTTGTCTCCTTCTCCACTGCTTTTTGTTTGTTTGTTTGTTTTTAGTTAGTTATCTTAATTTTTCATAATGTATTCGTATTGTATGGAGTAAATTGCAATAAATAAATAAACAAAAAGCCATATAATAAACAACTTGTTAACCTCGATCGATTGTTCGGTAAAGATCTCAAACCTTGGCCTTGCCGTATTAACCTCGCCATTGTTTGGACAATAAGGCAAGGCGGTCTCACTCACGGCACGGTTAACAAGTAGTTATTAATATCGCCGTAATTTGCCCGTTCCTCGTTTGTTATTCTCTTTACTGTAAGGCAAAATTAAATTTGGATTGGCGTATTAAACTTAGTTTAATTAAGATTAATTAATCAGGCTATTTTACTATTGCTGGAGCTGGAGTTTAATGTTTAGGCGCATAAAAAACGAAAAAGACTGTCCAAGGTATATTACGAACCTATTACCTAGAGATGCAGATAACAGGAGTGTCACCAGAGCTGACCGCTATGGAATGTGTAATTTGGTGTGTCCACGTTATAATAGGGAAACTGAAGGGAGGGGGAGTACTTTTCAAGTTCGTGGGTTTAAGCTTTGGAATGCGATTCACTCGATAAGAAAGACACCGTTGACACCTTTAAAACTGCTCTTAAAAAATACTTTTTAGCCTAGTTTCTACGCTACGTGTATAAATGTCTTTTCATCAGAGAATTCTGATGTATATACTTTCTCTCATTTCCTAGTATTTTACATTTTTAATTTACTGTATTTGTCTTAGTATTATTATTACAGTAGAATCTCTATTAAGCGGCCCCCAATTAAGGGGCCAACTTTTATTTGGCGGCCAGCGGCCAAAGTCCCAGACAAATTGTCAGCTATACACTGTAATAAAAACATCTATTCAACGGCCACCTCTATTAAGCGGCCGCGGCCAGCTCTTGCCGTCCCAAGCGTGATTTTGTTTTCTTTTATACCTCTATTAAACGGCCAGGAAGATTTGAAGTTGGACGTTTTTAGCCAAATAAATCTAAAAGAATGACTGTGGAAAAGTAATTGTTTCTTTGGCTTTTGTTGACGTTATGGACCATATTATAACCATCATTGTTCTACTTTTTCTCCACTTGCATTTGTTTGTACATATATATTTGATAAAGTGAAAACTGGACCACGCCCAAAGTTGTTTTCGGGTGAACCTCTATTAAACGGCCACCTCTATTAAGCGGCCAGTTGTCTCGTCCCCGAGAGTGGCCGCTTAACAGAGGTTTGACTGTATTTGTAATTTAGATTGAGGGCCACTGGTTTATCAGTTTTTACTGTTGTGTGCTACCCTCAAAAAATAAAATTGTTACTTTACAGTAATACCTACAACAAGACCAACGGGAAGACCTACCACTAGATTAACAGGTAACCATTCCTTATCTTTAATTTTCTTCTTTTATATGAAAGCAACAGGCTAGAATAGATACAATGGAAACGAAAAAACCTGTTAAGGTAACGGACAACAGTTCTTCCAATAACCATGTGTTACTGTGGATAATAAGTACTGCTGCTCCTCGTGGTTCCGGGAGACGTTGAATGAATGACAAACCCGATACGTGTTATCGAACGTCAACTAACAAGTTGTCTCTTAAAAACACTAACATCAACACAAAAAGGAAAAGTAGGCAGTGGAAATTAATATACATTCTCAGAGTCAGGTACGATCTCTTTGAGTTGTCTTCTCATGGAATAAACTGATTTGGTTGCCTCATATTTCGTTTGATTATATGATTAACACAATCCTTGTGACAGTAGATTTTTAGTGCGGAAACATCATGTTCTCTTTGTCTTTGTAAGGTTCACCTGCCCGAAAGATTTCAACTACAACTGCAGGAAAGTCCACCACTCCATCTGGCACAGGACGAGTTACCACACCAGGAGTTATTACGAATATAGGTTGGTTACTTCAAAAATCAAACTTTGCATAAGTTGGATAAAAGCAATAGCATTAGGTTTAAGTTATGTGAATTTCGTCGTTTGACCAGCTCAAAGTCTTTACACCCTTTATTCATTTCTATGCAGATCCTCTCACGTGTTTGTTTCTTTAAAATTTCTTATTTCCATGGAAAATTCAACGGCATACATATATCTTATGAATATACTTTAAAGATATTTTGACATCTTTATTGTATTTTACGAGTTCTTTATCTTTAACCATATATCGATCAGTGGTACATGTATGACTACATTAGAGTGTTGGTTGCTCTTGGGAATACAAGGCAAGAAAGTTTCCTGAAACAAAATCGGAAGAGGACTCTAACACCTTCTCTGAGGAGTGGGAAGATTAAATTCTATTTATATGCAGGCCATAGAAAGCCCATACAGTATTTGAAGCCATGGTATTGTAAAATTGAGTATAATAAAAGTTAATTAGAAGTCAGTTAAAAGTTAAATCCTGTTTTCGTTTCAGACGGATTCAGAATAGAAGTTGTGGAGTACATCAACCGATTCCGACGACTCCACGGCGCAGGCCCGCTTATCCTCTCGACTCGCATTTCCATAGCCGCTCAGAACTGGGCGCAAACGTTGCTCAGTCGTGGCACCACGTCGATAGATCCGAACACGAGTTACGGCACGAATGTCTTCTCAAAGGTTGGTGCTCGAACGGGATTGGCTCAAACGTCTGTGGTCACATGGTACACTTCAGTGAAGCATTATGACTGGGCGAGACGACAGTTAAAAGTTCTCGCGTTGCCTTTCATTCACCTTATATGGCTCTCAAGTAACTTTGTAGGCGTTGGATTGACCAGGTCGCGAACTGCAAAGTTTTTTGTTGTGGTGTACTTTGACCCAATGCCGGGAAATAAACCACCATCTTTACTGAAAGACAACGTTCTACCATACACAGGTACATTCACAAAATAAGTCAAAGTAACTCTAGTAAAACGGACCTGAATGTCTCAAAGATGACTTTTTTTATCATAGCTCTTGACATGTCTTGCGTATTATTCTTATCCTCTTACTTTTTTTTTATGTTCTGCTTAAGTTAAAGCGTTTTCAAGATTTACATTCCTTTAATTGACTAGTCACTATGTAATCCTGTTAGTTAATTATATTCTTCAATTCCCTTTTATTAATTAGTCAACAAGACGTAATCGAGGACATTTTATAATGAGATTTGCTTTCTCTGATCTAACTACCTTACGTTTTGAATTTTTTTAGATGTGTTCATCCTGCTGCAGAATGGTGAGTCATTTTTTTATATTTCTTATGTTTTATATTTTCGTAATGCATCCGTAGAGTTGCTGAATGGCACCCGGCTTATTAATCGTTATTCTCCAACATGACATTTGGCAAAATTGTAATTATCTAGTCGCATTCGTCTTCTGTTCTATTCACAACATTTGTTTGATTATTTACAGTATCCTCATTTAGCACAGCACTGATGATAAATATTCTGACCCAGTGAATTATTTATTTTATTTCATTTTCTCTGTAAATTAAATTAAATCAAATTAGCCTGGCTCTAGAGAGCGGTCTTCATATGAGTGTCCAATAGCGATTGGTTTTGCATCAACTACGCTACACGATTGGCTTAAAAAAAACTCGCGCCACTATGTCATCCAATCAAAAGTAAAACCAAAACCCATTGTGACTCGCTCGCACTCTTTTCCCCGCGTTTCACGTCAGCTATATGAAATTACTTCGAGTTTTGATTGGTTAACTGTATTCTTGTCTGTGTCCTTTGAAATTGGTTTTGGTTTGACGACACTCAATTGTAAACCGCTCTATATATACAAGACTGAGACGTTGTTTAACACTGTGCTGTTTATTTAATAGCCATAGTGTCTTGCAACCCTGGCTATACGAATGAAGACGGCACTTGTTACAAGTATCACTCAGACACGCAGAATTGGGACGGAGCATTGTTCCAGAGCGCAAAGGAAAACGCTACCTTGATATCGTTTCACAAGACATCAGAGGAAACTTTCGTACAGAAACTGGTCCCTACAGGAAAAACAGGTTTAATTTGGACAGGCCTGAACGATCTGATTACTGAGGGAACTTATACTTGGTCTGACGGCACCAGCGTCGAATACACCAGCTGGAAAGTAAACGAACCAACTGGATCAAAAGAGGATTGTGTTTGCATTGAAATGTCCAGTTACGGCACCATGTCCGATGCTCCATGTACTGAGCCTCATAATTACATTTCAAGGCAACCACTTGAAGGTGAGGGCTTCACTTTAAGATTATTGATAGTTTTTGACATTTTTTATAATAGGAAAAAAGATATTTTCTTGTAGTGACCACTGTTCGTACGAAGTGGAATGCTATTTGATCGGACTGGGAAACGTGATCGTTTCCTTTTTTTCCCTTTTTAATTTTAAACTGCATACTCAAAAGAAAAAGATCTCAATGTTTACTAGTCGTTAAACATACCATGGGATGAAATCGCTTATGAATATAGTTTACAACCTGATGATCCATCCTCGCCATTCCTAATATTAATACTTGCGAATAAACACGAAAACGATGACCAAGACAGATTTACAGCTAAGACAAGTATGAACTAAAGCAATAATTTTCATTCACGAAAACGTTGTCTTCTTTTGAAAAAAAACATTTCAGGTCTCATAACATATCGAGTGAAACTTCAGCTGGTTTTCTTACTGTGGACAGATGACTATAGCCAAACGACCACACTATCGTATATGGAGCTGAAACAAAAGATAGAAATACTGGTAGGCATATAGTGCCGTAAATGGATAATTGATTCCCTTTATATAACCGCAGCGTTACAAATTCCCTCAACATAATGTATTGAGTGTGCACCCCAAGACATTGTGGACCTTTTAGGGATAATGTAAACAAAAGACCAGCCAACTTCAGAAGTGGTATTCTTGAGCCCCGGGACCACCTCTTGACCACCTGGTCACTCCTCCTCCTGGTGCAGTTAATAAAATTTATCCCTAAGCCTGAGTACCTTACTAGCTAGGCTGACGCAATCATTATCTAACTCTGGTTCTCGTTACACGTAACCATAACTTTGTTGCATTTCTTTCGTTGCAATTGTATCTTACAGGAAAAAAACAAAAAAACAAAAAAAACAATAGAAGAACAATAGCCAGGGCTTGATTGCTTGACCCATCGGCTTTATCATGATCATCATGCATCATACAACATGAAGGGCTTCAAAGAACGTTCAAACTTTCTAGATGGACAATGTCGATATAATAGATATTTCCTATTTTTATGTTTATTATTTATCTTTTTTACAATCTTCTTTTCAGCTGTTGGAAATTTTTAAAATCGACACTACTTTTGTATCGGGATACGTCGAAGAGTTCACGTAAGTAACAGTTCAAGCCGCAATATTACTGAATTGAATAATTTTCAAAGCGAATCTGTTCAATAATGGTGATGTTTATAAATAATATATTATTTCTTATTGGAAATTTAAAAAATAGTAAAAGTACGAAGCCATCCCCTCAAACGACAACCAAACCAACAAAGCCCGGAATAACGACACCTGGTTCCCAGACCACCACATCGTCTGTCTCCGTTGCAACTGGCAGACCAACTGGCAAACCAACGACCAGACCAACACTGTTTTCACCAGGAACCACGCAGGCCACAACTCCGGCTTCAAAGCCAACTTCGAGTGGGACCTCTAAGTAGGTTGCTATTTAGTTTTTGTCAGCCAATTAAACGATTATTATGCTACAAATCGAAGGCTGCTCGAGTATGTACGATTTTGAATTGTCATTAGGTGTGCAAACAACAGAACGACAAACCGACTGACCAACGAATAGACAGACGCGCAGGCTGAACGACAAACAGATGATACAGACAGCCTTCTTCATCAACTGCTTTATCTCTCGGTAATTTGTATTTGTCATGGTGAAATAATGGTGCCTTATAACTTGCCTTATAACTTGCCTTATGACACTCTCAGCGTGGTCGTCTAGCCAAATGGCATTTCGGCAACTGAATGAGCAGGATCATATAATGATCAGTGATACGACTCAATTTGTCATCGAAATGTGAGATGCAAAACTAGCATAAATTGGAGACGTTTACAATCCATATTCTCTCCCTACTTCACTACAAACTGTCTCAGTGGAAGTCATTGTTTCTTTAAAGCCCGCTACTGGTTAAGTATCTTTTTTGCTCGAATTCGCCAGTGTGAAGCCCACAGTAACGGTGTCAACCATTCTGAAGTTTGGTCCTGGTGTAGCTCCTGACCCAACTAAGCCACTTCAAGACCATTTGAGGAAGAACCTTGGGCGACTTTCAGCTCCTTTAAATCAGAAATCGCTTATTCAGTCTGTTAGGATAGTGCATCCAGGTATGGATTTTACTTTACATTTTCTACATAGATATCGTTACTGCAAAATGATAGGTTTTGCATTCGCGATCGTTGACGTGGTTCTCATTATTTCCTAAGATGTTTATGTAAACACGTTAACACAATGCCTTTCAGATCATGACTGTCTGTAATAGCGATTTAACTCTTGATCTACCAGAAGTGGGCGGCAAGGGAAGAGTTCAGTGAAGGCTTTCTATTTTGAGAAAGGGGACCGGGATTTTTGACGACGCTATCAAAATAATTTTGCAGAAGCAGGTGTATTTTGCATATAAGAAAATGTCTTTCTTACTTTAAGTCTAAGGCAAGTGTTGTTCGTTGCAGGCGTTCCACCAGCCGTATTGGGAACTTGCACCTCAAGCTGCCTCACAACCTGCGTCGTGTCTTGCAACCCATTCTGTTGTAACTCTAAAAAAAAGTATTTGAATCGGATGGCTATACAACCACCAAGACCTGTACAGCTACCGTGTATCCCTAGTGCTGACAACATTTGTCCGCCTCAGATGAATCCCCCTGTAAAGGCAACGAAAGTAACAGATCCTCCACAGCATATAATTCATCTGCCACCTCCGCAGATGCAACCACCATGACGTGGCTCCTTTATATCATTATAAAAGACAAAACATTCCATAGGCCATTTCCGAGTTACCATGTACCTCTGTTTCAAAACGAGTCCTCGTGCAAAACCTTTCATATGAAAATGACTTTGATTTGCATGAAAATGAACCTGCCTCAGAAATGGCCTATTGGAATGTCAAGAGAACTAAAACTATTTCTATTCATTATGTTTGCAGAAAAGACATGTAAAATGCAGTTCATGGGTTAAAAGTTAGTCCGCCGTTTAACGAGCTGTTATAAAAACCCAACGATCGAAGAATTGTGCATTTTGTTTATCTGTATTCTATTTACAGCATTTAGTTTCCTTCACTAATTTTAGGATCTCAAGAACATTACAATATTTTACAGCTTGTGCTGATAGTTATTGCCTTCTATGTTTAGCAGTATTAAATCCGTTTTTCTTCTTGAAGAAAGTGTCGACTTCTGTGTCTGGATCATCATGTAAAATCTCTCTTGATTATTAATTCAAGAGCCCTAAAACTATAGTGTGTTATTTTTGTTATTTTCACTGTCCTATATTTTCAGTCTGGTGGAGGCATGGTGGCCTCATGGTTAGTGCGCTCGTCTCCGGATCGAGTGGTCCGGGTTCGAGTCCTAGCCAGGGACATTGTGTTCTTGGGCAAGATAATTTACTCTAGCAGTGCTTCTCTCCATCCAGGTGAACAAATGGGTACCGGCGAATTTAATGCTGGGGGTAACCCTGCGATGGAGTGGCATCTCATCCAGGGGGGAGTAGAAAAACTCCTAGTCGTTTCATGCTACGAAAACAGGGATAAGCTCTGGCCTGATGGGCCACTCGGCGCGTTTAATTTGCAGACTTAGCCTATATTTCCGGTGTAGTGACTGAAAAAGGAAAAAGAACTATTTGGTTAGGACTCACACTACATGATTTAAGAGATTCAGTCACGGGTATACGAGTAAGAACAATACAAACATAGCATAGGCAGCTCACAACACCGAAAAACGAGATGAGCAACCCAAAACTAGGTTAACCTGAGACAAAAGGGAAAACAAACATAGCCGGTCTTTAGAACCTGCATGGGCAGGGTACCATAAGTGTTGTTTAACAAATCCCCATGAACCACGAGAGTATTTTGTAGAACCCCTGGCTTGCTTAAAGTCAAAATAAAATTCAAAACAGTTCGTCCAGTAGACAAAGCCGGTTTGCCGTCAAAAACATAACGTTCAATGACTTTTTTTTATTTCAAAAGAGCTTAAATCTTACTAGATCGAGAAAGGACAAATTATGGGCACACCTCTAATTATCTGATTGTTCAGTTTTTTGATAGACCCTAAACTAAAAATAAACTTGTGGAATTGCAGGTTTCTAAAAATCAATTTTAAATAAACAATTCTTCGAATCTGAACTTCTTTTCCGTAGATAATGAATATATTTATGTACTACAATAAAGACTCAACTAATGGCTGTACTGTGCTAATAGCTAACCTTGGTGAGTACTTATGATGTACTGTAGCTGTAAGTTCTAACTCATTAGGGCCTTTCCGTTTGCAATCGGCTTGCTTCACAGGATTTAAAGACTTTACTTTATATAGGTCTTCATCGGTTTTGTTCTCGACATGCAGTAGACGTTGTTTTAATTCCAGTGAAATGACTTCATCCCTTGAATATTATCTCATTCAATTATAACGAAACGTTGCCTTAATCATTTCAGTTCAAATACTTTATTCTTGGCATATAGAAACAACCACAAAAATGTTGTAGATATTATGATATTTCAAAAGATATTCTCCATGCCTAAAAATTTATCTGAAATACTTTTCAGTCTTGCTGAAGTCTGACCAATGCGCTTGCCAATCAACGCACAAACTGAAATTCTAGACTTCCTGGATTGAGTTTCTTTATAACATTTAAGAGTTATTTAAAATGCTTGCTGACTGTCCACGATTTCTCTGTTCACGGTTCTTACATTGTGGTGCACCACCAATTTCTCCGTTAGGTAGACTATTACAAAGACGACCAGTTAGCAAAACAATTTAATGGCCATCTTGACAAATTGATCGCTTAAAGCTTCATCCCACAGCTAACAGTATAGAGGTTTGAGTACTACTTGTAAGAGTATAATCAAAATGACACAAGCACGCCTTCTGGTCCTGTTATTTCAGAAAGTACATCAAGTTCATTTTAACTTTTCTAAAAAAATTCATCGATTGATTGATTGATTCCTCGCCAATCTACCTCATGCCAAATGGCACATGGTCTCATTCAGTTTAAATTTTCTTGTTTAATTTCATATTAGTGAATTTTGTATAGTCAGGAAGTCATCTCCTTACTTCGTTCCCCGAATGCAATTCAGTGCATGCCTTCATTACGAGTTATGTATGTATGGTTCTCATATAATCGCCCAGATCGTTTCGATCGTCGCGATCGTTTGCAACCGCCGAGTTAATCAGAGGCGATCCAAGCGATTGGGAGCAATAAAGGGATTTTCATATAATCGCCCCAATCGTCTGGTATGAGTAAAGCGCGCGGTCAAGGCCTGGGCCTGATGGAACACTCTTTCGTTTCTTCAAGTAACGTCATCTTCTCTCTGCCTTGGGGACATCCAAACCAAACTTTTCTCCTATAGCTTTTTAAGAGTTAAACCTAATATATTTATTTTAATTTATAGTCATTTGAATACTTGCTGTATATAATCTCGTATTTTTGAACTTGTTCCATGAACAATGCCTGATTAAACTCAAATGTTTTAATGACCATGTTG
The DNA here is from genome assembly GCF_964199315.1 of Orbicella franksi. NCBI lineage: Eukaryota > Metazoa > Cnidaria > Anthozoa > Scleractinia > Merulinidae > Orbicella > Orbicella franksi. The sequence goes on from NC_138146.1 coordinate 29,972,529, forward strand.
GTTGTGAGGCCGTGTTGAGACCTGGATAATACTGATGCACCATGGGACAGTTTGGATCGCTTCGATCGTCTCCCGGTGAGAAAGTAGTTCTCATAAAATCGTTCACGATCGCTCCGGTCTGCGACCAATCGCCCGGATAGAACACGGACGATCCAAGCGATCGCGATCGCTCTAATCGCTACCAGCATTAACAATCATCTGTGTAAGACCACTTTTTGAAGTGACAGCGGTGATTGAAACGATCGGGGCCATAATATGAGAACCAGCCTTAAGCGTTCTCCTACGTCGTTAGCCTTGCGGCATTCGGCTGGCACGTGTCAGTGTTGGACATTTACACAGACTTGTTCTCTAGGACCTTGAGCTCATTGAACATCGGCGAAGATTCTCAAGGTTTTAGTGAGTAAAAATTAGAAAAGTCAGGGAGATTATGGAAAGAAAACAGAAATGAGACTCAGCAGTCGTTTTTCACAACAGAAATGTAATACTGGATCTTATTTAGGTGCTGCCGTACCGTGTGTTAACTTCCGTTCTAGCATCTCTCGCGCTTTCCACATTCCGGGTAGGATAAAAAAAAAAAAAAAAAAACTAACTAGCACTACTCTAAAAAACAAGGTCAGTTCACTGAAGAAAAGTTCACGCGCCATGTTTCAAGGTGGCCCAATCCTGAAATGTGATTATTTTCTGCCAAATGATGGGTTTCTATTTTTTTTATTTTTTATTTTTTTTCACAAAAATAGTTAAAGTTTTTGAAACGGTGGAAATGGTTAATTGAATTATGCTCTGTCGGCCAACGTTTATTAAACGTCGTTTACTCGAATATTGTTTTAACGGGTTACTTGTGAAGTTCCACCGTACATTGAAAAAGAAAAACTGGATATTATCGGAGTAGTGACAATAGCAAATAGTTATTATTGTTAGCGAGGAGAGAAAACGTTTCAGTGGATGATTCTGGTTTTCTTTCAGACTGCAATGGCGTCACTACACTTCTTGCTGTTTCTGCAGCTAGCCATTGCTGCTCTTTTCTTTCAACAGAGCAATGGTAAGTTCTCAAAAGATTCTAGAACCTTTCTGCAAAAGAACGAGAACAACAATGTTCAAGAATGGTTATTCAACCCAGGGTCCTTCTGGATACCAACCATGATGTTGAATGGGCCACCCTAGCTAAATAAAGGTTTTTCTCACTTACAGTTACCCAGTAAAACGAAAATAACGAATACGGTAGTTCATAAATAGCTGTGTCTCAATGGATAATGCTTATGGAGAAAAGTGAGTCACTCTTTTGCTTGCAGTATGATGTTCAGTCTACTCTCCTTATTGTTTTAATTAATAGTTACTCAAAAGAACTATTTCATACCATCCAACCGATCTAATCGTTGAAAATAGATTCGAACTTAGATAAAGACTTTCAACATCAATTAACTTTATTTTAACAGGAGCCTTCTGTAGACGATCGGTTGATATTGCCTTTGCAATAGATGCCTCGGGCAGTGTGGGAAGTTGGGGATATTACCAAGAAAAGACCTTTGTACGCAATACCATCGCCAGATTCGGAATCTCGCGCTCAGGCACGCACGCCGCGGTCATAGTTTACAGCACGGGTGCGCAGGTCGCGATATCGCTCACTCAGTACACCAGCTACTCGAGATTCTACTATGCCGTACAACGAATTCCTTACACTAGAGGACTGACAAGGATTGATTTAGCACTGAAAGTGGCAGCCGAACAAGTGTTTTCGGAAGATGGCGGTGTACGGAGTAATGTACCCAAAATACTGGTGCTGATGACGGACGGTTTTCAAACTCGTACCAGGGATTCCTTACCGCTTGACAAGGCGGTGCTGCCTTTGAAAGCTCAAGGCGTGCAAGTGTACGCTTTGGCTATAGGGCAATACACCAAAGAATATGAATTGAGGTTAATCGTGGAGAAGTCATCACATATTTTTCGATCCAGCAGGTTTAGTGGTCTAAAGAGAGTGATAGGAAGATTGGCAGTAACCACATGTAGAAATGGTGAGTATGTACTGCAGTAAAAATCAAACCGTTCATGATTAATTTTCTGTCTTCTGACACGTGCGCTATTGAGATTAGTTACAAATTCATCACATGCTAGCTCGCACTTCGTTTTTTTTTTCTCAAACCGTTTACTTTTAACAAATTGTTTATATCGCTCCTTGTTTCTGGATCGTTGCCATAGTTCTTCCCATACTTATTTAATTCAAATCTCAAATGCAAAAGACCAAAAAAGTAAAATATTCCTATGTTAGTTAAATCCGTTTTAGTTACGACGAGATTAACGCCAATTTTTTTTCTTCCAACTTACAGCTCTCCCTGTGGCATTTGCGATCTATCCACTGAACACGCAAACCCGGGGAAGGGACATCAGCGCACGAAGAGCCCCCACGGGGTATTTAAGTTCAGTAACCAGTGCAATGGGGCCGTATGGGAGACCTGGGGGATCTTTTTATCTACAAGGAACACCCAACAGCTACATCGACTTCCCTAATTCAGCTACAGGAAAACTTGACACGTGGACGTCAATTTCTATATTTTTATGGGTTTATCCCGAGGAAAAACCCGGCCCGATCGTCAACTATCGAAAAAGCGGGCACGGTCTTGGTCTTTGGCTGTCAGGCACGCGTGTGCTTGAGGGTCGTGTTTACAGTCGTCGAAGTTACTACAGAAGAAAACTGCACTTTACTCATTTCGTGCCAAGAAGATGGTATTATGTGGGTCTCATATACGATAACACCCACGGATATGCAACCTTGTGGGTCAACGGACGGGTGGTAGGATGATTTCCATTGTACATATTTGAACAATGTATAAATATCATTAATAACTCCCTATTTAAACTATGGTTCATGTGCATGAGGTTACTGCTCCCAAACACATTTAAAACGATAGCTAGTGTGACAAAAACGCGCATTGCGCTTAATTTTCTTCGCGAGAACACCAGAGAACAGGCAGTTCCCGTATTTCTTAAGGCCAATTGCCTTCCAGTGTTATTCTTGTTTTTCCACCAGTTTTACTACTTGATGTATGATGAGCACAAAAAAAGCCTGGATTAAATTAAATTCAGTACAATGCATAACTAACTATAACACCAGATCATCCACGAATAAGCGCTTCTATGTAAAATTTTCAAGAACAGAGGAAACGATAAAATCCTTTAAAAGGATATCCTTTATGCATCAGATAAGCAAATTTTACCCCAAGCTTCGCTATTAAGGCGGGACGTAACCTAAAATTCTGAAAGAAATTCGAAGTTTTGTTATTCACGGAACTCGAACCTTAAGGTATTGAAATATTATTTTGACAAGTACCGTTACTTTAAGTTTAAAGCTCGTTTTCTCAAAACGAGTTATTTTCGCCTTCGAGAAAAGATATCTTGAGAAGGATTTATTCAATTGAGCTAAAATTTTCAGGATTTGTTGTTCTTAGTGCGTTCTGTGGGATAAGCATAGAACTTTTCCATGCAGTGCATTCTGTCGAAGTTATGTATTGAAACGTATGCTAGATTTTCTGTGAGATTTAACTGGTCATCACTTCGTGCATTTTTAACTTTTCAAAAATCTCTATGCTTATCCCAGGAAGCTATTTGTTTTCTTTTATAAAATGTAAAAAATTATTCCTTTTGATCAGTTCTTGTAGGAGTTATCTTTTCTCAAGTAAGCCCTGGCATTCCTCAGCAGGTGGCAATATTAATCAGCGGGTGTCAGGTTACAATACAGTTATAGGGTACAGAAATACTTTTTCCATAATTTTTGGTCTTTAAGCTTTTTAAAAATGTATACTTTGCCATGGTTTGGAGTTAAATCTTAGCCGCGAGAAAGTGTTTAAAACATGGTGTTGTTTCAAGTCCCACCTTAAAATGCAAATTAAAAATTGTGTCCTGGACAAATTCAGAAAGCAGCAAAGATGAAAAGAATACCCTCGTGAAAACAACGCAATGGTGCCTGAGGTTTGAGAAAATTTCTCGTAAACGAGGCTTGGTGGTGAAGTTTAAGCATGTGACGTAATCGTGCATAAGACTTATTCACTGGTAATTAAGCTTTAATTAAAACGTCATAATAAAGCGAATTCAAAACAAGGAAAGCTAGAGTGGGGATTACATCCGGAGGGGCTTATAACCGGATGTATTTTTTGGTTTAGCGGTAGATGGGTTCATAAGCGGGGGCCTTATAAGTGGGGCGGGGGGGGGGGGGAAGGGCTTATAGGCGACAGTTTACGGAGTTTATTAACAATAGGTTTAGAGACAGACAAAAATTACTTTACGAGATTATCTGAATACTAACTAGTAGCTCTGATTTTCAAAGAATTCCAGCAAGTTTTGACATTTTCTTTTGCATTTATTTGATGTTTCAGGTTTTTCGCACAAGAATGAGCCGAATACACCTGGCTACCCAGCATTCCATTCGAATGGGTGCCGTGAGTGGTGTTAATCAGTATTTTAGAGGTCGGGTCACGTGCCTGCAAATATATGGAATGATGTTGACCTCCAATCAGATAGCGACCATAAAGAAGAAGTGTGCTGCTAGGGACCGTAAGTGGCTTAATGTAATCTCTATGCAATCAGTGTATTTAACAATTATTCCACGAGCGTGCGTTAGATAAGAGATGGTTGATAGCCGACGAGGCGGGAAGCATCGAGTTGGCTATAACCATCTCATATCCAACAAGAGTGAGTGGAATAATTTTTTTAATTAAAAACGCCCCTAAAATGTAGAAACAAATTAAAATAAAAATAAAAGCGCCCCAAGGAATCACGCGTACGCTAACCATTTGTGTAGAGCAAGGTATAATGGCTCATATACCATGCTGGCTAAGCCATTGAAAACTCTTGAACTGCATTATCCAATGATCCAGTTTTTAATATAATAATGTATTGTTAAATTGCATTCCTTTGAGTAACCATTTTCTCTTCCTCTTATATCAAGACTTTTTTTTGTATAATTTCAGAGAAAGATCCTTGTCTTTCCAGCCCATGTAAAAATGGCGGAAGCTGTATCGTCGCTTCAAAAGATAAAACTGGTTATCGTTGTCGCTGTAAACCTGGTTATCGTGGGCATAGATGTGAAGGTAATAAATAAATAAATCAATGAATCAATCAATAAATAAATAAACAAATAAATTTTAATTCGTTTTCTCTGTCACTTCTGGTTAAAGAAATTATCCTTGTGGCTGCTGAAAAAAAAGCAGCCTGCTAATTGCAATTGCAAGGATAGTATTAATCACTTTAAACTCTCTATCCGCTGTCCATTACTTATTATGTGGCTTGTGTTTGTAGCCGATATAACGTGCGCTCTGATTAGCCAATTCTAGAGCATTTTTCTCTCGTGATGTCCACGAGCCGATAACGGGCCTGCAAAAGCAAAGCAAAAAGCCATATAACAAACAACTTGTTAACCTCGATTGTTCGGTAAAGATCTCAATCCTTGGCCTTGCCGTATTGACCTCGCTATTGTTTGGGCAATAAGGCAAGGCGGTCTCACTCACGGTACGGTTAACAAGTAGTTATTAATATCGCCGTAATTTGCCCGTTCCTCGTTTGTTATTCTCTTTACTGTAAGGCAAAATTAAATTTGGATTGGCGTATTAAACTTAGTTTAATTAAGATTAATTTATCAGGCTATTTTACTATTGCTGGAGCTGGAGTTTAATATTTAGGCGCATAAAAAACGAAAAAGACTGTCCAAGGTATATTACGAACCTATTACCTAGAAATGCAGATAACAGGAGTGTCACCAGAGCTAACCGCTATGGAATGTGTAATTTGGTGTGTCCACGTTATAATAGGGAAACTGAAGGGAGGGGGAGTACTTTTCAAGTTCGTGGGTTTAAGCTTTGGAATGCGATTCACTCGATAAGAAAGACACCGTTGACGCCTTTAAAACTGCTCTTAAAAAATACTTTTTAGCCTAGTTTCTACGCTACGTGTATAAATGTCTTTTCATCAGAGAATTCTGATGTATATACTTTCTCTCATTTTCTAGTATTTTACATTTTTAATTTGCTGTATTTGTCTTAGTATTATTATTACAATAGAATCTCTATTAAGCGCCCCCCTATTAAGGGGCTAACTTTTATTTGGCGGCCAGCGGCCAAAGTCCCAGACAAATTGTCAGCTATACACTGTAATAAAAACCTCTAGTCAACGGCCACCTCTATTAAGCGGGCGACCAGCTCTTGCCGTCCCAAGCGTGATTTTGTTTTCTTCTATACCTCTATTAAACGGCCAGGAAGATTTGAAGTAGGACATTTTTAGCCAGATAAATCTAAAAGTATGACAATGTGGAAAAGTGATCGTTTCTTTGGCTTTTGTTGAAGTTATGGACCGTATTATAACCATCATTGTTCTACTTTTTCTCCACTTGCATTTGTTTGTACTTATATATTTGATAAAGTGAAAACTGAACCACGCCCAAAGTTGTTTTCGGGTGAACGTCTATTAAACGGCCACCTCTATTAAGCGGCCAGTTGTCTCGTCCCCGAGAGTGGCCGCTTAACAGAGGTTTGACTGTATTTGTAATTTAGATTGAGGGCCACTGGTTTATCAGTTTTTACTGTCGTGTGCTACCCTCAAAAAATAAAAATTGTTACTTTACAGGAATACCTACAACAAGACCAACGGGAAGACCTACCACTAGATTAACAGGTAACCATTCCTTATCTTTAATTTTCTTCTTTTATATGAAAGCAACAGGCTAGAATAGATACAATGGAAACGAAAAAACCTGTTAAGGTAACGGACAACAGTTCTTCCAATAACCATGTGTTACTGTGGATAATAAGTACTGCTGCTCCTCGTGGTTCCGGGAGACGTTGAATGAATGACAAACCCGATACGTGTTATCGAACGTCAACTAACAAGTTATGTCTCTAAAAAACAGTAACATCAACACAAAAAGGAAAAGTAGGCAGTGGAAATTAATATACATTCTCAGAGTCAGGCACGATCTCTTTGAGTTGTCTTCTCATGGAATAAACTGATTTGGTTGCCTCATATTTCGTTTGATTGTATGATTAACACAATTCTTGTGACAGTAGATTTTTAGTGCGGAAACATCATGTTCTCTTTGTCTTTGTAAGGTCCAACTGTCCGAAGCGTTCCATCTACACCTGCAGGAAAGTCCACCACTCCATCTGGCACGGGACGAGTTACCACACCAAGAGTTATTACGAATATAGGTTGGTTACTTCAAAAATCAAACTTTGCATAAGTTGGATAAAAGCAATAGCATTAGGTTTAAGTTATGTGAATTTCGTCGTTTGACCAGCTCAAAGTCTTGACACCCTTTATTCATTTCTCTCACGTGTTTGTTTCTTTAAAATTTCTTATTTCCATGGAAAATTCAACGGCATACATATATCTTATGAATATACTTTAAAGATATTTTAACATCTTTATTGTATTTTACGAGTTCTTTATCTTTTAACCATATATCGATCAGTGGTACATGTATGACTACATTAGAGTGTTGGTTGCTCTTGGGAATACAAGGCAAGAAAGTTTCCTGAAACAAAATCGGAAGAGGACTCTAACACCTTCTCTGAGGAGTGGGAAGATTAAATTCTATTTATATGCAGGCCATAGAAAGCCGATACAGTATTTGAAGCCATGGTATTGTAAAATTGAGTATAATAAAAGTTAATTAGAAGTCAGTTAAAAGTTAAATCCTGTTTTCGTTTCAGACGGATTCAGAATAGAAGTTGTGGAGTACATCAACCGATTCCGACGACTCCACGGCGCAGGCCCGCTTATCCTCTCGACTCGCATTTCCATAGCCGCTCAGAACTGGGCGCAAACGTTGCTCAGTCGTGGCACCACGTCGATAGATCCGAACACGAGTTACGGCACGAATGTCTTCTCAAAGGTTGGTGCTCGAACGGGATTGGCTCAAACGTCTGTGGTCACATGGTACACTTCAGTGAAGCATTATGACTGGGCGAGACGACAGTTAAAAGTTCTCGCGTTGCCTTTCATTCACCTTATATGGCTCTCAAATAATTTTGTAGGCGTTGGATTGACCAGGTCGCCAACTGCAAAGTTTTTTGTTGTGGTGTACTTTGACCCAATGCCGGGAAATAAACCACCATCTTTACTGAAAGACAACGTTCTACCATACACAGGTACATTCACAAAATAAGTCAAAGTAACTCTAGTAAAACGGACCTGAATGTCTCAAAGATGACTTTTTTTATCATAGCTCTTGACATGTCTTGCGTATTATTCTTATCCTCTTATTTTTTTTTTTGTTCTGCTTAAATTAAAGCGTTTTCAAGATTTACATTCCTTTAAGTGCTAGTCACTATGTAATCCTGTTAGTTAATTATATTCTTCAATTCCCTTTTATTAATTAGTCAACAAGACGTAATCGAGGACATTTTATAATGAGATTTGCTTTCTTTGATCTAACTACCTTACGTTTTGAATTTTTTTAGATGTGTTCATCCTGCTGCAGAGTGGTGAGTCATTTTTTTATATTTCTTATATTTTATATTTTCGTAATGCATCCGTAGAGTTGCTGAATGGCACCTGGCTTAATAATCTTTATTCTCCAACATGAAATTTGGCAAAATTGTAATTATCTAGGCGCATTCGTCTTCTGTTCTATTCACAACATTTGTTTGATTATTTACAGTATCCTCATTTAGCACAGCACTGATGATAAATATTCTGACCCAGTGAATTATTTATTTTATGTCATTTTCTCTGCAAATTAAATTAAATCAAATTAGCCTGGCTCTAGAGAGCGGTCTTCATATGAGTGTCCAATAGCGATTGGTTTTGCATCAACTACGCTACAAGATTGGCTTAAAAAAAAACTCGCGCCACTATGTCATCCAATCAAAAGTAAAACCAAAACCCATTGTGACTCGCTCGCACTCTTTTCCCCGCGTTTCACGTCAGCTATATGCAATTACTTCGAGTTTTGATTGGTTAACTGTATTCTTGTCTGTGTCCTTTGAAATTGGTTTTGGTTTGACGACACTCAATTGTAAACCGCTCTATACATACAAGACTGAGACGTTGTTTAACACTGTGCTGTTTATTTAATAGCCATAGTGTCTTGCAACCCTGGCTATACGAATGAAGACGGCACTTGTTACAAGTATCACTCAGACAAGCAGAATTGGGACGGAGCATTGTTCCAGAGCGCAAAGGAAAACGCTACCTTGATATCGTTTCACAAGACATCAGAGGAAACTTTCGTACAGAAACTGGTCCCTACAGGAAAAACAGGTTTAATTTGGACAGGCCTGAACGATCTGATTACTGAGGGAACTTATACTTGGTCTGACGGCACCAGCGTCGAATACACCAGCTGGAAAGTAAACGAACCAACTGGATCAAAAGAGGATTGTGTTTGCATTGAAATGTCCAGTTACGGCACCATGTCCGATGCTCCATGTACTGAGCCTCATACTTACATTTCAAGGCAACCACTTGAAGGTGAGGGCTTCACTTCAAGATTATTGATAATTTTTGAGATAGATTTTTTATAATAGGAACAAACATATTTTCTTGTAGTGACCACCGTTCGTACGAAGTGGAATGCTTTTTGATCGGACTGGGAAACGTAATCGTTTCCTTTCTTTCCCTTTTTTTTAAACTGCATACACAAAAGAAAAAGATCTCAATGAATGAATGATATATGTTTGCCAGTCGTTAAACATATCATGGGATGAAATCGCTTATCCATATAGTTTACAACCTGATGATCCATCCTCGCCCTTCCTAAAATTAATACTTGCAAATAAACACGAAAGATACCAAGACAGATTTACAGCTAATAACAAAGACAAGACAAAAAGACAAGTATGAACTAAAGCAATAATTTTCATTCACGAAATCGTTGTCTTCGTTTGAAAAAACATTTCAGGTCTCATAACATACCGAGTGAAACTTCAGCTAGTTTCCTTACTATGGACAGATGACTATAGCCAAACGACCACACTATCGTATATGGAGCTGAAACAAAAGATAGAAACACTGGTAGGCATATAGTGCCGTAAATGAATAATTGATTCCCTTTACATAACCGCAGCTAGCTAGCGTTACAAATTACCTCAACATAATGTATTGCGCACCCCAAGACATTGTGGACCTTTTAGGGATAATGTAAACAAAAGACCAGCCAACTTCAGAAGTGGCATTCTTGAGACCCGGGACGCCCCTCCCCCCCCCCCCCCCTCCCCTTGACCACCTGGTCACTCCGGCTCCTCCTCCTGGTGCAGTTAATAAAATTTATCCCTAAGCCTGAGTACCTTACCAGCTAGGCTGACGCAATCATTATCTAGCTCTGGTTTTCGTTACACGTAACCATAACTTTGTTGCATTTCTTTCGTTGCAATTGTATCTTCCAAGAAAAAAAAAAAACAATACAAGAACAATAGCCAGGGCTTGATTGCTTGACCCATCGGCTTTATCATGATCATCATGCATCATACAACATGAAGGGCTGCAAAGAACGTTCAAACTTTCTAGATGGACAGTGTCGATATAGCAAATATTTCCTATTTGTATGTATATTATTTATCTTTTTTACAATCTTCTTTTCAGCTGTTGGAAATTTTTAAAATCGACACTACATTTGTATCGGGATACGTCGAAGAGTTCACGTAAGTAACAGTTCAAGCCGCAATATTACTGAATTGAATAATTTTCAAAGCGAATCTGTTCAATAATGGTGATGTTTACAAATAATATATTATTTCTTATTTGAAACTTAAAAAATAGTAAAAGTACGAAGCCATCCCCTCAAACATCAACCAAACCAACAAAGCCCGGAATAACGACACTTGGTTCCCAGACCACCACATCGTCTGTCTCCGTTGCAACTGGCAGACCAACGACCAGACCAACACTGTTTTCACCAGGAACCACGCAGGCCACAACTCCGGCTTCAAAGCCAACTTCGAGTGGGACCTCCAAGTAGGTTGCTATTTAGTTTTTGTCAGCCAATTAAACGATTATCATGCTACAAATTGAAGGCTGCTCAAGCATGTACGATTTTGTATTGTCATTAGGTGTGCAAACAACAGAACGACAAACCGACTGACCAACGAATAGACAGACGCGCAGGCTGAACGACAAACAGATGACATAGACAGCCTTCTTCATCAACTGCTTTATCTCTCGGTAATTTGTATTTGTCATGGTGAAATAATGGTGCCTTATAACTTGCCTTATAACTTGCTTTATGACACTCTCAGCGTGGTCGTCGAGCCAAATGGCATTTCGGCAACTGAATGAGCAGGATCATATAATGATCAGTGATACGACTCAATTTGTCATCAAAATGTGAGATGCAAAACTAGCATAAATTGCAGACGTTTACAATCCATATTCTCTCCCTACTTCACTACAAATTGTCTCAGTGGAAGTCATTGTTTCTTTAAAGACCGCTACTCGTTAAGTATCTTTTTTGCTCGAATTCGCCAGTGTGAAGCCCACAGTAACAGTGTCAACCATTCTGAAGTTTGGTCCTGGTGTAGCTCCTGACCCAACTAAGCCACTTCAAGACCATTTGAGGAAGAACCTTGGGCGACTTTCAGCTCCTTTAAATCAAAAATCGCTTATTCAGTCTGTTAGGATAGTGCATCCAGGTATGGATTTTACTTTACATTTTCTACATAGATATTATTACTGTAAAATGATAGGTTTTGCATTCGCGATCGTTGACGTGATTCTCATTATTTCCTAAGATGTTTATGTAAACACGTTAACACAAAGCCTTTGAGATCATGACTGTCTGTAATAGCGATTTAACTCTTGATCTACCAGAAGTGGGCGGCAAGGAAGAGTTCAGTGAAGGCTCTCTATTTTGAGAAAGGTGACCGGGAGTTTTGGCGATGCTATCAAAATAATTTTGCAAAAGCAGGTGTATTTTGCATATATATAAGAAAATGTCTTTCTTACTTTAAGTCTAAGGCAAGTGTTGCTCGTTGCAGGCGTCCCACCAGCCGTCTTGGGAACTTGCACCTCAAGCTGCCTCACAACCTGCGTCGTGTCTTGCAACCCATTCTGTTGTAACTCAAAGATAGTCGCTGCCAATAACGTCCAATACACCGGCATGCGACATGCAGTGATAGCCCAGGCAGCCCCTAAAGGATCGATTCTTCCTCGTTTGTTTAAGTACCCAATGAGCCCACAAGTTAACATGTTTGCTGCGCAAACTGTAGCTCCACAAGCCCGGCCTGTAGCTGTGCCAGTAACTCTGTCCGTGAGATGTGTTCCAACCCTACAGAGACCTTGTCCACCTGGAACTCAAGCTGCCCAAACGATACGGGGATCTTATAAAATGCCTCAGCCGGGAATTCCCCGGAGAATCTTTCAGCCGCAGCCACGTCCAGTACTTGTCCAGCCACTGGTGTTGCCTGGAGCTCCTGTTCTCACGCCAAAGTATTTGAATCGGATGGCTATACAACCACCAAGACCTGTACAGCTACCGTGTATCCCTAGTGCTTACAACATTTGTCCGCCTCAGATGAATCCCCCTGTAAAGGCAACGAAAGTAACAGATCCTCCACAGCATATAATTCATCTGCCACCTCCGCAGATGCAACCGCCATGTATTCCTAGCCTTTACAATCCTTGTCCACCTCTCATGAGTCCCCCTGTTAAATATAAGACGACAAAAGTAACAGACCCACCACAACATATAATTCATATGCCACCTCCGCAGATGCAACCACCATGTATTCCTAGCCTTTACAATCCTTGTCCACCTCTCATGAGTCCCCCTGTTAAATATAAGACGACAAAAGTAACAGACCCACCACAACATATAATTCATCTGCCACCTCCGCAGATGCAACCACCATGTATTCCTAGCCTTTACAATCCTTGTCCACCTCTCATGAGTCCCCCTGTTAAATATAAGACGACAAAAGTAACAGACCCACCACAACATATAATTCATCTGCCACCTCCTCAGATGCAACCACCATGTATTTCTGGCGCTTACAATCCCTGTCCACCTCTCATGAGTCCCCGTGTTAAATATAAGACGAGAAAGATAACAGATCCACCACAGCATATAATTCATCTGCCACCTCTTCAGACGCAGCCACCATGTATTCCTAGTGCTTACGAGCCTTGTCCACCAGCGATAAATCCTCCTACCCAGACTACAAAAGTAGTGGACCCACCACAACACGTAATACATCTGCCACCCGCACCACCCGCACCTCCACCACCTTCATCAAATTTCTTTCCCATGCCATTATCTGTTCCTGTACTGTGCATTCCTCGCCCTTTCTATCCTTGCCCGCCAACGGCTGGAGCAAGAAAGCTTTCGAAACCCTCGCATATGAAAGGGAAGTCTCGAGCTGTCATGCCTAAACCAATTGTAGGTTCCTATCCAGTTCCTTATGGAAAACAACCATATTGGCAGCCTCCAGTTGCATTATATACCCCGTTTGCCCCACCAGTGATGCCTCTTTCCCTATTGCAGCGACCAGCGCAATACACACCAAATATGTATGGCTATCGTACTCCGTTTCAAGGGTATCGCCCTCCTGTATGGCCACAGGTTATGAGAAGGCCCCTGGTGATGTCCCCTTGGGTTCCAATGCCTCAGCGCCAGTATCCTCCTGTCATGAAACCAGTTCTAGATGACAAGCCAAAACAGAAACCACCTAGACCTATTCCAGCCAAAGGGCCCATTTCTCTAAAAGGCTCTATTTTAGTGTATCCGAAGCCAGTACCAGCTATTCCTCCTTCTCCTCCGGCTGCGGGTCCATGTATTCCTACTATAAATAATCCCTGTCTTCCCTCTCGTCCGTATCCTATGGGACAAAACACTTTCTCCATGATGAAACCCTGCATCCCTTCCGTAGCGAATCCCTGTCTTCCAAACACAGGAAACATACCAACAAAGCCCCCAACAAAACCAGACGAGAGTGAGGCAAAACCTATCCTGTTAACAAGGCCACTGCAGGTGCAAGGGAGTGTATATTTCAATTTTCGCCCACCTCCTCAAGGATCAGCTGCCCCTTCCTCCGCCCCAGTGCCATGTGTTCCAACTGCGACTACGCCGTGTTCACCATTAATGCCACCACGTCAACCTTTTATGCCACCAAGCTACGTTGCCTCGAAGGTCCTAAATCCTTTCTCTAACCTAATGACTCCCAAAGTACCTCAGCCAGCTATTGGGGGTGTTGTTCCTGCCCTTGTCAACCCGAATGTACCAAAGATTCCTCCTGCAGCTCCACATTCAATTATTGTTCAGCTTCCTGAAATTTCCCTTCAGGCAGCCCCAGCATCGTCTCTTCCACGGCCTTTCATTCCTCCCCAGCCGTATACACCAGTCTTTCCAAGCAATTGCCCCGTGTCATGTACTCACTTTCCAGGTGTTTTCTGTCCACCATATTGCGCAAGTTACTGTTGTAAAAACAGAGGTGGAAACCGAAAGAATACTAAGAAGAAAACAGAAAAGAAAAAGAAGGAAGTTAAAAAAGGAGGAAAGGGGACAAAAAAGAAAACTAAAAAGCAAAAGAGCATTTTGAAAGTGAAGAAAACTAAAAAGGGGTAATTTTGATTTTATTTGTTAGTAAGTCGGTACATAGTTAGTAGAGGTCGGTATAATCATTGTTTTCCAGCGGAACTAACTGAATCTATTAATGCAACAAACACACACCAGCGACAGAAGCCTCACCTGAATTCCTACAGAGGAAAATTCTTGACATTCCTCTCAGTCTCACATATGGAGAGAGAAACAAACAGCCACCGCAACTCGGGCATTTCTTCTCTAAGCATGTAAAATTATGATATGTTTTGAAAAAACAGGATTCGTTTGTAGAACGATTTAACCAGTATCAAATCTAGCTCGACATGAGGGGCTAGCTATTAGAATAGTTTAATAAATAGACATTAAAATTATTCAAGGTATCGTCCTTTTGTCGTCATTTTTACAGCTAATACTTACTGAGTAAGCTAAAACGTTCTCGAGGCGTAGTATATTCTGTTTTATATAGAAATACATTTACATTTTTATCGCTGATTTATGTTATACATCTTAGTGCTCTTGGTGCTGAAATTCATTTAAGAAAAGCATCCGTTCAAGAAATGCATGGAAAAATAAAAGACAGAGTAGTCTTCAATTAGAGTCTTAATGAAAGTTAGGGAACAAAATGAAATAATAACCTGGCGTAGATGAATACCTCAATAGCACGAGAAAAGTACGGAATAGACAGATATATCTTCAGTTGTAAAGTACGTGTTAAATTCCTGACTGAGTTAGAAATGGTGTGAGTAAACTAATATAGAATACCATGGTGCTGTGAAAAGATTACTGAAGGACTATAGCGATAATCCAAAAAAATCAGTTCCCTTATTGTAGTTAAATATAAATAAATCCATGCAATTCAACGCCGAATTTGTCTGTTTTGTCATTTAAAGATTCGTCTGTCGAGTCAATAAAACAAATCTCAAACTAACGTCAATACATTCAATTGATGTTAAGAAGATTTCCCACATAATTTTGAACAAATAGAACCCATTTGATTACAGGCGAGTGATAAAATTTGGTCCAAGGCCAATAGTGCTCGGCATCAAATTCATAGTGCACAAAAATGATCCCTTTTTAATTGTTCAATTACTGAGAGAAACTGGAATAACTGTGACCACGATCTAAACTTTACGCAGATATTTCGTTTTCCAATCCTTGGAGATACTTGTCTGTAAGAGTTCCAAGATACATAGTTCCATCTCTCAGATAGAGCAAACCAAGTTCGAAGTGAAAGCCAGTGGAAATATGCTAGTTTGTTCACAGTCTATTATGCAATTAACCTGATCTGTTACGGCCTTACAACAATCATTCTAGGCAATACGGCGCGGCGTGTAATTCTGGGTTGAAAAGTATCTCCTATCACTCGTTCCCATTTTTCCTGGTATGTCTACCCAGTCCCCATTTGGTTTGGCGTGACGTGAGGTGACAAGAGATGTGCACTGAGCTAGCAAATCAAACAGTAAGTAAACGGGACGTTTTGGGATTCACAAGCAATTAAATGGTGTTTTTTAATTCATATACCAGTGACCACATACAGTGTACGTAATCCTAGTCTATAGTTGTTAGCGCTTTCATCAGTTGTAACTGATTTGCACATATTTTAGGCACAATCTTTTTGTGTGAAAAATATCTTATTCTCGTGAATTTACCCAACCGGCGTTTGTTTTAAACAAAGTAGACGTTTTGGGGGAACATCCTCATAGGATTGTTATGAAATGGCGTTAAAAAACAACCTGTTAAACTTCTTTCATCTAAGGCTGAAAACAATTCCAGAAAGTTGTAAGCTCGATGTACTCTACTCATCAAATTACTTATTTTACTATTTCGATAATAAAACAGCATGCGCCAATATCCTACAGACTACAAGTTTGTTGGAAAGCTATACTTCCTTTTCCAGTATTTTTTCATACCATAGAATTGTTCCAAAAACACCATAAATTTTAATGACATAAGGAAGCCCATTTCCTCGAGCCTTCACCGAATTCGGTTGTCTGCAAAAATAAACTTGTGACGTTAGTGCAGTAATATTCAACAGCAAACATACATTTCTTCTAAATACATCCATTTATACACATACTTTTATGAGAAAAGAGACAAACTTGTTCCTAAAATTGAACTAAAACGCCGACATTTTTTGTTCATTGTTTCTCCAACCTTGGACGAAATCCCATCAACAGCCAGATGGCGTCATGTTTGATTCGCTATTTTCAGCAACCTGGTGTTTTACCATGTTTTGACAAAAGAACAACAAAACAAATGGACAATCTATCGTTTCTGTTGGCCAGCCAATTGAAAACATTGAGTGACTTATGATTGAAAATATTTAAACCTTTGGGATTGAATCACTACAATCAGACTAGGAGGTAGTTCTAAGTGAGCCATGTCTGGAGGGTTCTAGCCAAGACCAAAGGACTTCATATATTTGGCTCCGAAAACTGCCTTATTAGATACAGGTAAGAGAAATTCATCGCTTTGACCGATTTATTAACAAAGGTCGGTCGTATTTGCAGCCCGATTTAACGGTAGCGTTAAATCGATTAATGATGGCATTCTGATAGAGGTAAAACATTGAGTAGCGTCGTCGGTCTTTGAGTGAAAAGTGTTCGATGTATGGGGTAAAAATGTCATCCTAGACAATGTGAAAAATTTTACTTTATCTCCAGTTTTGTTTCTTTTTGGAATTTCTAGTTCAGACGCAAATTTGATATTTTGCGGATTAACCTATATTCTGCTCTTTATCCCCGTGGCTTAAATACGTAAGCCCTTCTTTAAACATTTCGGTATTGAAACATCATTGAAAACAGATGGAGATAAAGACTGAATTAAGAATTGAATTACGTTATTTTGGACTTCGCTTCAAGTCTTACGTTAAATCGTTATTTTAACTTGTGACCGTCCATGAGTAATGGAGCAAAGAGTGTTTTTTTTAAATCTTGTTCACACCATGAAGTGATCGTTTATATATCAAAGGAAAACAATTTACGAAAGGACGAAGTAGAAATGTCATCAGCCTGTAAACAAGAAAATGGATCTTTCGTTAAGGTCGCATGTAAATGTGATAGATGGGGTGGAAAAGAAAACACTTGTTACAGCTGATTAATTTCAAAACTTTGCATCGTTTTTGCCAGTGTTTTAGCTTTGTTTCTTGTAATTTACACGTTTGTGGCAACATAAGTCTTCAGTCGATATTGTTATGAATTTAGCATTCCGTCGTGATATGGTAATTTAACTACATGAGATAATATATGTTATCTTTCAAATGATTGGCATGTCTTGACTTTTTCCGAGATCCTGAAACATGCCAACTCCTTTGAAATTTATTTTAACCTGTCCTTTCCTTGGAACAAAAAAAATCCAAATTTCCCCTGTAACACTGCAGGGTTTAATTGCTTCAAAAAAGAGGCCTAGGAGAATACCTGATGTTACACCCACCTGTCATGTTTATAGATTGTATGTTATTATATGAAATGATCCGTGCAATATGTAATACTAAGTGACTGGTTTGTTCATCGTAGGGACGACGCTCTTTGATCAGCAAGGGAAACTCGAGATTGAGGTGAGGGAGAATCAATTGTCGAACAATGAATAGCGAGTTTAACTTAACCTTTGGCTTTTTTTCAGAGTGAATCTTTCATATCAAATATTTCATGTGAGTAGTTAAAAGAGAAAACCTCAAAAGTCACACGTCTTTCC
Organism: Orbicella franksi; assembly: GCF_964199315.1. NCBI lineage: Eukaryota > Metazoa > Cnidaria > Anthozoa > Scleractinia > Merulinidae > Orbicella > Orbicella franksi. Next base: position 29,990,737 of record NC_138146.1, read on the forward strand.
CAGAAGTCTTGCCATCTGTCTAGAGAAATATAAGCAACTTATATATTGTTGTGATGGACTTTTCATGTAAAGATTGTGTATTGTTAAGGTCTTAATTTTTCTTATGACTAAATCAAACTAGCTGTCATATAGGACAGAGCTGAGTGTTTGCTAGAGTCGACTTATTCTACATGAAAGAGTATTCTGGTATGCCTGGATGTGTGAATCAGCAAAGTAGCATTCCTTTGAGTTCCCCAATTGAGACAAATACTGTAACTTCTCCGTACTCCGTTCATCAGCGTTACTATTGAAGGGTACAAAAAAATCCATTCCATATATTCTCTAAAGAACCTTGCCTAAACTTCCATTTTTCAGTCTATCCCGCAATATATTCTACAGAAAAAAAAGCTCTTATTATATAATAGAATATATCCTTGTCGTACTGCCTAAAAATACCGCAACTGTAAGTTAGCTTGTGTAATGCTCTATTTCTTTATGTGTTGGAAGATTTCTGCTACATTCATGTTAAACGACATGTTAACTGATACAAAGACGTAACGTTGCTCACTTTTACTTTGTATCCTTCGTTGCTACAGGTTTGGAAAGCCTAGCCGACTGATATGAGGGGATTCTTAGCAATTTTTCTACTAACGTTTGGTCTCCTCGTAAGAGCTAGAGGTGAGATCCCTTACGTTGTGGGATAGATTAAACAAACAATATATAAATGTTGAATTTTAGTTAGATTTCTGAGTCACTATTGTTGTAGATGCAATATAACGTGGCGTATTATGAAATAAGATGGACTGCCGTGTATCATCACCTCTTGTCAACAGACTATGTTCTATCATGTCAAGCCCCTTTCTAGTCGCTCAGTTAGCAGTCACTTTGATTATGTCGGACTAGCCATACTTAACTGAACAGAGGTGCTCATAATAAAAGCATGTTTTTCTTAAGGTCAACTGGTGGCTTTTTTCCCTGACTGAATTATTAAAAAACCTTTTTTTCCCAAAGCATTATTACACAAACTAAGCGGATTTAATTCCGTGTTAACTGACATATTTGTGTATCGAGAGAGCTAAAGACATCATTCTGCCGTTAAGTTCTTTAATTGAGGTTGCCGTGTTACAGATTGGCAAGCTCTTTTATCAGGAGTAAAATGGAAAATAATTAAACACCATCACTGGAAATTTTCCTAAATAGACACATTTTGAGATTTTGAGATTTCATTAAAACCAAATTACGCGAATTAAACCAGCTAGTCCTACAAAAAACTACTAAATGAAAAGACTTGTTGTATTAGCTAATGGTAATATATTTAATGTCTCTCTTTTTCATCTGATAACTTTAGAACATGACAGGTTTTCTCCAACAAGATCCAGTCTCAATGACGGTTTGTGCTCAGATTTGATCTTTATATTAAAAATAAGTTCTACCCCCTTGTAAGGCCTAAAATGTCAGTTCAGTCCATGGGAAAAGGAACCCTTTCACAGCAAAACCCAATTAATACCTGCCGAAGAATGACGAATTTTGGAAATAATTTTAGTTGTTAGAAATTATACTATTCTAATCAGAAGTTTATTTAAAAATAAAGTACAATTCTCTCTTTCAATCAATAGACCAATCAGGGTGGCACATGTAAAGTTCTAAACTAAAATTCTTTAAGATAACTAAGTATAATAACGTTTGATCAATAACTATAACAGCCACTACTTACTTAAGAGATTTAAAGATTTCAGAATAATAATAAGTTAAGCCCTTTGGATTTTTTCCCGAAATATTAAGAAATAACTCATAGGAGTCTATTGTATAGCTAACAAGGGTTAAACTCAGATATCAACACATCTCATACACACTGACTCTCTTTGTGGCGTGCGCTAGTCGAATAGCGGGCTTAGTTACCGATCGTTACCGTTGCTAGATGTCTCTATAGTGTACCAGTCGTGACAGTGCGTTCGTCGATTATTTGTAATCATTTCTGCATGAACAGAAAACGTGTTAGAATCGTATGTTATATCTGACTTACACTATCAGGTTTACCAGCTTAACGGCATCCAGCATGGTGTAGGCATGTTTTCACAAATAACACTGACCAATGGCAATGATTTAATTGCAGCATTTACTGATAGCAGTGACGAGTCGGCTGCACCATCATCGTTTTCTGATTCCGCATCACGACATAACAACAACAACAACAACAACAACGACTGGCTTACTGACGATGATGACGATGATGAGGATGACGTCATGGACGAAAGTCAACTAAACGTGCAACCAGCAGCTAAAGCGGCAGCAGCGAAAACGGCAGGCAAGCCAAAGGTAGCTGTGGTTCCACTCAGTACTGGTAAGTTACTGGCCTGTCTCCGAGTGAAATCAATATCACGCTGTTTTAATAAGTGTCTTATCTGCTGTCCTACTGTTAATTTCTCTTATTTGTTTTCTGACCAAATTGATGACATAAATCTTTAACTGAAAGCTACCTTTTGTCTAAGTTTCCACTTGCATGTACAGATGTTAACACTTATTACTAAACATAATTTTCATTCCATCTCGTCCATCTCATATTTCTCCTCAGCGCAAATAGCGAGCAAACTGCTCTACGGGCTAAATGGTTTGCGTCGCAGCTTTGGAGCAGGGCCTGTAATTTGGTCGCCAACCCTCGATATTGGAGCTAAGGCCGCTAATGACGCAATGCAAAAGGCAGGTGTAGTCAAGAAAGATCCCAACATCAAACACGGAACCCTGCAGTGTATAAAACTAACAAGTTCAGACAAAGTGGTTGCAGAATGTTTATCGTTTTGGGGGCGGCAAATGCAGGATTATGATTGGTCAAAACCAGCAATCAAGGAAAACAACAGATTTTTTGTCACAGCCGTTTACAAGGCAGCGACACATGCTGGTGTTTCGGTCAAGAAAGGACCTTCGGGAAGATTCTTTTGTACTCTGCTGCTAGATCCTGCCCCTGATGCATCTAAGTTGAAGGACAATGTGAAATCATACACTGGTAAGAGTGTTTTTAATGTTCCTCAGAATTTTCAGTAGGCCTAGTAAGTACCTAGTCACTTTGAGTCACAAGCCTTCCAATGTTTTTAAAGGACATCATATAAAATTGCCTTTTGCACCTTTCATTTTCCGAGAAACAAACCACAAGACTTTGTATTTTCCACTCCCGAAAGTTATTGGTGGGATATGCACTTGACGGACTATGAGTATGTTTGTAGATGGCACGTTTAATTTTCCAAACTTTAAAGAAGTATTCAATCGCTTTCAACAGTTGGTTACTAAATATATCTTCATATTTCTGTCGCTGATCGTTGATCATGCAACCTCTTCTGCCTGGTCCTGTTGAATCATCAAAGGGAATTTATAATTTCATAATTTCTGCAACTAGTCAATTATCTTTTTACTGCAATGCAGTTGTTTCGACTTACTTTGATCCCTCTTTGTTTCAGATCTTTTCACTAGTGTTCCTGGAGGTAAAATATTTTTGTTGTTTACCGTTTTATCGCTAAAATAGTTATGCTTAATCCTTTTAGCCCCAATGTAAGCTTCATTTCAATATATGAAGATAAGCTTTCAATTACGTAGTGACCATGCTTACATTAGCTGAAGCATGGTTTGACTGATCTTTTACCAGTTGAGAGATATAGCTCTGATAAGATAAGAGGCAGCGCTTTCATTGTTATAGCCGCCATGTGAATGAAAAGTGCTTACTTTGTGCAAGCATAATTCTTCCTGATTTTGCAAGTTTTCACCCTTTTTTGCTATTTCTTCGTAGCTAAATGTTCGACTGGATTTACCGAATTCGGAGGATCCTGCTACAAACTTCACAAAGACAAACAAACCTGGATGAATGCAAACGCAGAATGTATCAAGGAATCTGCATTTCTGCCGCCAATCGGGAGTACAACGGAAAACGAATTTTTTAAACAGGGGCTCTTGAAAGGCGAGAAAGGTTTCAGCTGGCTCGGTTTCAATGACCGCCTTTCAGAGAGCATGTATATGTCAGTTGAGGGATCACAAATCCGCTTCATGGACTGGGTTAACGGTCAGCCTACCGGCAAAAATGAAAACTGTATAGGGTTCAATAAAGACGCTAAATACGGAACGATGGCAGACTATCCATGTACCACAGCCAGCACATATGTGTGCAAAAAGCCCTTGGAAGGTAAGTAGGAGTTTCATTCAAAGTAACAGACGACTTGAGTGGTAAAGTCACGAGACGTAAATTTTCCATAAACTAGAATCAAGACTCCCAGATTTGTTGAAGAGAGCAGTGTTCCAAAATTTTGCCTATAATTTGACCGTGCTTGAGTAATCTTTTGCCACCGTAAAAAAGGATGATGTTTCATATATTCACTTTTATATGATTTCATTTTAGTCATGAAATTGGGAGCAATTGAGTAATTGGAATTTGCTTGTTCATTTTAGGTGACATAACCTATCTCCTCAAGATTGTAATAGAATCCATGCTGTGGTTGGACGATTTGAGCAATCCTGGCTCCCTCGCTTCACAGCAGCTTTCCAAAAAGCTCCAACAGGCGGTATGCATAAAACGTTTCCTTGTCCAGAAAATGTTTGCTATTAACAGTGATTGAATAGACTAGCTTTTAGAAAAAGCAAAACTTGATGTACCTGGATCAATTTTAAGTTTAATAACAGAAAAATAGATAAATGAAGTTAATGAGTGCATGTCAGTTTAACAGAATTAACCAAAAGCGACAAAGGTTGTGCAACTTGGGTTCCAAAATGATCAGTCTCAATAAGAAAGCAGCGATGTTGTATAATCATTGATAATGGATCATTTGCTTCCCCTTTGATGTGTAGATCAAAGAAATTTACACGAAGGCGGGAGTCAAAAACCTTAAGGCTGTCACTATCACCTCCGTTAGGTAAGTTAGAGCAAATTCCTTCAAACTAACAGCATTTAATTTGTTATAATTTGTAAGTTGGACAGATATTCTGCTGTTACAATGACGTCAGTCATTTTATCATCCCTGTCATCATAGGCCAAGTTAAATCCTGATGCTTTCTTTGAATGGATAATTCCTTAGTGATGGACATCGTGGTAATTCACGAATATGTGATAAATACTCACAACTATGTGAAAAATATTTTCTCTGAGGATACTTACTGAATAAAATAATGTCATCCCTTTCAGCAATGGTTTACCACCACAGCCAGCACAAGCATACCCAGCATACAACTATCTGGGCAAGCGTCAGGTGACTGCCATCAGAGTCACCCCCGCACCTACCACGCCACCCAAACCCAAACCCTCAGCTGGAGCCGCGAGCAAACCTACTGTCAAACCCACACCTCCCAAAGTTCCAACAACAAAGTAAGGAGTGACGTCTTTCGATTTGATGATATTACAGTGCATTTCATTACTTAGTTAGTGTAAAGGCTCGCAGTAAAGAATAAACGCATGGTTTCCATTACAAAGGTGTAATTTAGCTGCCAAAATGTCCTTCTTAAATGCTTTTTGTAGGATTTTTTGCAGGGCACAGTACTAACTTATGTATTGATCATTTTGTCATCGGAAGAAAGTAATTTATGTCTGAAACGAAATATGACTTGTCTCTTTAACTTGTGCTCCAAATGAAAACACTATCATATATTTTCAGGCCAAAGAAGAAGGTTACTGTCAAACTTTCATTGACGTTCGGACCAAGCGGCATTCTACCTGACCCAACCGCACCTCTTCAGGATTATCTTCGTGCCAACGCCAACAAACTACCAGCGCCATTGAACGAACAAGTTAAACTGCTTTCCATTAGCATTGCTCCTCCAGGTATATAAAAACGTTAATTTTTCGGTAATTATACTTTTCTCTGACAACGCTCAACTTCGTCGCTTGTTGTAGTTCCATCATAAATCTTAACGTAAGCAAAAGGTGAGGTCTAACTTTTCAGTTATGTAGGTCATTTTGTACGATTTCCATTCGTTCCGACGCATGACAACAGAGTAAACAGTACAAATCTAAATGTTTGCGTTTATGATTTTAGGTTCAGCGTCCTGCCCTCCTATCTGCTCCACCTCATGCGTGTCAAGCTGTGCACCGAGTTGTTGTTTCAGACCGGCGCCTGCCCCAGCTCCATACGTACCACCCCAGCCATGTGTCCCCACTCCATATAATCCATGTCCGCCTAAACCAGCACCAACACAGCCAGCGCCGACACAACCGAAGGTCCCAGCCAAACGACCCGCGGCAAAATGTACACCGACTCCATCAACACCGTGTCTACCACCAGTGCCTTATCCTTACCCACCGCCAGCATTTCCTCAGTACCCGGCTCCACCGTGTGTTCCAACTGTAATGAACAACTTTTGCAGGAACCTAGTCGCCAAGCCGCTTGTAGCAAACGGAGGAGGGTTCTTTGCTCCAAAGCCTGTCGTGAATCCTGCCGGCATTACTTACAGATATCCACTTCAACCGGCATACAGGCGTATCATGCCTAGGTTGGTATCTTCAAGGCCGGTTTCTCGCGCTGTGTTGCCTGTTCCACAGGCAGGGGGTTATAGGCAGTGTGTTCCTAGTCCTTCAAACCCATGCTCTCCAATAATGATGCCTCCTCCTCCACCTCCGCCTCAGCCTATGATGATACCTCAGTTTCCTATGCCTCAGGTAAGCAATCGATTTGCTCCATTGTGTTGCATGCCAAAACGTCCATGTTATAGCGGTACGAAACACCACAAAAATCAAATACAGCTAGTAAGCAAAGGACAGCAAGAGTTCCGAGCGGCCTTTTATGAGATTCAAAAGCGGGAATTTATAACAAGGATGAAGAGAATTCGATAAAAATGCTTGAAGAAAAGAGCAAATGCAATAAATTCACTGACTAACAAGTGGTTCTTTACGCAAAACCCTTCTGTGACGAGGTGAGGATGAGGAGAGGTGGAAGGAGACAGGGAGGGCTTATACATATGGGTATTGACAGACCTATTCCAGCGTTTATAATCTGTGGGCATTTGTATATATGTAATTTATTATGTAAGTTAGACATAGAGCGCTTTCAGATAAAAGTAAATTTATGATATCTGATTTGTAACCAATCCTGACTTAAAGCGTTGTTCGATTCGTTCCAATTTTAATCGCAATTCTTTTTTCTCTTTCTTTCCACAGATGGCACCGCCCTGCATTCCAAATATTTCCCCGAACTGTCCCCCAAAACCTCCACCGAAGAAGCCGGCAGCTAAAGCGGTGAAACCAGCCAAACCTTTACGCATAATGGGCTGTACTTATCCACCATGCAGCGTAATGATGCTACCTCCACCACCTCCACCACCACCTCCTCCGATGCCAATGCCCATGCCAATGCCCATGCCAATGCCCATGCCTTGTACCCCGACTCCTTTCAACGCCTGTCCACCTCTTTCCCCTCCAAAAGCAGGCAAGACTAAGTCTAAAAGCACTGCTCCCAAACCGTGCGCTCCAGTACCTACACCCGGATGTGTACCACAAATGCCCATGCCCATGCCCATGCCCATGCCCATGCCAATGCCAATGCCCATGCCAATGCCAATGCCTGTGCCGCCAATGCCCATGCCGATGCCTTGTGGGCCTCCACCGGCAAAGCCATGTGTCAAACCAACCAAGCCGCCACCGCCCAAGCCAATGTTAATCAAGCTCCCCGCCATACAGATCCAGGTTCCTCAGCAGCCAGCACCCCCCATGGTCCCACCCATGATGCCACCTATGCCTCCTTGCCCTCCAATGTGTGTAGCACCTACCCCTGTTTGTCCGCCAGCGTGCCCCAAACCGTGTTGCAAGAGGGCAAGGCTGGGAAGGTCCGTACAGTCTTCCAAAAGGGAATAATTGACTTTTCGTATCAACGCTTTCCAATTAATCGCCAACATGCTGTAATTAGCAGTGTAAGTTGACTACTGAGGAGCTAGTCTGTATATATAGCTTGAAGTGCAGTATTTTGCAATTTTTTAGCCAGATGTGGTTTGCAATTTGTCACCTGGTATTCGCGTGTTTTAAACGCGATATATTAAACAATAACAATAAACTGCACGTTTATAAACTAATGTTAGACGCATAAGCCAAGATAAAACATTTCTTTTTCTCCAAACCACAGCTTATTAATCGTATTTCGGTTCTGCATTCCAAGTCAGTGATGAGATCCATGAATCCGACCTTTTCCGTGCATTGGTTTAATCTCTTTCTGTTCCGTCTGGCGGCAGGAGTTCGATAGGAGTCTCTTATCGTTTCTTTCTTAGAAAGAAAAAAGATAATGTAGGGTATTGAAGTTAGAGTTAGGTTGACAAGTGCATATGTATATTTTATTTTGGCTTGAATTTTATTGTAAATTAAACTATTTGGTTCTTAAGTGATTAAATTGAGATTTTATTTACGAGGGTTCTAGATCCTAGGACAAGGTGATCGTTTTCTGTGATCACGCGTACATAAAATATTCAATAAAGCAGTGGAATAAGTTATGTTCAGTTGTGTCATTCTGAAAACCTGTCACGCATCATGTTTACCACGTCCGGTGATGTGCGGCACAAAGGAACTTAACCCTTTAATAAACCCACACAGCCTCCACCCCCGTCCATGCTGATCCCAACTCTTTCAATCTGTCCCTGGTACGGTCTAAATTCTTCACTTTCCTCTCCATTGCCTGCCTTCTAGTTTTTTCTTTCTCTTCTCTATTTCCACCAACATTGAGGATTCTACTTTCGGAGAGCTCTACTGGTGAAAATTTAAGGTAGAGGTTCCTCTAATTATATGAAGGCAAATGACGTTTGTTATAAAGAGGTCGAAAAGTCTGACTCTCTGCTTTCTCTTTGGGCACTTCCTGGCTGGTAAAACTCGATTAACGAAGGTGTATACGCTTATACATAAAACCAAAAGAAAACAACAACAAACAACAAAAGTCGATGACAGATTTCATTATTGACTCCTTAAACCAAAATAAAGTAATCTCGCTGTCGTGAAACAAAAAACAACTCTAATAATCAATAGGAAACAGTTTGCATCAAGTTGTTACTCGCGCCAGTCATGTCCGAGTAGCTCAAGCTGAACTTACTGAAACACACTTCAATTACTGCAAAAAAGAACAAAAAAACAAAAAAACAGAATTCGAGAGCACTCTATCGACTTCTCATTTACTCCTCTTTCTCTTCATTAAATGTAGAAGCAAAAGATACTACGCAATACTTAGTAACTAGCGTCCACTGCGAAGGCTTGTTTGTACGAAAAATAAAGTGCTGAAAACAAAGATGGTCGCCACCACTACGGGTTGATGTTATCGACAAGTAGTTACAGGTCGACCCAAAACTAAAAGATTGACAAATTCGTCGGTATAAAAAATTGCTGGGATTGTAATGAGGACGACAAAAGTAGGTTTTCTCTTTTAAAACATTTTTTCCTGAGGAGGATTGTTTTATTGTCGGTGACCCCTGACCTAATTTTTCTAACTTTTGTCATCGATGACTTGCATCACACACTGTTGGCTCTGTTGCCATGGATAAGTTTTCTAGGTCGAACAATCAAAACAGCTTAATAATTAAGATAACAATTTTTCTCTAGTCTTTCGAGCCCCTTCAAAATTAAAGAGGAAGATAGAGGTAAACAAATCTCGGAATATGAGAGAATACCTTACCGGACCACGCTTAAACTTCATTTCCTCTCATTGCGGCAAATTTTGATCGTTATAATCGGGAGGTTGGTTATATCTCTTGTTTTCCCGCCTTTGTCAGGACATTTCCGTATGTATTAGAAGCAACTTCCACAATTTTCAGGTTCAACCGTGCGTGCTTTTTGTTTGTTCTTGTTTCTCTTTTTCGGTCAACGCTTAATTCGTTTTGTCAGTCAAATATACAAAACTTTTAGTTTAGCTTACCTTTATCCTTTCTTTTAACAGAAAACCTTTTTTCTCTGATTTAGTACTTAAGCCTTCGCAGCTGCATACTGTGACTGAGGCATTGATGTGAGTGGGCGTGGTAATAGAATGAAATAATCCCTTTGTCCTATAGATCGGAAGTAAGAACCAACCTCTCGGCAATTCGTATGTTAATTAAGTTTCGACCTCAATTATTGCCCACGCGCTCGGGTGAAAATCCATTTATCTGGACGGAAATTTAAACACTATTTGAGATCTCCATTTACTTCCCTGATTGCCTCATTTTTGAGATTGTATTGTCAAACATGAATAGTGTGTGGTGATTATCTCGCAAGCTACAAGCTGCTGTAATAAACACGTTGTAAAAAAAAAAGGTTTATCGGCTGAATAACAGGCTATGGAAATTTAAAGAGATCTTGCGTTCTGCAGGATGTGATAATTGCCTATACCTTTAAATGTGGATGATTGAACGTGTTTCTTGCGTTTCCTTTGAGTGTAGTTGATATATCACTTTTACTTTTTTTTTCAATCAGGATTTGCAAGAAATGAAATCAGATTCATTGAAAATACCGTTCCTTTTATTACCTATAGTGCCTTTCTCCAATCTTGAATAAATTCAAATTGTAGCTTTCAGGCGTAACTGAAACTAAAAGTTTGTCCGGCCACCTGTTGCCTCACTCTTTCTTTTGTGTATTCTTAAGCCGCGTTTCCTTTAGAATCCCATATTTTTATCAATTTCTTAAATCACTGTAAAAATATAGTAACTGTTCGCTGTTTATGCTCTAGTTTTTTTTTCTGTGATGTGCTGTAAATCCCCAATAAATGTTCCTACTCCAATTTTCCTGATAGTTTCCGCTCGAACACAAAGTAACGTTTTCTGACTCATCCTATTAACATCAAAGATAAAAGAGCTGACGTCACCCTAACTACGCCGCGTGTTTCATTAAGTTCACTTTCAAGTAACCAATTTCTTTTTCTCCGTACAAAAAGAAGCTTATCAAAGCTTTTTGTCCGTGGGTGGAGCTCAATTTTCCACGAACACTTTTAATTTCCGGGTTTCCGCGTTACTCGATCTTATTGTCAAGCTCCTCTGAAATTACTGGGCTAATGTGTGATATCACAAGAAAGAAATACTTCATTATTGTTCCACCAGTTGGCATAAAAACCTAGTGATAATCATTGTGCTTCAGTAACACACTAGGTACGCGCCGTCGAAGGAACATGATCGGGAAAGCCAGTCTCTGGTTTGGGTACTTTGTCCTCTGTACGATTATCTCGTGCACGATATCAACCCCTCCAGTCAGAGTTCAAGGTACTTATAACATTCTCAGAATATCTATCATTATTCGTTGTGATTTCAAGGCAAAGTGATTCTCTTCTTACTGTCCAAAGACAGTTCAATCTATATTATTGAGATATGCGAGAGAAATCCATTCAAGAGCAACTGTTAATACTTGTTAGTAGCGATATGCTCGATATTCTACGTACAATTAAGCGATTTACCATATTTCGTCGAACAGTACTGGTAACTCCTGATAATTATTGTTATCATTCCCCTCAATAAAGAGCGATTACCGGTTATTTGAGATGAAAGTTACCTGGGGAAAAATCGTTTCGTCCGCTCACAATATCTTTTATCCTTTAAAAGTAAGAGAGTATTCGTCTCACCACGGCGAATGCAGTTTACGCCACCAAGCAACTTAAAACAGGAGACAACTTCAATCTAACCTGCGTTCACATGAGAATATTAACATAAATCAGTACAAACTGCCCAACGGTTTCTATCAGGAATAACATAACTTATCTTGTTAATACTTACAGAAGCAGTCAGTGCAACGGGTTTTTCCTCATATTTTATATGAAATCACTTTTTTGATACTTTTTGTTTACAGATATATAATCGAAATTACAAAAAAATATATGACTCTCAACAATTATTTTCGGAAACACTGTTTTCGCACTCATCTTCAACTATGGTGGATTTTATTGAGAAGAATGCATTGTCAAGTATCAAGTGACAAGATGAAAAAAGATAGTCTATGTTACTCAAACATGAGAACTTGCCAGTGAAACGCGACTATTTTTCTCTTCCGTGTTCTTGTGTGATAAAATATAATGTTCCAGAATAATGTTTAACTCTGTTCTCATTTGAGGAACAGTTTCCTTAACCGCTTAAGTATTTCTTTCGACACTTTTTGGGTAGGAAATCCTTATCCGTTTTACCAAAGTCCTGATCCGGAAACTGGTGACTCAGAGGGACTGGAACTAGAACGACCAGAGTTTGAGAGAGCAGTTAAACGAAATCCAGCCCCGCCTGTAGAGTGCGTGCAATGTTGCAATAACTTGTGGTAAGTAAACAAGTAGCTTATTTCTTTCATTCTCTTTAATTATTACATGTTTCGTATCTCAAGCACAATACACAAGGATCAGCCTGACTGCAAGACTGAACAACTTAAAGAGTTATTTATTTGTGGTTTGATCACGCACTCTTCTGAATCTATCTTGAAACTATGATTTATAAGCCGTACTTAGACTGTACTTGTCAGGCAGCAGGGTCAAATGATACATTGTAATTAGTAACACTGTGATATAATGCGTCCATTATACTTTCGCCCTGCATTATATTACCAACATTAACGGCCTTTTCCGGTACAGTCTGTTTTGTTTATGTGGGTACAGTTAGTACTTTCGGAATTCTATGGTAGTTATTTATCTATCATTTAGAACCTTCGTATATCCTATTCCAAAGACCTGACCTGTTGAAGCATTACCGTTTAGTTCTCAGTGCGTGGATCGGTCTGTGTGTCGAGCAAGTTTTCAGAACAGGCGCTAGCTGTAATCACTAGCTAACTTGAAATTTATGTAATTACATATTGATACGTACCATGCGAGTGAGGCAACTAAGATTTAGAAACTTGGTAGACAGAAGCTTATAATTATGCTGTAAAATTATTTATTATCTATATGTTTTTATTGGAAGTAGAGGAAAAAACTCTAGCTTGTCTGCGATGTCTTGGCTATGTTTGCAAAGACCGGAACATACGAGTTTCACTCCGTGTTTAAATTGGGGAGTTATTAAAAGCGATTTCTTCATCCTAAAATTCAGTCTATTTACGTTAGTTTTCATAGGACACTTAAGCGTCTTAGCAGAACATGGCTTATGTTTTTGTCAACGAGCTAACAAGCAACAGGCTATTTGTATTCAGGGTATTAATCTGAGCTAACGGTGTTCAATGTTGCTCTTTCCAGGTGCTCTTACGTCAACACTCGATGCCTTTGCACTCCACGGTGGAACATCGGCCCTTAACTTATTACTATTTTTTGATATCAAAATAAAGCATCATCTCATTTAACAATCGTCTGTTATTTCGTATCAGAATGTGATAGACCGCTATTCGGCTGGGAGGTGTCTAATTTTCCCATAGTATTTAATGAATACGGAAAGGGGCAGGGGAAATAAATATGTTACATTTTGTAGTCCCCGTTTTTACCTCGCAGTGTGTTACAGTTGTCACATAAGCAGTTACATTTTCCCAGCTCAAACTTCTTTTTCACAGCAGACACACTAAGCCTTTTGAATAAAGAAATTTATTCATTTGATCTGAACATGTGGTGATATCTAAAGAGTTGGACTGGTTAAATTCTCCAATAATGATTCCTTTTGCGAAAAGATAGAAAATAAAAACATGTGAGCTATTGAAAAGTAATTAGATGTTCAGCAAACGTGTCCTTCGATATTTACAGCATCTCCAAAGGAAGTTTGAAACATGAAGTCCCGAAGCAAGAAAAATATTTCAGCCACTCAATAAACTGTATAAAGTAATGTGTTTATCAAAACAGTGAACCTCTCCCTAATCAAAACGGATCTGGAAAAATGCCACGAAATACTTCAAAAGAATAACGCAAAAAAAATTCACGACTCCGAAATACAGGTTATCCTGCTCGTAAATAGTTAAGTCAATCCAAAAGCGAGTTGCAGCCAGTTTTTTAATACTGCACGAATCGCCGGTTTAGTAGGCTAGAAAGTGCCCTGTAGGCTAGAAAGTGTCGTTAAATCTTGCGATAATAGCCGGCTCAACAATGGGTGTGTCGAACAGGACTGTAATACATGTTACAAGCCCAGTTGGAATTCTAATGTGCTAAGTAATGCTCACTTTATTTCAGTACTGCCCAGTTATGATATCAGAAAGACAATTCCCTTAAAGTAGTCAGCTTGAGTGATTTAAAACGTCTTTTCAAAATCAACTGCCCTTAAACTGTACTTTAAGAAAGAACCAGTTCTGTAGACTTCTCCATAAATGAGTTTCAAGTCAGCTCGGCTTGGGTTATTGACGTCAGTTATGTTATGTATTTTTTTTCGTGAAACCCATGTGCTGTTGGTGGACTACATAACATGTTATGAATTAAGGAACTCCTGCAGCCCTGGGCACCTGCTAGAATAAAAACATTTTCTTATTAAGTAAAGCAATTTCGGAAAATAATGAAATCAATTACAGTTCACGCAATTCTGTTGGAGTTGTTTGGAGTCACAGTGAGGACTCATTGTCCACCGTTGTTACCATTAACCAGACAAGGCAAAAAGATAGACTATATCTGTCTGAGTAAAATTGTTGGTTTCTTTTCCAAGCTATGGCAACTTCGTATCAGATTTGGAAACGTGGTAGAAGCACGACTTTCTCAGTCGATCGCTTCAACTTAATTAAAAAAGAAAAGCGGAACAAAATAAACATTTTAAAAATGTAGCAAAATATGCTCAGGTTATAGGAACGAGGTGATAAGAAGCAGCGTGCCACCATAAAAGATTTAAAGGCCGTGGGAGTTAATCGTGTTAACTTCATTGTATGGCTCTCTGATTTTCTTGAAATCCGAGTGAGAATCGAGTCAGTTTCAACTGTAGCTATGAAAGGCCTCACTGTCTTTGCTGCGTTGTTTTTCTTGGCCATAGCACTTCATATTGGTATTCCCGCTCCTTATTTTGATGACAAAGAAAGAGGTACAATTGTTAAATCGTTGTGCACAATATCACCATGCCATTGGCAATGTTTTTATTTTTTTCACTGATACTCAGGTACACCTTCTTGACGAGCTTTAAATACTATTCTCTAATATGGTACCTCTCTGATATGGTACTTGTATGTTGTTTTTTGTCGTCGAGTGTATACTGAGCTATTCTAACACAACATTAACCAGATGTTTATTCTGACTTTCGCGGCGATGACGCCAATTCTCCGAGGAACGAGTTAGGTCTCAGAGACAATGATTACAGAGACATTTACGACGACAACAGATACGAGGATGTCTCGGAAAGCCTAAGAGAAGCTCTGTTCAACTGTCGATGGTAAGGAGAAAAAGTCTCATCACAAGCAAAAAAAGTTACATACCCGTGACTTCACCGAGGAGGGGGTTGATAAAAGGTCATGTAATGAATGATGAGTTAAAATTCCCAGAAAATCCAATCACGCTCTCCTTGTCTATTGACAAGGTTAAGTCCCGCCGTATAATAGTTTTTTAAGAATCATACCATAACCGTTATAATTTTCTCGTACTGAACTCTTGATCCTCTTCATCCATGAAAGATATAATCAAGAATTCTCACTTATACTAAGTTCTACACCATTTCTGGCTCGATTCAGTCAGTCAAGATCTCGTTGACTGGGATTAAGTAGTTTTCTTCTTGTCTGTCATCATCAAACCAGCCCAACGCGAGAGGAGGAAGCGCTCATCTTTATTTTTTTGGCCATTATTTCCAGCTAAACACTATTTGAATTTTTTTTGTTTTTTACACTAAATGTATATACTTTGTTTTACTGAAGTTTACAATTGACTAAAACGGTTTTTTAAGGTGGCTCAGAACAATTTTTAAAATTTAAGGTGGCTCTGAACTGTGCCAAACGTTGCTTCCTATCATGCTTATCAAAATTTGATAATATAAAAAAAATTCACCGTGCCGTTTTTGAATTGTAAGCCTCTAAAGCTGTAATTAAGGGTGTCTTTAGCAGGTCATACTTTTGCTATGGTAAACCATTGTGTCACAAAAATGATAACAACGTGTTCACAAATGATTGGGCAGTTCGTTTATACAATGATTGTAGCATCAAGTGATAAAGAGTGCTTATAATGACCCATCAAAATCTAACTGCTGGAATCTGTTTTGTGCCGCCCTGAGTCAAGGAGCTAAGTTGTTTGTCCCAGTAATATAAGGAATTAACAAATTGATAAGTATTTTTTTAAGCATTTGACTCGACAAATAATTTTCATTAGAAATAATGTACACAAACCCATTACTCTTTCTTTCCTTCCCACAGGTCCAAGATGTTGAATCTTGATAATTGTTCCTCAGTTTGTCGGTGACAGTCGTTAGCGTAGTTACGTGGCCATTGGATGTGTATCGCAGGCATTCACAACTTCACAGCCTGTAGTAACGAGGAATATATGCTAGTGTTGAAAAAGCAACACTCTTAGCTTGGAAATAAAGAACACGCATTTAAAACATCGTTGTCCCAAGTAATCGTACACCCAGATCTTCTTTGATCTCTGCCACGCCCTATTTAAAGCAACAGCTAAAGTACATTTTCTTGCCTGGCTATTTGCTGCAATCAATAGACCTATAAATCTATTTAAAAGTTGTCCTTGCAAAATCTTGTGACTTCGTTGTTTGAATCGATGAAGGAATCCTTCGGCGAGCCATGTTCAGCAGGAGTTTGCATGATACAGAGCCACTCCTGTATTTACATCACATATATGATAGTTGAAAATAACTTTTTTTTGGCAAAAAATAAAAATAGAAACCTAATCTGTTAGTACAGTTGCACGGCACGGCGGAAAAACCGCTGCTCATGCACAGTAGAGTTCGGTTCGTCTTCCCGCCTTTCCATTTTTAAAATGGCGGACGACGAATCAAAAACGAACACGTCATTGTCATGGCTTTTGGCAACATCTTGCTCGCTCAAGGCAATTACAAACAACTCGGCTACTTTGGGCATTGATCCGTGCTGATGTTTTTACTGTGATCGAGAGGATCGAAACGGTGTTGTCAGTTTTCTCAGGCGATAAAGACAGCTCGTCCGAAAGGAAACTTTCAGCTTTTATTCACCCGAGGTACCGTTTTTCCTTTTCTTAAGGTCGTGTCAAGTTCTTTAAGGTTTTGAACCGCAATTTCTTGTAGCCTGTCTAATTTTACAGAACATATAAAATATGACTTTTTTTTTTCGTGCTGATGAAAATTTTTAAATGCTATTTGTTCTTGGACTTTTGTATCGTTGCCTGAAGAAAGAAAAAGTGGAGGACGAATTCGTAAGTAATACCTAATTTTGTTGTGTTTTTCACTTGTGTGCTATTCATTCGTGCCTTGTTTTACCGCTTCAGTGGATGCCATGTACTCCCGGAGGGGGGGGGGTACTCTGGGAATTTCTGGGTGGGGATGTGCCGCTGGGTCCCTGGAGCCTTTAGCCTATACCAGAGCTAGTTCAGCTGAATTTTGCTACCCTATACTAGAGTAAACTCCCCAAATCCCCATATCTATCGACACTATTGCGCCTGATTTGCGTAAATTTAAACTTGCCGATTTGATTTTTTTTATATTTTTGAGTGGCAATTCCTGGTTTCCTTAGTCTAGAGAAAATCTTCAACCAACTAGTCAGTTTTGGGAAAAATGATACCCTATTCTAGACCCAAACGCTCTGATTTATATACCCTATCCTAGAGTAAACTGCTTGAAAACCATACCCTTCACAGCGGCACATACCTATAAAGCCCATATGTGTTAGTGCCCCCCTCCCCCCGGGCATGTACTGCCATGAACTAAAAACTTGTAGTAAGCTTATAGAGGTTTAATATGGCATTGTAGAAAGTTGTATCGTACACGTAATACGGCTTGAAGGATAAAATAAATTGCTCTTTGTTAATGTTAGCCTGTGTTTGATATTATGGCTTATGCTACTTCGCACTTACTACGATTCTTGTTCCTTGGCTACGCAGCTTTCCCCGCAGCTGCGGGCTTCGTTATTGCAAACATTTCTCCATTGTGCTAACGAAAAAAGCAATCCGCCAAAAGGGGTTCTTGTTCCACTTTATACTGGGGGAACATTCGTTCTTGTGCAGGCTTGTAGTTACATCGAAATTCAGTCAGTGTAAAACGCAGACTGTGCACTGCAGACTGCAGAGTAATGGGGAAATACATACTGCAGAAATTATTATAACTGAATCGTGTTTTGTCGAGAGCCAACCTTAAATAGGCTAACTGGAGAAAATATTCAGGCTAACCCTAGAACTATTTAGGCTAAACTCTCACTTCTTTTAGCTTGAATAAGGTTGGTCTGTTTACTGTTAACACACAGTAACACTTAAAAAGTCTACAGTCTGCATTTTAACACCTGGCCTGCAGTCCAAAGTCTGCGTCATACACTGACCACATTGGAAAGCATGCCTTTTTGCAAAAAGCACCATTGTGAGAAAACACATGAAAACTGCGCCATCCCTCCTCCCCTAGTAGTAAGTTTAAGTCTTGTTCCAAGCAAATACCGTATGCCATCTCTCCTAGACACTTTTAAGGAGTAGGTTCTGTAGCCTTCACTGCAACAAAATTCTACTGTTTCATATTGTGTTCCAGATAAATTCCATACCCTTGCAGACCCTGCCACCAAATTTTGTTTACTCCCTCCCCCAACTTCCAACCATCCTAAGGGGTCACCACCTTATTGTGGAGGGATGGTTTTTGTATCCATGACCCTATGAACTATGTCAGCTGGAGTCTTGTACATCTGGTAGGTTGAAGGATAGGGACCAGACAAATTGTGATCACCAGGCTTTCTAGGTTGGGTGTTGGGCTGAGGGCTGATAACCCACTACTGTAGAAAATAAGACTATAGCAGATACAGAAGATATTCAAATCTCTATCAACATCAGTGAAGCAACAAGGGCTCATATCGTAACACATGCATTTGGAGCAAACCCCTTCCTCTGAACACCCCACTGAAAATGCCAGTTCACCTTCACACATTCCTTTTCAAAATTTTAAGTTTTGAATTCTCGCCCCCCCCCCCCCCCCCCCCCACTCCTCAGAATTTCCAGTGACCTCCCTTGAGGTGGATATGGTTATCTTCTGGCACCACAATTCACTTTTTGGTAAATTAATCAGATCAGGCAATGATGTTTCAGCAAAATGTTTATCTGATTAAAATGCAACTTAGAGATTTGCAATTCCAAAATAACTACATGTAAAAACTACTGTTAAGTTAACCTCTCCCATTCCCAAACAAAAAGACCAAACAAGCATGACTAGAATTGTTCCATTAAAAACAACCCTCAAATATAGAAAACTAAACTGAAATAAAAATAAAATCCAACACAAACAGACAAGCAATGAGCATCATTAAAAAAACTGGATCATTGGATAATGCAATTTGAGAGTTTTCATTGTTTCAGCCATCAGGGGTTATGAGCCATTATACCATGCTCTACAAATATGGAAAGCATATGCATGATTTTTTGAGCATTTTTATTGTTATTTAAGTCTAGTTTTCTATATTTTGGGGGCCTTTTTAATAAAGAATTATTCCACTCGTGCCTGTTGGATATGAGAAGATTAAAGCCAACTCAGCGATACGTGCCTTGTTGGCTATCTATTATCTCATATCCAACATGCTCTCGTGGAATAATTGATAATTATTCACTCCCTAACGAGTGAATGATGCGTGATCCAAACAATAACAGAATGGCTGGCGAAAACTTATGTTCCACCAGTGTTTCTGAAACGGAAATCCTGAGAATATAAGAAGATACTGTACCAGAAAATACAAAAAAGTCTTCAAAGTTTTGAATTTTCAATTTTCATTTCAAGTGAAAATGAAAACTTTGATTGAACAATGAAATTGTTTTGCAAACAGACTTTTCATTTAGATTGCTGATTTGAACAGTGTTAAAAGACCATTTTGCTAGATTGCGATCAACGAGGATTTTATCGCAGGTTAACTAGACTTGCCGTGTTAGAAGATTCTGTAAAGAATTGTGCACAACTTCATGCCACTTGCACGTTTTCCACGCATGAATTGAGAGGTCAATAAATTATCTTTTAATGGTTTCCTTTTCATCTGTTGTTGAGATCACTTTGTACATATAATAAAAACTTGTCAATCTCAGTGAATAACAGCCACTACTCACCTCAATTGCAAACAATAATTGTTAAATATCGCATAAACTTCCACACCAAAATATTATGATCTACAAATTTTTAAGAAGTCAAATCCCAACCAAGTTGTTTACCAAACTATAATTTTTCTGTCTTCAAACATTTTTCTTTATTAATTACTGGGGAATCCTGAAATACTTGTTCCATGCATTTGGTTCCTTAATTATCCCATTTATTATTCCTTAATCTTTTTATAAAAGGGGACATATCATTTAGTATCCTCTCCAAGGAAGATGGCATTCATTTCATCCATGAAAAAAACTTCTTCACATTGATGTACATGGCCACATCACACTGTCTCCAGCCAGAAAATCAAGTAATTGAAAGAGGGGAGGAGAGCTGT
Source organism: Orbicella franksi (assembly GCF_964199315.1). NCBI lineage: Eukaryota > Metazoa > Cnidaria > Anthozoa > Scleractinia > Merulinidae > Orbicella > Orbicella franksi. The sequence goes on from NC_138146.1 coordinate 30,011,093, forward strand.
GAAAATCTGAGGTCTAACTGTGTAAAAAGAGAGGAAAAAATGTAAAATTAAATTAAGGTATACTTAGTATCTGCACTGTTCATACATTATACAATACTGCGTAGAGCACTGAAGACTACGCAACTTCTTTCAACCTATATTGTGAATACCTCAGTCATTTTGTTAGCTTTGTAACTGGGAAATTTAAATCATGTAGTACAACATAATCATGAAGTACAACAAAAGGATTGTTACTTCTTGAGGTTTCACTCAATAAAAAATAAATAAATAAAAACATTTCATTAACCTCATCATCATCAGACTAATTAAACCCAAAAAAGTCTGCCTTCAGGCCAAAAAATTAATTTTACAAGGTAACTTTTAAAAACTCTATCAAAACCACGCAATTAGTCCATTCAATAACAAAACAAAAAACTTAGTGTACATCTGTCATATCAGATTCTTGCACCGCTGCAAGAACTTTTAAATTGTAGACAACACAAGCCAGAGGATATATCTAAACGTGGAAAGAAATGTGTCACCTTGAATAGTATGCTGATATCCGGACTGAACATCAGTTGGCTACGCTTTTAAAACATGTATTGCATGTAAGATTTATATCCTTAAATCTACAAAATTAAGCTCATTTACAGTACAGTGTCAACGGTTTTCGTCACCTATTTATATGAACATGGCAGACAAAAAACCCAACGGGTCTCTTCCCAGAGGCAAGTCAAAATATGACGGGTAATTCAAATGATAGCAAACAAAATCTTCAACTTTTAAAATGTAGACTCATCGAGCCAAAAAGTTTCCGAAGCCACACACGAACTAGAAAATGTTACCACTTGTAAAAATCAACCATTTACGGAAGGATAGGAAGGAAAACTTGGCTTACCTTTCAACATAGCTTTCCATTATGCTGTGTTCATTGTGTTAAGTCATCTGTACACCAATACCTGTAGCAGAAGAGTATTGTAAATAAACTAAGCAGGTGCTTCCGCTTGGAACACGACACCAACGGCCAAAAGAAATCACAACACAAAGAATAACACTCAAAGAAAGCGACAAAACCAGGCTAACATTTGCAACATACTTACGTTTGCTTAATCCACATTCTCTGTGACAAGTAGAAGTTCTAACTGGGAAAAAAATCCACAACATTTCTTGCTGTTCGATGCTAACGCTTACAAAATGTCCAGACATTTTCGAAACTCGTTTGCAGCCGCAAATTGTCAGTGGCGAGCGCTTGAGCATGCTCCAAGACAACGGATTTTTCAGCCAATCAGCGGTTTTTCCGCCGTGCCCAGTTGCACAAATAGCAGGTAGGATTTGATCAAAGAGTAAAAACGTAACTGACCTGGGACCATAAATACGGCGCGTAGTGCAAATATGCACCCAAGATCGGTGCAACGAAAAAACAACTAAGCAAACAGCAATATTTAGAGGGTGGGGCGTATTGTTAAGGGAGTGACCCTCTATGGCTCGGGGGAGAGAGTTACCCTTCCCCTGCTGGTAGAGTCCCCTTAATCGTTCCTAGATATAGTCAGTATCTAGGAAAGACGGTTGCAGGGTAGGTTTACCCTAGATACAGTTGAAGGTAGGATGACTCTACGCTCAAGCCAGCTTTTTTCCAGGTAAGCGCTTTGCCAATTCTTCCTCACCCACAAGGACATTGGGGGACATAAAGAACATTCGCAGAACCAAGAGCCCCAAGTTTTGGCTCGACCGGCAGGAACAGGCTCAAGGAGAGGGGAACTTTCGCTCCGGGTAAAATGTTCTCCTTATAAACAGTCTCCCAGAATTATTTCTGAAAAGCCCAATCATAATCCTATCATATTCCCCATGCATTGTCCTGAGTTTCACCAACACATACAACGAAAAGGATGAGATGCCTGGATTCAGCCCCTTCGTAGAGTAGGGAGGGGTAAGGTAAGGTAGAGTAAAGTAGGGTAAGGTACGTTGCATGAAGAAATAAAGCTGAGGAATGTGATAGATATGAAAAGGAACTGAAGTAGTGTAATGATGTTTAATAGGATATTGCAATACACTTAAGTGTGATCGTACAAGAGCTGAGTAAATTTAAAAAAACTGCCACGTTTAAGAAACACAAGTGATAAACCCACATCTCATAATCATGGTTGCTATCAGTAGTCCGTTACTCCTGGTACTATAAAGGACATTTATTTGTGAATTAACGCCAAAGAAAAAATCACAAGAATTCGTTTGTCAGGAAATTGCTCATGAGTCTAGTGATAAAGTTAACATGATCAATCTCATCTGACTGCATGCTTCTTGCATCTCGTATATTCTTACAAACAACAGTAAAAATCAGCTTTGCATAACCATAAATTCTTACAGTACTGCAAAAGCAGCTTAACAACTGACAAGAAAAAACAATAACGTAATCATTCATCTGTAATCTTCCAGTTTCTTCAGTTCCGGCAGTGACAAAGATGAGCAAAGTTGGCGACACACCTGTAAAGCAAGCAAAACGTATTACACGAGCAAAATCATACACTGAAAGCCTTTTTGCTAACCTCCTTAGTAGGGCAGTAAGAAACTTAGCTTTTTAACTAAGTGCGAAGGCCATATTTGGAGAATATCGGCCCGAGGTCTTGACAATACGGACCAAGCGCAGCGAGGTCCGTACAAAAAAGACTGAGGGGCGATGGACTCGTGGCCCTTAATATTGCTTTCATAAATGACGTTATCTTCATTCAGCGAATCTCATGAATCACATCACTTTAAAAAAAATAATACGCATTGACGGATTTGATCCTGATGACATAGACTCAAAGGACGCTAATATTCCCTTCATTCAAATATTCAGATTATTGCATATGCAGATTGAAAGACGTGTTTTTGGTCAATATCTTTAGATAACTTTGAATTAAATCTTTTGACAAGAAAATTACGCAACTTTCAAAAGAGTGACTACTCATTCAAGCCCAGTCCTGACGCATAGATTTTCGTTTTAAAAGGGTTTTGTTTTGCTTTTATCCGTCTTTATTTAGTGACTGCGCATAACAGCGTACTATTGCCGATACACCATTGATCTTTTTCTCGTTCTAGAATACTTCTTGCTGTTTGTCACTTGTATAAAGGAATGCCGTACTTTCAATGTATGATTACGGCTGAGTCCATGAATAAACTATATATATTTAAAACGAAACTGTCGTTTCGAACGTGAGCTCATTACTTCAGCAAATTTAACTGCTCACGACAGCAGCCTAGCTCTCGTCAAACTCTCGCAGTGTAAAACGTTCAGCAAACACAGACTACCACCTATACTTTGACGATGTAACCTTTGATTTACCTGATAATATTGCAACAATAGATGCAGGGAACCTGAAGACGGGCACGCTTTGAAATAACCTCTGCCGGGTAACGGCTACGATCTTTTCCATGCTGATTCGCCAAGAATTCATGCTCTTCAGAAACTAGTGTATCATCGTTTTCATTTGCGAGCGCAAGACCCATTGTAACATCATCGTCGGCATTTGCGTGAGCCTCTTGGTGATTCTGAAAGGGTGTTCTGTACCCTTCAATTGAGCTGTCATCGTTTTCGCTGAAGTCGAACGGGAAACTACGATCTTTTCCGTGCTGATTCGCCAAGACTTCATGCTCTTCGGAGCTCGCTGTATCATCGTTTTGATTTGCGAGCACCAAACCCATTCTTACATCATCGTCGGCGTTCGCTTGAACCTCTTGGTGATTCTGAAAGGGAGTTCTATACCCTTCAACTGAACTGTCATCATTTTCATTTAAGTCTATCCCCGTATCATCTTCCCTGTTGATTATTTCCTCAATGGAAAAGTGGCCGTTTTCATGAAGGTTCTCAAATGGTAACGCGTTTTCTTCGTGCATGCTGTCATCGTCTTCAGTGGCCACCATTTGGCGAACTCCCTCTGACGAGTATACCGCGTCCTCTTCAGTCCTGTGACTGCCTGCATGATGGATGTTAAATCGGTCTTCATATTCTCCCAAAGAGCTGTCGTCGTTCTTGTATTTCTCAGACGCACGTGGCATGTAGGCCCGCTTTGCAACATCATACCCCATGTATTTAGTAAGACGGTCTAAAACAAAAACAGAGTTTAAATAGGAGATAATTCATCCACGAAACTGAAGTGACATTATAGCTCTCAGTTACAGTGTTTTTGTATTACGCGTTTCATCAGTGCATTGTTAGTTAGGCTGCAGGTGATTTTCCATTTTACCGCACCCAAATTCAATCAGAATTAGCCAATCAGAAACTCAATCTACTGAGTAGGAGAGAAAAGCGTGCATGTTGAGGCTGCGTTTACAGAAACGCAGTTTTAAATCTACACAGTTAATTACATCCTTTTGAAGCTGTATCGAACAGGACACTGTTTCGAAGCGTTTACATGACAATGATTTATCCATTTCCCAGCTGTTATGTCATGGCCGTGACAGGTTTAGTTACTGAGATCTGGAGACGATTATACCTTGACGTGTCGCCATTTTGTTTTGAAAATGGAAGCGTAAAGAGGTCAGTAATTTCATTTGCACAGACGATGAAGTAGAGTTTCTTTCGAGAATACCGAGCGAATACAGAGTAGATAAAGGGCAGAAACTGTTGATTGGGAGTACAATTCTTCTCCCCCACAAAAAAAATTCTCCCTTTTTTATCGATCACGCCGAACTAAAGCCGTTTTCAAAACGACACCGGCTTTTACCCCCGTTTCCACGTTTTGAGAGCCCTCCACTGTTGACAGCGGTTTCAAAAAGATGCGCTTCATTATTTCTTACATCTTCGCCCTGTAAACGGAAGGCCTAACCGCATCGAATAAGATGCAGTTACAAATGAAACCGCGTCCTTGCAAACGGGACTTGAGACTCCCACGAAATAAATAAATTTTCGCGCCATAAACAGAGCTGCCACACCGATCGCCTCAAGTCACGTTGCTGTGGTTTTGGGTCCAAAAGTTTCATCCTCAGACAATTCCATGTTGTTTAACCCAAATTCACCCTGTTGTAAGAAAATTTAATCTGACCCATTTTTCAACCACGAACAGTTAAAATAGACAATACAAAACAATTTTTGTGGTTTGGCGTCAAATATTAGCTTGAAGAGGTCAGGGTGGAACCATCTAATACTTCTCCCTCCAGAGTTCAATATCACCCCTATAAAAAACGAGCGAGAGGAAAGTTCTAAACTAGAACAAACTTGAAACTACACCGGATAATTTTCATTTCCAGGAATAGAATAATTTGGGATTTGTGTTAAAGACGTTTGCATCAAAGTTAGAAAATTAAATCATTACGCACTGAGAGCAAGATATTAAACTGCTCAAAAAAAGTATCGAAAAAAATATACACATTACAGCCATACGCTATAGCAATTTTTGCCAGTTTTTTCGCATTGAACAATATAACTTAGTCTGATTGAAATATTGCTGCACCATGATTATATATTTTGAAAACGACCTTTATAACTAATTTTCCTCTGCGGCAAAACAACGAAATATAGTTTTTTTTTTCTAAAATAAAGATTAATTCTCAAATGCTGTGCGATTTACTTACTTGCAGCTGGAAACTTCGAAGGTCGTCCACTGACTTGAAGAATAGGAAAAACTATCATTGCCAATGTGAAGAAACTAGCCATGTTAGTATAGGATGTAAATCATACAATGTTTCTATCATACAGGCGTTGGCAATTGTGAGGGACAATGAGCGTGGTGCAAGACCTAAATTTCCCGCAGCACCTGCCAATAAACCACGGGCTGTAATGAAGGATAATAATACTTCATTAAGGACTTTTCAAAAGTTCTATATCTTTTAAGCGCCTGAAGACTTTTTTTGTGAGAGTTAATTACTGCACAAAACGGTTGTTGCTTCTTTAAAATATTTATAGTTTCCTCCGTAAAAAATAGAACAAAAGGAAAGCACGATTGTTTTTCTTCACAATTTAGTACTGCAAATTATACAATGTGCCATGCGAATGGGCAGGTGTCCGAGCGGAGGTTTTTTGTTGTGCCACTGAATTTTTTTTAAGAACTATGAATTCATTTTCAAAATTACATTGCAAAGGTAGTTCCAAAAAAAAAAGCTAGAATGTTGTTTTACATATTCACATTGAGAGACGCCTTGACATCTGAACATGACCATCACGTGCACAGTAATATGCCGATCAATCCGGTGAAGAGTTTCTTTGTTAGGAAAAACTTCTTGACTTCAAAAACAAATGTTGTTTTCTCTTTTAATCCATCTCTGCGTGATCTTTCCTCCTTCTATTCAGAGTTTTTCAGCCTCAGCACGGGGTTGTAACTAATTTGCGACTGTTAATACAAATGCATCATTATCGTTCACACAGCGGTATCATTTTTACATCTTACTCGATCAATCCGGCAGTGACACGCAAACGCATCTTTTTATGTTCACCTATTGTCAACCTGTTGCCTCTGATGCACCTGTATTCTTGATCAATGTCAGTCAAAATGTTAATGACCGACCGGGATGGGGAGAAATATTTATATCTACGCACAGGTCCATGCATGTAATAGGAAGGTCCCGTCCCCCCCACCCCACCCCTCCCAAAAAAAAAAAAAGCTGAGAAGGTCCCACCGAGATTTGAACTCGGATCGCTGGATTCAAAGTCCAGAGTGCTAACCATTACACCATGGGGCCCAATCCATGATTATACTCTAGCAATAACAGTATTGAACTTTTCTTAACCTTTCTTAACCTATTGTTTTACAATTTTCAAAGCTTGCCATAGAGCCCGCAAAGAACAACTTCAGAAAAAGAAACAACAAATTTTGAAAACCCCGAGCTCAGTCGTTCATTCACTTTTTGCTGTGCTTGGGAAGTTAGACAGCATGTGTAGAAGGGTTTGGATGGGGTCATCTAATCTTTGGCTAAGTTCAGACTTGTTACCCGAGCGGGCGGTGCCCGAGTGCGATTCTCGCTGGATAGTAATGTGAATACACCCCTTTTTCCAATTACTCACCCCAGAATTCGGGCACAGAGCTAGTGCCCGGGTACAAGGCCTCGACCTATTACTCGAACACTAAATGGCACTAGAATACTTGGAGCACCAGATAAAGGGTCTGAGTACCAGTGCTCCAGCACTAAGTGTGAACACAGCCTTATGAGTGAAAGTTTTGGCGATATCCCAGGTGATTGGTAAAATATCAGTCAATATTTCAGATTTCACATCTCAGCTGAAATCTGTCATATTTCTAAGCTAACAGTTACAATTTTGACCAGCTCTTATCTGTATCAGTTAAAAAAACATCGTACAAGACTTACTTAGGCCACAGCAGACTGAAAAAAATTCGCCAATGCAATGAACGCACTGCTAATTAAAAGAACAATAGAACCTTTTAATCGCAAAACAACAGACAATGACGAGAAAGAGAGTTATTTTCTGATTTGATGCAAAAAATCCTAGACTATTCAATCCACTACTTTGCAAACAAAAGATAACGTTCTTCTATTAAAGTTAAAAAATATCTCTATGCTATAGGTCCCACCGAGATTTGAACTCGGATCGCTGGATTCAGAGTCCAGAGTGCTAACCATTACACCATGGGACCTCTGTTGTTGACAAACACTTCATACATAGTAACTAAAAATGGACTTTTATTGTACAACGTGTCTACACAGCAAAGTCCTCGGTGTATCGACCCAAAACTTCCAGAACGCTCACCATTACACCAAGGCACCTAACCCACGTTAGCTATAGCGCTCTAATGGCTTTTAAAACGATGTTTTAAATACTGGAACTAGATCATGAATCAAGAATTAAAGATTGCTCAGTATTCTGGGTTTTTATCAACTTTGGGTTGCATACATAACGTTGAAAGCGCACCAAAGAAGCATAAGACTGTTTCAAGAAAACATATTGTTAATCGATGAACGACAGGAAAAAATACGTTTGGCCAGTGTTTTTTTTTTTAACGCAGCCGCTATAAAAACGTGACGAAAAACAAAATATATACTCCGATTTAAAAAACATAGGTCCCACCGAGATTTGAACTCGGATCACTGGATTCAAAGTCCAGAGTGCTAACCATTACACCATGGGACCCTCAGTCACTTTGATTATGAAATAACACTGCCTTAACTTTAATTGATTATTGGCTTGTAGCAACACGCGGGACGTTGAGAGAGCACATTCAAGACACAGGTTGAAACCGTCATATAACGAGCAGTAACTTCTTTAACACCATGGCCTCGAGTTTCAAAGGATGGATAACGCTATCCACCGAATAAAACACTATCGATAAATGTTCATAAAACAAACCTCGCTATCCACTGGATAGTGATTTATCCGGTGCATAGGGTTTTCCGCCTATTGAACAACCTGGGTCAGGTTGCCTGAGAAACAGAAGCTATACCCTGATTTATCACCTTGAATTTTGCCAATGGTAGGATCGTGATCAATAATTGTAGTTCAGTAATATTTTTGCCGTTCAAGAATCCCCATAAAACTTCAAGAAAGTTGTCTCAAAGATCTGAAAGCTTCTGAACTTGGATCGCTGGATTCAGAATCCAGAGTGCTAGCCATCACACTATGGGATAACTCTCGTTTGCACATTCGCTATGAAAGAAATGCAAATGAAATTTCCATTGCTCAGCCTGCGTGTAGCGGGCTCCTCAGTGAAGATACTGATGAGGAGAGAATGAGGGATGGCCTTATGGAGAGTGGAAGAGAAAAAGAAAGAGTGGCTAGAGACGCGAGCGGTATTTAGAAAATAAACGATAATAATAATAATATTCATATTTTTATAGAACACATTTCTCAACTCGATGCGCCTAGCAACACTGAAAACACTGCAATAGAAGCTTTACGCATTTCAAAATTATACTTTCAGTGAAAACATGGGATTCTCTCAGGTTTTTATCAATATCAATATCGTATTATTTCATTGTTCTGGCGCCATGTATTGAACAGTTGAAGTGAAAGTAGGCCTGTTAAATATATAAAAAAATTGCCGATCGATCCCAAGTAGATACCCCAGATACTTCCCTTGCCCTTATATAAAAATTCGAATTAGTGCGACAGAAAGCTTCACACCGAAAAAATAAGGATATTAATGGTTATTCTCTAGCAATAACAGTATTGAACTTTATTTAACCTTTCTTAACCTATTGTTTTACAATTTTCAAAGCTTGCCATAGAGCCCGCAAATTAAGAACAACTTAAAAAAAGAAACAACAAATTTTGAAAACCCGGAGCTCAGTTGCTCATTCACTTTTTGCTGTGCTTGGGAAGTGAGACAGCATGTGTAGAAGGGTTTGGATAGGGTCCTCTAATCTTTGGCTAAGTTCAGTAGTATTCTCCCTGGACACTAATGTGAATACACCCTTTTTCCAATTACTCACCCCAGAATTCGGGCACAGAGCTAGTGCCCGGGTACAAGGTCTCGACCTAGTACTCGAACACTAAATGGCACTAGAATACTTGGAGCACCAGATAAAGGGTCTGAACGCTACACGTACTGTTTTGTGCCAGTGTCCAGGTACCAGTGCTCCAGCACTAAGTGTGAACACAGCCTTATGAGTGAAAGTTTTGGCGATATCCCAGGTGATTGGTAAAATATCAGTCAATATTTCAGATTTCACATCTCAGCTGAAATCTGTCATATTTCTCAGCTATCAGTTACAATTTTGACCAGCTCTCATCTGTATCAGTTAAAAAAACATCGTACAAGACTTACTTAGGCCACAGCAGACTGAAAAAGATCCGCCAATGCAATGAACGCACTGCTAATTAAAAGAACATTAGAACCTTTTCAACGCAAAACAACAGACAATGACGAGAAAGAGAGTTATTTTCTGATTTGATGCAAAAAATCCTAGATTATTCAATCCACTACTTTGCATACAAAAGATAACGTTCTTCTATTAAAGTTAAAAAATATATCTATGCTATAGGTCCCACCGAGATTTGAACTCGGATCGCTGGATTCAGAGTCCAGAGTGCTCACCATTACACCATAGGACCTCTGTTACGTTGTTGACAAACACTTCATACATAGTAACTAAAAATGGACTTTTATTGTACAACGTGTCTACACAGCAAAGTCCTCGGTGTATCGACCCAAAAATTCCAGAACGCTCACCATTACACCAAGATACCTAACTCACGTTAGCTGTAGCGCACTAATGGCTTTTAAAACCATGTTTTATATACTGGAACTAGATCATGAATCAAGAATTAAAGATTGCTCAGTATTCTGGGTTTTCATCAACTTTGGGTTGCATACATAACGTTGAAAGCGCGCCAAAGAAGCATAAGACTGTTTCAAGAAAACACATTGTTAATCGATGAACGACAGGAAAAAATACATTTGGCCAGTGTTTTTTTTGTTTTTGTTTTTTTTCACACAGCCGCTATAAAAACGTGACGAAAAACAAAATATATACTCCGATTTAAAAACATAGGTCCCACCGAGATTTGAACTCGGATCACTGGATTCAAAGTCCAGAGTGCTAACCATTACACCATGGGACCCTCAGTCACTTTGATTATGAAATAACACTGCCTTAACTTTAATTGTTTATTGGCTTGCAGAATCACGCGGGACGTTGAGAGAGCACATTCAAGACACAGGTTGAAACCGTCATATAACGAGCAGTAACTTCTTTAACACCATGGCCTCGAGTTTCAAAGGATGGATAACGCTATCCACCGGATAAAACACTATCGATAAATGTTCACAAATCAAACCTCGCTATCCACTGGATAGTGATTTATCCGGTGCATAGGGTTTTCCGCCTATTGAACAACCTGGGTCAGGTTGCCTGAGAAACAGAAGTTATACCCTGATTTAATACCTTGAATTTTGCCAATGGTAGGATCGTGATCAATAATTGTAGTTCAGTAATTTTTTTGCCGTTCAAGAATCCCCATAACACTGACAAGAAAGTTGTCTCAAAAATCTAAAGCTTCTGAACTTGGATCGCTGGATTCAGAATCCAGAGTGCTAGCCATCACACTATTGGGATAACTCTCGTTTGCACATTCGCTATGAAAGAAATGCAAATGAAATTTCCATTGCTCAGCCTGCGTGTAGCGGGCACCTCAGTGAAGATACTTATGAGGAGAGAATGAGGGATGGTCTTATGGAGAGTGGAAGAGAAAAAGAAAGAGTGGCTAGAGACGCGAGCGGTATTTAGAAAATAAACAATAATAATAATAATATTCATATTTTTTTTATAGGGCGCATTTCTCAACTCGATGCGCCTAGCAGCACTGAAAACACTGCAATAGAAGCTTTAGGCATTTCAAAATTATACATTCAGTGAAAACATGGGATTCTCTCATGTTTTTATCAATATCAATATCGTATTATTTCATTGTTCTGGCGCCATATATTGAACAGTTGAAGTGAAAGTAGGCCTATTAAATATAAAAAAACTTTCCCGATCGATCCCAAGTAGATACTTCGGATACTTCCCTTGCCCTTATATAAAAATTCGAATCAGCACGACAGAAAGCTTCACACCGAAAAAAAAGGATATAAACTGTGAGGTCCCACCGAGATTTGAACTCGGATCGCTGGATTCAAAGTCCAGAGTGCTAACCATTACACCACGGGATCCAATCCATGATTATACTCTAGCAATAACAGTATTGAACTTTATTTAACCTCTCTTAACCTATTTTTTTTACAATTTTTAAAGCTTGCCATAGAGCCCGCAAAGAACAACTTCAAAGACAGAAACAACAAATTTTGAAAACCCCGAGCTCAGTCGTTCATTCACTTTTTGCTGTGCTTGGGAAGTTAGACAGCATGTGTAGAAGGGTTTGGATGGGGTCCTCCAATCTTTGGCTAAGCTAGTTCAGACTTGTTACCCGAGCGGGCGGTACCCAAGTAGGATTCTCCCTGGACACTAATGTGAATACACCCTTTTTCCAATTACTCACCCCAGAATTCGGGCACAGAGCTAGTGCCCGGGTACAAGGTCTCGACCTAGTACTCGAACACTAAATAGCACTAGAATACTTGGAGCACCAGATAAAGGGTCTGAACGCTACACGTACTATTTTGTGCCCGTGTCCAAGTACCAGTGCTCCAGCACTAAGTGTGAACACAGCCTTATGAGTGAAAGTTTTGGCGATATCCCAGGTGATTGGTAAAATATATATCAGTCAATTTTTCAGATTTCACACCTCAGCTGAAATATGTCATTTCTCAGCTATCAGTCACAATTTTGACCAGCTCTCATCTGTATCAGTTAAAAACATCGTACTTAGGCTACAGCAAACTGAAAAAAATCCGCAAATGCAATGAACGCACTGCTAATTAAAAGAACAATAGAACCTTTTAATCGCAAAACAACAGACAATGACGAGAAAGAGAGTTATTTTCTGATTTGATGCAAAAAATCCCAGATTATTTAATCCACTACTTTGCATACAAAAGATAACGTTCTTCTATTAAAGTTAAAAAATATATATATGCTATAGGTCCCACCGAGATTTGAACTCGGATCGCTGGATTCAGAGTCCAGAGTGCTAACCATTACACCATGGGACCTCTGTTGTTGACAAACACTTCATACATAGTAACTAAAAATGGACTTTTATTTTACAACGTGTATACACAGCAAATTCCTCGGTGTATCGACCCAAAAATTTCAGAACGCTCACCATTACCCGGGCACCATTACACCAAGGCACCTAACTCACGTTAGTTATAGCACACTAATGGCTTTTGAAACAATGTCTTAAATACTGGAACGAGAATTAAAGATTGCTCAGTATTCTGGGTTTTATCAACTTTGAGTTGCATGCATAAAGTTGAAAGCGCACCAAAGAAGCGTAAGACTGTTTCAAGAAAACACATTGTTAATCGATGAACGACAGGAAAAAATACATTTGGCCAGTTTTTTTTTTTTTTTTTTTTTTTTTTTTTTTTTTTTTTCACACAGCCGCTATAAAAACTTGACGAAAAACAAAATATATACTCCGATTTAAAAACATAGGTCCCACCGAGATTTGAACTCGGATCACTGGATTCAAAGTCCAGAGTGCTAACCATTACACCATGGGACCCTTCACTTTGATTATAAAATAACAGTGCCTTAACTTTAATTGTTTATTGGCTTGTAGCATCACGCGGGACGTTGAGAGAGCACATTCAAGACACAGGTTGAAACCGTCATATAACGAGCAGTAACTTCTTTAACACCATGGCCTCGAGTTTCAAAGGGTGGATAACGCTATCCATCGGATAAAACACTATCGATAAATGTTCACAAATCAAACCTCGCTATCCACTGGATAGTGATTTATCCGGTGCATAGGGTTTTCCGCCTCTTGAACAACTTGGGTCAGGTTGCCTGAGAAACAGAAGCTATACCCTGATTTATCACCTTAAATTCTGCTAATGGTAGGATCGTGATCAATAATTGTAGTTCAGTAATTTTTTTGCCGTTCAAGAATCCCCATAAAACTGACAAAAAAGTTGTCTCAAAAATCTAACGCTTCTGAACTTGGATCGCTGGATTCAGAATCCAGAGTGCTAGCCATCACACTATTGGGATAACTCTCGTTTGCACATTCGCTATGAAAGAAATGCAAATGAAATTTCCATTGCTCAGCCTGCGTGTAGCGGGCTCCTCAGTGAAGATACTTATGAGGAGAGAATGAGGGATGCCCTTATGGAGAGTGGAAGGGAAAAAGAAAGAGTGGCTAGAGACGCGAGCGGTACTTAGAAAATAAATAATAATAATAATAATAATAATATTCATATTTTTTTTATAGGGCGCATTTCTCAACTCGATGCGCCTAACAGCACTGAAAACACTGCAATAGAAGCTTAAGGCATTTCAAAATTATACTTTCAGTGAAAACATGGGATTCTCTCAGGTTTTTATCAATATCAATATCGTATTATTTCATTGTTCTGGCGCCATATATTGAATAGTTGAAGTGAAAGTAGGTCCGTTAAATATATATATAAAAAAAAAAAAATTGCCCGATCGATCCTAGGTAGTTACTCCGAATACTTTCCTTGCCCTTTTTTAAAAATTCGAATTAGTACTGCAGAAAGCCTGGCACCAAAAAAAAAAGAAAGAAAGAAAAAAGATATCAATTGAAAGGTCCCACCGAGATTCGAACTCGGATCGCTGGATTCAAAGTCCAGAGTGCTAACCATTACACCATGGGACCACAAGTGAAGGAGAGGGGTACAAAACCAGATTTAATCAAAACCACCAGTTATGAGAGGTTTTGATGTTTAAATATTTATTTATCTTGAGTTATGGAGTTGTACAAACTTGAGATAATGTCTACTATTTCCCTCATTTTCCCATGTCACTTTTTGTGTTTTGCAGCGTCTTAGGCCTTTGGAATTATGGTTAGTGAGTGACGGGAATATTGCTCACGCACCACAGGTCCAACGCCAATCGTTTTCTTGGTAAGGCCATTTAAAAAGGAGTATAACTGAGTGATTTATTGAAAGTAAACTGCGATGAATGGACACGTAGGCTAGATCTAGGCAACATCCTAGATCGATCTAGTGGCTGCCATCTTTGTAACTCATAAATTTAATTTCTCTTACAGGACTTTCTGTATATTATTTTCAGATAGTTCTAGTTAGGTGTCCCCTATTAGCAGTGGGGATTCTCCACTGCTAGATGTGATTGACACGATAATGAAGTCATTATTATCATCATCATCATCATCATTATTATCATTATTATTATTATTATTATTATATCTTACTCGCTAAAGGTCATTATCATTATTATCGTGATCGTCAGGATGAGGGTAGCTCACAAAATACGAACTGCTGATACTCCTGGGTTCAAACCATTTACTATCATCATCATCATCATCATCATCATCATCATCATCATTATCATCATCACCGTCATCGTCCGTGTATGTTCGCTGCCTCCCTGAACTGCCATATCTTTTGTTGCTGCCAACTCCGCTCAGAATTCAAAACCCACCCCGTTTCTTTGGTCTGCCTACCAGCTTTGGATAACAGGGTGGCGAACGGTAAATGGAAGACTTTACGAGAAGACGAGACTAGCGTTTTTCTGTGCGAGCCCGAGACATTTTGAGTTTTTAAATTGCGAGACCGAAGCTTCAAAGCATTTTAAATGCGAGTGCGATATGTTCTGATTAAAGGGCGCGATCCATTCAACCAAAATTTCCGGAAAATTCGATCTAAAACTGAATGGATCGGTTCGGTCCAACCGGAAAAGTTTCGAAAAAGCCGGTCCATCTTCCCAGGTTGACCACCTTCCTCCGTTGGACCGGTCCGATATGATCGAAAATTGACCATCCATTTGACTATTCCGACCCATTCTCAGTCCCAGCACCTCGCTGTTCTGTACTTTCTGTCTTCAACGTGGAGAAAAACACTTACAAATGCAGCATGTCAGCGGATTTATCGGTGTTATTCGTACATTCATGGGTAGTCACAACACAGTGCAGGTACGTAGCTGAGCTAACTGTGTGTTTTGGCTATTAATGAAGTGGTGTTTGAACTGAAACGGCAAATATCTGGGAACGATTTCCTCAAAATAACCCATTATGCGGCATAAATTTCTGCGCATGAAACAGCTCGCACATTATCATTGATAAAGTCGAAATCGCTATTTAACTTTAACTCCTGCATCCTCCATTTTAAATAAGAATGCGAAGCCCTTTTTGCGAATGGAATGGAACGAGACCGTCCATTCGCCATCAAGAAATTTTACAGCCTCAGCCCCGAAATTTTGGTCGAATAGATCGCCATAAGACGCTCAGACGCCAGTTTTACAAACAAACAAATAAAATTGGAACTTCGAGACTTTCTTATTGGTCTTTCAAAAAATCGAGACTCTGAGACAGCTTTGGTGAAAAAATCGAGGCTGCGAGATCTCTGCCACCCTCAGTCCGCAGTCCGCAGTCCGCAGTCCGCAGTCCGCAGTCCGCAGTCCGCAGTCCGCAGTCCGCAGTCCGCAGTCCGCAGGCCGCAGTCCACAGGCCGCAGTCCGCAGGCCGCAGTCCGCAGTCCGCAGTCCGCAAGCCGCAGGCCGCAGTCCGTGGACCGTGCTGTTAAGCAAAACCATTCCAAGTCCTACCGAGATCACTGGGGGCTATCATACATACTCCCAGACTACATATTAAAAATCCCAGTAACGAATTATTGTTTAGCAGTTGCAAGGCCCAGATTGTGCGTAGTATTGATCAAGGCGAAAATAAATGAGTCTATTGGAATATTACGATTCGTTTAAAGAAGCAGTAGTTGAGAAATTCTAATTCATAGCTCGCAGGCAGGGGCGGGGCAGAAGACTCCTGAAATTGGAGTATCTGGATCATCCACCAAAAAGTGACGTCACATCCGGTTTAAACTGTGCCGCGCAGCTCGTTTCACAAAGCGAAAAAATGGCGTTTCGATTGGCGAAGATTTTCCTCTATTTGCAAACCATCACGTTCGTGTCCTTTCATACTGAGGATAGAAGGATGTTGCAGGCACATTTCTTCGACTTTTTAAGTAAAACGTTCGGCAAAACAGCACAGTTTAGTATTTTTTTGAAGGAAAATAACGGAGAGCCTTCTGTCATCGAATCGCGGATTTTACACATTTGCAAAACTGGTGTTGTTCCGACTTTTGGTTCTTATTGTTCGTGATTCGGTTATAACACTAAGTGCAATAGCCTATAATGTTAACAACAACCTGGATGAAGTATTGCTGGCCATAGTTTGCACTGTGCACTACGGGAACATGTTTAACAGAAGTCGTTTTTTTCTAAAAGTGAACACAGTTGAAGCTTTGTATCCACGAGTGTGTGGTGGAAAATCGTATACGCAAGGTTAGTATCCTATTTCCGTATCTCTTGTTGAATACTTTTTTTTTCTGTGTAAAAAATAATCTATATTGAGAGCTAGAGTTCATTGTAAATGCGTGTTTTGGGATATCAGATTTCCCAGAAAAGATCAACAAAGGGGTAAAGCAGTCCAGATGAGTAGAACTAATTTCCTTCAGTCATCCAATGGTTAATTGTACATTCCTCCGTATTGTCTGAACTGCAATACTGGCTTGGGGATCAACTTCTTTGGGCAGTTCAAAAAGGGGGGGGGGGGGGGTTGGCCTGTTTAGGGTTAGCTCCAATGGTATGGTATATCCTTACCTCTTAACTTTACCCCTGCTTTTGACAGGTACCCACTTCTGCCGTGACCCGGTGGGGGGGGGGGGGGTCTACTCCCTTACATGCACTATATAGGTATGTGTGCCTCAAAGGGTATGGTTTTTCAGCCGTTTTGGTCATAAATAAAGTATGGATTTTGGCCACTTTGGTCTTAAATAGGGTATGGGTTTTGTAGTCTAGTCTTGAATTGGGTAATGTTGTTTAGAAGAAGCTACTTTTTCATCATTATTGATGACCATAAACAAAAGGCCTTCAAAAATTATGTTTAGGGCAACTGTGTCAGTGGCAACGGTTGTAAATAGGTTGTCAAATAAGCAGTTTCTTCACAACACATTTTAAGATGATAAATAGCCATAAAAATGACATTTTTATCTCTGAGATCATTTTCAAGATTAAAAAAAGTTATTTTTATATATTATAACTTTTTTTAATCTTGAAAATGATCTCAGAGATAAAAATGTCATTTTTATGGCTATTTATCATCTTAAAATGTGTTGTGAAGAAACTGCTTATTAGGAAAATATAAATGTTCAACGAAAAAAATGAACAGAAAAAAACAACAAACTATTCTTTCAGAGGAGCTCCTATATTTTATAATTTTTGTAAACCTTTTATAGAATGTAACTTTTGGATAGGTTGCACTTCACTGTAAAGGAAGAAATCACACCAGAGAGGCTTTGTATCTTTATTATGATTTGCATTATCAGTAAAAAGAATCACATTTGGACAGGTCCACTGGCACTCTTACATGTATGTTAAAGATGGGAAAAGCAGGTTCAGCATCATCTAAATCAAGGGATTGTATGTCAGTGTGGGGTGTATATGCCAGGAGGTAACCACTTAAGAAAATACAAACATAAATGACAGTCACTAAAATTAAACAACAACTGAGAACTTTTAGAGACGCCCATCAGTCACAAAAAGACCAGCAACCGGATCTTTTTCAGTTTAACAAATTGACGTCAGTTTTTCATGCATCTGTCTTGAACATTACTGATCATGAATTTGGTCATAACATGGATCCACGGGGCGATAGCATACACTCAAACACTCATCTGCAAACACAGGAAAAACTGACACCAATTTGTTTTTTTTTAAATAACAAATTCATTGCCAAATTGTATGCTCTTGCTCATTGACACATCTCTTAAATTGTAAATTTATGTGCCTACAGATCTGCTTATTGACGATGAAAATTAGCCAATGAGTGCACAACAATTTCTACAGTTATCGTAAAAAGTATCATTTTCGTTAGCAATGATTATTTTGTTAGTAAGGGTTTCAGAGGAAAAGTCCAGTGTGAAAATGTTATCTCAACAGAAAAAGTAATTTAGTTTAACAAGAGGAATTCAGAAGAACACTGATTAAGAAGAGAAATAAAGTGCCTCTCTTGTTTGTATTTCTCTTGTGGGTATTTGCTCATTTACCACCTAAGAAAAACAAGATATAATGTATAATTTTTACCTCTGCTGTAAATTTTTCAAACCAGTTTGTTTTCACTTTCAGAGTGGTTCTTGAAAAGAATCACAAGCACACCACCCACCCCCTAAGTCCCTATTCCTACCCTACAACAGTACAGCCAGGATCCCATATCAACCCCCCAACATAACTTACCATGGTACTCTCATACTACAATACCATCTTTTTTTTATTTTGTACAGACAGACCTAGATTCAAACATCAGATCTCTGACCTTTTGGTCCACTTCATCTCCACTAGACAATGAGAGCAATCATTGCAAATTTATTTATATTTGTTGGTCTAATTTATTATTGTTCTCAGATTCCCCCTTCTCCTTTGATGACATTAAATTGGTTTAAAAAAATAAACAAGTGTAAACAAATTAAAGCAGAGGTAGAAATTGAGCCATAAAATTACTATAATTTTGGCATGAGGATATTAAAATAACTATACTATTAACATCCATCTATTGTAAAGACAGTGTATTACTACTTAAATTGAACTTCAATGTCAGAGACAAAAACCTAAAAACACCTAAACACAGGTCAGTGAGGACATTGCCAGTTGTGCTTTTGCCAACAACCACTCTGCCTCAAAAATATAGAAGATAATAACAAAAGTAATAGCAAAGCCAACCTCTGTCAATGCAATAACCACATCAAATTCCCCTCCAAAATTCTCTTCAACTCAACGCTTTAACATGCTTCTCTCATTTAACTTTTACTGCTTGAGTCAGAATTTGTAGGTGTATCACATAGAATTCCACAAAAGATTAAAAATACTGTTAACCTTTTGCAAATATCTGCATCAGTTTCAAAGATGTTTAAGTTTGAAAAATGTGTAAAATATGCAAATTAGGTTACCGATGATGTCATACACTCAATCCAATATTACATCAAGTGGGCAGGTTTATAGTTCTACTGGAAACACACCTATGGCTATTAAAATTTAAAGCAAAAATATCAATTTACAGAGAAGAGAAAATTAACTCGGCAAAACCCACTGTGATTGAATGACTGAGGGAAACTCAAACAAAGAGGGATATTTGCACATTTGATTATTCAATAATCAATAATTGAATAATCATGCAGGGTCAACTTCAGCCAAATGCATGGGGAATTAATGGCAAAAAATCACTTTAAGATCAAACCAAGCTAGAACTTTCAGCCCACCCACAATGGAGCAATCACAACTGACCTTTGTGAATTATTTGATACATGCATATGAGACCCATTTTTCCTTTTTTCTTTACGAGATGGAAGGTAGATGCCATTTAAACATTGATCAAATAATGAACAAAGGTCCTGTTGCTACAGAGCTACATTGTATCCCTACCAGATTAACAAAAGATGAGGTGTTGAAAATAGATCTTTGGAAGAACGTAAAAAAGCTGTGTAAACAACCACCAGCGGCCTGTGTTCTCACACCATCTCTCGTTGAGTTAATTTGATAAAGAACATAACTTTAAAATCTCAAAATAGTTGAATTTAACTAATTATGAAGTCCTACAAGTATGAGAATTTCAGATTGTATGATTGCACCCAAGTATGAAGTTTGATAGAGAAACAATGGTAAATCATACAATTCTACTTAACAATATTATTGGATTCCGAGCTCAAGATTCCCATCAGGTAATAATACGGTTGATACAGCCTCAAACTATCACCTCAAAGAAGCCTTGACCTCATAGTCCAATTGTTGAATAGAAAGAGAGAAGATGTTCTCTATTTCATTATTAATAGATAATAATTTACAGGTTAAAGCTAATTACAAGATAAAATCTGAATTCTGTCCAGCATTTATTTATGAACCACTCTACAGTACCCGGGAGGGGGTACTACCAGAAAAAATTGGTGGGGGTGTGCGGCCTGCTTCCCAAAACCTATTGATCACCAAAATCTGCGATTTTCCCTACCCTCTTTATGACCAGATAAAAAATTTGACAACCTGTTTACAACCGTTGCCGCTGACACAGTTGCCCTAAACATAATTTTTGAAGGCCTTCTGTTTATGGTCTTATCAATAATGATGAAAAAGTAGCTTCTTCTAAACAACATTACCCAATTCAAGACTAGACTACAAAACCCATACCCTATTTAAGACCAAAGTGGCCAAAATCCATACTTTATTTATGACCAAAACGGCTGAAAAACCATACCCTTTGAGGCACACATACCTATATAGTGCATATAAGGGAGTAGCCCCCGCCCCCAGGTCACAGCAGAAGTGGGTACCTGTCAAAAGCAGGGGTAAAGTTAAGAGGTAAGGATATACCATACCATTGGGAGCTAACCCTAAACAGGCCAACCCCCTCTTTTTGAACTGCCCAAAGAAGTTGATCCCCAAGCCAGTATTGCAGTTCAGACAATACAGAGGAATGTACAATTAACCATTGGATGACTGAAGGAAATTAGTTCTACTCATCTGGACTGCTTCACCCTTTGTTGATCTTTTCTGGGAAATCTGATATCCCTAAAACACGCATTTACAATGAACTCTAGCTCTCAATATAGATTATTTCTTACAGAGAAAAAAAGTATTCAACAAGAGATACGGAAATAGGACACTAACCTTGCGTATACGATTTTCCACCACACACTCGTGGATACAAAGCTTCAACTGTGTTCACTTTTAGAAGAAAACGACTTCTGTTAAACATGTTCCCGTAGTGCACAGTGCAAACTATGGCCAGCAATACTTCATCCAGGTTGTTGTTAACATTATAGGCTATTGCACTTAGTGTTATAACCGAATCACGAACAATAAGAACCAAAAGTCGGAACAACACCAGTTTTGCAAACGTGTAAAATCCGCCATTCGATGACAGAAGGCTCTCCGTTATTTTCCTTCAAAAAAATACTAAACTATACTGTTTTGCCGAAAGTTTTGCTTAAAAAGTCGAAGAAATGTGCCTGCAACATCCTTCTATCCTCAGTATGAAAGGACACGAACGTGATGGTTTGCAAATAGAGGAAAATCTTCCCCAATCGAAACGCCATTTTTTCGCTTTGTGAAACGAGCTGCGCGGCACAGTTTAAACCGGATGTGACGTCAGTTTTTGGTGGATGATCCAGATAAGCGAATATTTCAGGAGTCTTCTGCCCCGCCCCTGGCTGTCAGGTATAAACTCAAACTAAAAGGGTCTTCTTCGAATACAAAAAGGTCTGACGAACTGAATTTTTCCAGGTATTTGAATCTTCAATAAACGAAAATCTAGGTCTCTGAAAAAAATTTTTTCCTACTTACCCAAACTTGAGGTAGACTGCAATAGGTTGCAACCGAGGTTCCTCTCATCGACCGCAACATAAACAGCGGTGGAAAGCTAACAGTAAAAATATTTACAAGTGAAAATATTATTTCACCTTAGTTTTATTAGTTTTAATGTTGTAAGATCTCGAAATGGTGAAAAAAAACACGACGAAGGGAAAAGAAAAGGAAAAAGAAAAAGAAGGTCCCACCGAGATTTGAACTCGGATCGCTGGATTCAGAGTCCAGAGTGCTAACCATTACACCATGGGACCATCACATGTACAACCCTTGAAAAATTAACTTATCTAAATAATATACTATCTAATTAAAATGGTCGGCGGTGATACTTTCTTTGGTTTCCGTAGCATTATCAAGCGAGGCTAAATTACAGTACTTTCACAATAAGCTTATTCTTCATCTTACAATCTTTAGAGTTGCGTGTTCTCTTCCTGAAACAGACGTTACGTTCACCGGCTCGCTAATTACGCTTTTATACATCGCTAGTGACAAAAGCTTTACACGGCTTAACACCTAGGCAAATTTCTCCTCGAAAGCATCACAACTCTAAAAACACATTTGAGGACAAAGTCAAGTTCAGTATTTGATAGAACAAGGTCGAATTAATTATGGATGCTACAACTACTTCGCAAATTACTCGCAACTCGAATAGGTGACCTTCGTCATCAAATCTCGTTCGCGACACTTCCGTCCACAACTGCACTAACACGAAGAAAACATCGTCGCAAGGGAATGTTTTTATTCCATGAAAACGCTCCCAAAGGTGCTGAGAGAGCTTTTAGTGATGAATAAAACAGGAATATACTGACAAACTGACAAACTCCAATCCGCCATGTTGTTCCGTCATGTTTAGCTAAAACCGCTGACCAACCCAGGCATACATAGATAGATGTGGACGCAAAAGTCAACAGAACAACGAGTGACAACGAAATGAGCTGCATTGGCACATTATTTTACGCTTTTTTGCACTAATAGTGTCTCTGGTTACGCTAAAATTGATTTTCTTTCACTTCGCTGCGTCATTTTACACCGCCCGAGGCTAAGTTGGGGTCTGAGTGTTTAGACAGGAAAGTTTGACTCAACAGTGGTAGAACTTTGAACAGTGGATTCGTCAGTTTGTTGTAAAGGACAGCCGCTATATTGTACTTGGCCCTTTCCAACGAATAAAAGCTAACCGCAAGCGAACATGAGTAAAACTAGCCCCAAACAACCAGTACATTTGCCGATCGCCGTTTGGCGTTCTGCTAATGCTCCAGCCGGTTTTGACAGGTGTTCAGATACGTCTGTTTCCGCAAACTTCTTCCAATGTGGAACGTAGACGCCTAATTTTCTGGACTATACTATTCGGTAGCTGACTGGTGTCATATAAGATGCACCCTCAGTCAAATCATATGAACGATAATTGCTGTTCTGTAAATACTAACGTTAAAAAAATTTAAATGGTGATCCGGGTGGGATTTGAACCCACGACCTTCCCCTAACAAGTCCGCTGCTCTACCAGTTGATCTTACATGTATTTAAATAAAGTCTACGAGTCCTCAGCTTCTACGTTCGCTATGAATGATCAACTGAAAAGTTTGAAGTGTAAATGGAGGAGCACTTAGCAAATGATCAAGGGCTAGGTTTATTGGCTCAGTTGAGTTGCGGACAGAAATACGTGAACGCGGGCTGAGCGTGTTGCTAGCAGGAAAAAGATCATATGTAAATTTTCTTCTGCTTTGAAAACAAACCTTTTGAAAGTGCTTCTTTGTTAACAATTTTTTATGATTGCGGCGTGATTGAAGGAAGTTTTGCGCGGACTAAAATGTCCTTGAGTAGTTTTTCTTTCTTGTAAGATACAATCGGTGGCTGGTTAAAGACATGTGCACGTCTAGGCTGCCGTTGAATGATATGCCAATGTTTCACGAGAATCATTCCGTGTGGCCGGGTTATAAGCGGTAACAAACGGTAAAATTTCTTTTGCCTTCTTTGTTTTGTTACGAAGAGCTTCTGTTCTGTCTGAGAACTGAACTTCAGTGAAGATTTTATGGGATAGCCTCTGTTACAGAGTCTTTGCACAAAATCTCGTTTGTATTTATTAAAATTCTCTTTGACTGAGTTGGTTCTTAAAAGACGTAATGCTTCTCCTTTGATAAAACCCTTTTTAGTATTGAACGGGTGGCAGGATGAGAAGTGCGTATACTGAAAACTTTCAGTGGACTTGAAGTGGGTTTGTGAATCGAGAATTTTAAGAGTTGAAAGGCGAGGTCCTTTGAATACCTCTTTGTCGAGAAAAACAGCGCGTTCGGATGACATTTCACAAGTAAATTGAATCGTAGGGTGGAACGAGTTAGCGAAGTTAACAAAAATGGAAACTTTTCCCATTGGAATGTTCCACAAAGAAAATATGTCATCGATAAACCTCTTCCAAACAAAGGGTTTCAGTTGGCTAGCCGCTAGCAGTCGTTTTTCAAGGTCCGACATGAAAATAACGGAGAAAGTGACCGCCATTTTAGTTCCCATAGCAATGCTGTGAGTTTGTACGAAGTGTTTGTCATTAAACTTAAAGGAGTTTTCTTCAAGTATGAGCCGCATTAGTTTCCGTAAATCTTACACGCAAGGGGTAAATATGCAAGGATGTTTGACGCCATTCTTATTCCAGGGCATTCAGTTACTAGCTTTAGAGGCGTCAAGCCTAAGGCGAGAGTCGACGAGTGGCACTGGTGAGTAGGGTTAAGACTCCAGTGTGGTCTCCAGGAAAGACTGGTGCGAATAACTCGTTCAGTCACTCTGCCTTGATTGTTGCCTCCATGCAAAATAAATTCTCATTGCTTTTTTGTTTCGTTTCTTCAGAAACGAGAAGGTGTTTTTGTAGCTTCAGTGGAAAACTATTTATTTTTGAAATAGCACCTCGTTATCTTTTTCGCTATACAATATCTTTCTTCACTAAATGTGTAAGAAACACAGAATAACATCATGAGCAGAGGTCACTGGGCTTGGTGACTTCTCGCTGACGTCTTTGACCTTTACCTTTTGGGGACTAAAGAACGTAAGGTTAGTTCGAATGACCATGCATTGTAATGAGCGGAATATGGCCATTTAATTTTACGAAAGTCATTTTGAACCTCTAATGCTGGCAGCATCAAGGGATGGTAAGAAAAGGTGAGTATGTTACCAAGACTCCGGTTGCGGTCGCACAACTGTTTCATCTGACTTCATTAAGCCTGGTAAGGTCATTTCCAGATGATTTTTATCCACAAACTTGTTTTATAAATCTCTTTTTTAAAAAAAAAAATCTATAAATAGTTATAACAATTAGTATGATTATCTCCAGTTGCAGTGTCATATTAAATGAAGAAATTATTTAATTTTGAACAGTATTGCCACGCATTCTGTAGGTGAAAAGCAAGCTTTTTAGGTGTTTTGCACCTGCCGTTAGAACAAACGTTTCGAATAAAAAATTAGCCTTCATTCTAGAGGCCTTAATGGTAAAGCCTGACATGATTTGTTTAGCTTTATTTGGTAAGTTTGATTTGTCCAATGTTACATTGTCTACAACGCTTTAATTTTCTTTATAAGAACAACCGGAACAGAATACAAAATACAGCCAAAACCTTCCTTATGTACGTATACATTCCTTAGAGGTTTCACAACCGTCAAAGCGTCGTGTTTTCAGCTTTCCATCCCTAGACCAAGTCTAAGTTCGTGGTTAAGGTTCCAGAGAAAGTGGAATAGGAAACGCGAAGCCACTCTTTCTACCATACTTGCTCACACACTCACCAAGACGATTCAAAAAAATTAATTTTCAAATGACCTCTACGCTGTCGGAACTTTCATTGGTTTTCACAGCATGAAGGATCATAAATCAGTTTCGTAGCATTAAGTAGAGGCTACGTGTGACACCAGTCACGGGAAAAACTATATCAATGTAAAGATGATGTATTATATAGAGGAACTAACTATTTACAGCTCCCACTAGATGGGATCTGTTAGCCCATCCAGCGCAGGCCATGGGAAATAAAGTCAACACATTGTTTTGGGGCTGACTGGTAAGTACTGAAATATTGGGAGTCCAAAGTCTTAAATTTAAGAAAAAGGACAACACACTCGATAACATAATACTGCCCAGTTTATTCCCTAATTGTTTGTTATCCAAACATTTCTTTTCAAGTTGAAAACATAGTTTCCACTCGTCTGCTTCTAGCTTTGTACTTACATCAAGACAGGAATATCAAAGATTTAATAGTATCATATCAAACCAGAGAGATAATCAATAACAATATAAAATCACAACTTACTTTACACGAGATCTGTACATTAATTTCTAATCATGATAACTACTGATTTGCTGTTTACATTGCCTTCATAGTGGACGGATAAAGAGTGGAATTGTCCAGTAAAGTTCCATACATAAATCTCGAGCTCTTCATCTTGTACCCATTCTGGCTGAGACGCTGGTCCTATCTCTCTCGTAAATTTCACAACATTTGTTGACGTCACTTAATTAACCTACCAATCTTGTTTTGAGCAAGTAAATGTATAACTAGCGATGACGTGAAATGACACAAAAAGCGTCATAATTGCAAAACGTTTTTAAATGTTACTTTCCATGTCTTAAACCTATCTCATATCCCCTCAAAAAAAGATTAATTCGCCAAAGGATCTATAAAGCAACCTGGCCTATCTTACAAGTTGTTTGGTTTACCACTAACCGTACAGTTGAAAAAGAAAGATATTCCATTTCTAACCAACAATTTATCTAGCATCGAGCTTGTTTGCATAAGTGACGTCAAACAATAGTATTTTAATGTTATTTTACAGCACGTTGACGCTGCGTGATCCTCTCACGGACGATCTCTTCAGAACTGCTTCCTCCACCGATTCTTCCTGAGGAAACTTGAATTTGTTGTTGGGACCTTTTCCACGGTTGCCAAATTCCGAGTCCTTATTCTGGTCTCTAAAAGGAAGCTTCTTGGTAGTGGCAGTGGCGGGAGGTGGGGTCGCGGTGGGTGCGCTAGTGGGGCCGGCGGCCGCATCTGTTAAAAACAAGGTCACTTACATTAATAAGAAACAAAGACGAGGAAACGGGTGCTGTGTCAGTTTCAGAGAAACAAATCTGTAATTAATCCGTTCTTCGTACTTTTCATTTAAATTAATGCTTGTAGGTTGTAGATAATATAACAGTATATGATAGACCGAGATTTACGTTGTTATTATATCTGAACAAAAAAAAAAGATAGGGTTAGGGTTTACATTGAACTTAACAGTAGACCAACACAGGTGTACTCCTTACAAAGCTTAGTACCTGCGCTTAATGTAAAAAAAACCGTGACCAAAGTAGGTCACCTATTTTTCTGGTCTTTTCAGCAATTACTGTTGCTAAAGTTATCACTAGGTTATCAGTACAGACGTTTGGCTGTGACGGTTGTTATAAAGAGAGAGCCACATACAAGCAGCAAACGAAATAACTAAATGAGCATGAACCAATAAGAATACAGAATAAAAAATAGTGTCCATGGGGAAAAAGAGACGTGTTTGTGCCGAGAAGTAGAAAGAAGAAGGAATGAACCAGATATTAGTCCGGTAAGGGTTTATCCCACCAGCTGAGTCTATCATTAACTAGAAATTGACTAGAATATGCTGCAATGCTTAAAGGAAAATAATTGAAGAACTATGTTACTGCCAAACTCTGATTTTCTCTATATATTATGATCCTTTCGGGTCTAGAGTCCGAAAAAAAAAGCCTGACTCAAATACTCCTCTTTCCGATTTTCTTTTTTATAATTTTGCAATTAAACTGTTACCAAACCATACTATTTGCCTTCGCACCAAAGGTGAATAGAATTTAACTGGTTCAAGCAATCAATTTTCCATCAATGCAACATTCTATATTATTTTCTTGTATTCTGAAGAGTTAGTGTTTTGTTCGTTTGTTTTTTGTTTGTTTTGTTCAGTCTAAATATGACTAAGGCAAATCAAGTTGTGTGTTCAGAGCTTTAACCGTGCATGAAATGCAAGCCCACGAAGTTTCACACTTTTCGAAAATTCTGCTCTCAGTTATGTAGTAGTTATCATACAGCTCAAATGAATTTCGATTGTATTCAGTTGAAGTATTAAACTGATTTTTGATAATAATTGGTTTCGAGTATTGACTTGGACAGCAAATTTTATGATTCTAAAGCCGAGCGTAATCAAGGATGAGATCACGTGCTTCATCAAGAAAATAAGAAAAATGAAAGGTCTGTGTACAGTCAACTCAGCCAGAAGGATTTCCCTACCACGAATTAGCATTCCCCTTGGTTTAGTGCAAACACGTGCCCTGTTTATAAACTTATCCTAACTTGAATGATTGAATATTTAATAATATGTCAATAAAGACTACAGGCTAAAGTAACACTGCCCAGGTTTATTTCCATGCAAGTTGTTTTTGATTCTAAGATTTCTTTCAAAATTGAAAGTATAGGTTTTACTTGTTCCCTTCTGAATACTTACATAAAGTCTGATCCCCAATTAACAAGCGTCAAACAAAATCGTCAACAACAATTATAAATACAGGCTTAATATACAAGCAAATTGTTCATTCAGCTTTAAATCATTACAGCTTTTCATTTGCTGCTTGGATAATTGCCAAGGAAGAGACGGTGAAATCTCCATTACATTTCCTTGAAGGAGTCCTTTCATTTTGGTGCCCGTTAGTGCAAAGTTAGTTCTATTCCGTTTGCTGAATACTAAACAATTGTTGACGTCACTAAGTTATCCCACCGATTTACTTGACGAATTATTACAAAACAAATTACTGCAGGTAAAAACGAAAAAAATTTAATCACAAAGATTTTTGGTTTGTCTGAAGTGACAGAGGCAAGTGCTTTGGAATTGCTGCCATGTGTTATCTTACATTATTTTTTTTTAAGGCAGTCTTACTCCAAAACAAAACTAGTTGAAGACGCCAAACATTGCGGCAAAATAAACATGATGTATCCTACACCTGTCCTTAGACATTTTAAGGCAAACGGTTTTCAAAAGCAAAGAAGTCTTTTATTTTTGGAAAACAAGTGACGTCATATAATCGTATTGGCAACGTAGTTCTACAGTATAATGACGCTGCAAATCTCTAGAGCACTGCTTCCTCCACCGATTCTTCTTGGGGATGATTGAAGCCGTTCCTTGGACCATTTGCGATGTGTCCGAATAGCGCATCATCATTGGAAGGCATGTCTTGCAGGTTTATAGGTTGTTGGATTGGAAAGGGGCCGAGACTGTGACCTTTCAAACAAGACTCATTTAATACGTGCATACAGTTTAACTTCTACAGTCGAGGAACAAAAACTGTTTCTGGCAAGTCTTCGCTGAGACACTCAGAAAGTTTCTGATTTTTTTATCCAATCAAATAACAGCGCATGTATACTCGAGATCAAGTGCACCGAAAGTTTTCACGCCGAAACTGCAGGCCTCAGTGCAGTCTTGCCATCAGCTGTAACTTGTTCCACTCGACTTTCTAAGCGGTAATTATACTAACTTGAGAAAATGAAAGCCCTTCATTTCTGAATTAATAGTCCTGGCGCACATAGATAGACAGATAGATTGGTTTCGTACGTACCAGAATACGTAACTTTTTAAGCATTATATATGAGTCAAACATGGACTAAATGAGAAACAATACCTGGAAGACACATTTTAGCCAAAGCCTCGACCTCAGCCTTGTTCAGAGCATAGTTGTAGATCCTGAATTCATCGATGAATCCCATGAGGGGACGGCCAGCCTTGTGGTCGCCGATTCCAGCGCGTGACATCCAATCCCTCGACAGCAGTCCTCCACCGTTCGTCATGTTACGCAGCTCACCGTTGATGTATATCTTGGAATGGCCAGTGGCTGAATCATAGGTTCCTGCCAAGTGAGCCCATTGATCTAGAAAAGAACAGATAACAAATGAGGTAGAGGCAGTGTTACACCAAGGAGCTTGGCTCACAAGGGTCCATCCGATGCCATGTGCAACATAGAGACCCTGTTGATCATAATCTTGCTTTTTGCTCTAATTTGTGATACTTTGTTTTCTAGCTTCTAGACAAAAACCTCTATTTTGAGAATCCAAGGAGAGTGACAAGTCATATGGTTTGATTTGTCCTTTCCCGCATTAACATTGTACTAATAATTCTAGTGTTCACACTTTTCTAATTGACACTAGAATTACCATAATACTTACTGGGTTGGACTGGTTTTCCCTCAGCGGTGCAGCTGAAAATGATGTGCTGGGTTTCATTCCTGTGGAACCAACGCACGTTACCATAGTTGACCTCAAAATGGAACTGACCGCACTGGTGACTGATGCCAATGGTATCAAAGATAGAACGGCTACCTTCCACGTCCTTCAAGTTGATGAAAGCAGCTATCGTGACTCCCTCTCTGGGTTTGGCCTGAAAGGTGTCCCCGTGGAACAGAATATCACCACAGTAGGTATAAGCTGCATTTCCACATTTGCTTTGAGGAAAGTTCACAACGATGGCCCCGTCCTGCATGATGCCATTGTTAGCGTAGCCCGAAGAATCCTCAATTACGGCTCCTTTGGTGCCATTAAACTGCAAATGTTCTACGAGGCGCTCTTTCACAGCAAAGAAAAACGTTTTTGTCCCATTAGTAACTCATTCAAAGTAAACAGTATTGCTCTAGCTAGCAACTGAGCTAGTAAAATCACTGAGCATGCATGCCAATAGATAAGTCTTAATTTAGCCCGTGATAATCGGTAGGAATGAATGCAAAAGAAGTTTACTTACTGTCGATACCCATGTCATTTGAAGCTGGGTTGTCGCCCACCACCATTGGAATTCCTTGCTTTTTAGAAAGAAACTGGCCTGGTTTGGGATGCCGACATGAGGCCAGTGCACCTATGATGAAATGCATAATCAAAATGAACCACGAAAACATCACATTCAATTCTGGAACAAAGACTGTTGCTTGTAATCACACTCGTGAAGTTCCATAACTGTGTCCTTACTCATTTAGGCAAAATCGAGAACATCGGCTGAAGAGTTTGCAGTTCCTCAGTTTTTTCTCCAAGTGAGGAAGTTCTTGGAAAAAACGAGATCCCGGTTCAGCTTGCGTATTAAGGTGAAGACGGATAGTATCTAAGCAGTTCCTTCTCACTCCTGATTTTCTGATATTTTTCTTCCTTATGGCTTTTTCAGTGGTTTGAGATCGTGCAGTCAGTAAAAATCTGCCGTTGCTTCTAGTAAGGCCTGCAGACTTACCTCCTTCTTGTCAATTTTTACGAAAGGTACAGGACACAGGTGACAGGAAGAGGGGAAACTGGGAGAGACCAAATCAAAAGTTTTATGTTTTGCCATACTGCTGTTAACTTTTCTGCTTCTTTTATTTCAGGTTTTTTTGTGTATTATAAACTTGTCTGAAAAACTCAACAGACAGTCAGAATTCTTTACCAGTTGTTTCTTGGTGATACAATCGTGCCATTTAGTTAAATTTCAACGCTTACACAACGACTCCTTGAAAAGGTGTAATAAAAAGCTGACAAACATATCATAAGCACGTGATCAAGACCAGTGAAGGTCAGCAGTCTTGACCATTACATCACGGAGCGTGTTATTAGAAGCAGGTAACGGTATTGTTTAGAAAACATGAAATCACTCGCCAATGATTCTGGTTTGTTTACTGCAAATATCGTGTCTACTTGTGAATCCAGCAGTAAAATGTTACAAAAATAATTTCTCTGTTGTGAAAATAACCCCACTTTGAGGGAAGCTTTCTAATTGCTGCAAATAAAAATACGTCTACAATTTGTTTTTGTTTTTTTCAATGTCCAGAGAGCCAGCTAAAAGGAATCCTGTCAAGTATATATGATCCTCGTGGTTCAATTACTAACCCACTAAAATGCATCGAAATATTCTAAGAGATAAATTTTAAGCAATATCCTAGCATCTAAACTTCAAAATGGGTTGTAAAACTGTAAAATTGCAAGTTTTTAAGGAAAAAGTCTTTTCGGGGACGTACGAATTACGCGACGATAAAAAGTCACCCATGAGCCTCGAGTTAGTGAACATGATAATAAGTACTGGCATAGTCGTTCTTTTTGGCTGAATCGTAGCTGGAATGGAAATTCTAAGGCCAGACTTAAGTCAATTACGGTTCCGTAGGTTGATAATACCATCCTAAGTTATTTCGCTTAAGCCGGCTCCGAGGCTTCCAAAACAGAATACACCCGTTCGTAGCTCAAAGAACAATTACAAAGCCATTCTATGATATAAACAGTTTATGTTTTAGTTACGCCTCTAATGGAGGTTGTAAAGGAAAACAGGGAACGAGAGGAAACTTCTATCGCACGATCTTTAACGCTTACAACCTAATGAAATTCTTTGAACTCTGCGCAATGTGTAGGTATGTAGATTTCGTGAAAATTACGTCTTTTACTGCGATCTAAAAGTCCTTGAGGTGTATTTCAGGAAGAAAGCAAATAGTTTTTATAAATAATATTATTACAGTTAAGGAAAAGTATACAATATAAAGCCGCAAGGGGATTTGCTAAACAATGCTTTTATTAATTTATGCTCTATACCTACCATACTCTCATTAGCCAGAAATGATATCTTACCTCGTTGGGTCGATGGCTAAGAGTTTGTTAAACTATAAAATTTTGGAAAAGAATCTAGCTAAGTAAACCGATGAAACTAGAAATAAATAAATGCTAGATAAATACCATTGGCATTTCTTCCAGATTTCTATTCTCATGAACAAACCAAATTCCAAACATTAAGACGATAAAATGGTTACTCAATAGGTAACTGAGATTTGCGTGGTAAAACGTCTTCGTCTCAACAAACCTCTAGACCAGCATATGTTGTTATTTTATTACAAGATATTCATAACCGGAAATTTTGAAATGAGTGTGCCAATCTTCAAGGAATATAATCACAGTAAATCACCATATTACTTACCGCTTATGGTTAAGGCTAAAACGAAGACAAGTCTTTCCATCCTTCCTACAAAAAGAAAGAAATTTCAAAATTGTATCGATCAGACAGACAAATGTTTTGCCTTTTACAGGAAAACAAAACTTAATTACCAACGGGTGAAATACACGAACGGAAATCAAAATTGTTATGAAGAATTAACGTAAATATTGACTAACAATAGCCCGTCTGCGTTCGTCCTATAAACGCGGTATAAGCACGCTGCTCCGACGTATCGAATACAAGGGTTGATACCTGCCTTCGTACGATGTTTGGAGTGCGAGGGGTTAAGTACGATTTGCAGTTACGTCAGTTGAAAATCCTTGTTTCTATAACCACGAAGGTTTCCACAAAGAACAACACGGCTGCTTGTAACAGGTAGAAGACAGGTTGAAATCAAAACCTACCGCAAGTCATCTCGTGCGGAAATATACAACGACAGAACGCGGACAATCCCTACTGATTCTTACCTTGAAAAACAACCAAACCCCAAAAAAGTCCTTGTCGAACTTTGTCGGCTGATCCAAAATGGTTTTCAAGTTTCTGATTTCCTTATTTTGACGTGTCTTATCTGGGAGTCTTATTTAATCAACTACACATTCCAAACTCATGACCCCGGCATTCTCTCACTTACCTTGCATGAATATTTCAGAGCAAATGTCAAGAAAGGTGTCGTTTGCGGGAACGGGAAAATCTACTCGGAAAATCTCCACAAATAATGAAGAAAAGAGCAATTAAGTTTACGCAGCGAGTATTTAGCGACTTAAGTTTTGCTTTGCTATCTTTGGGGTATGTGTTGGCGGTAAGGTCAGAAATTATTCCCTGCAGGTTCAGCCACCCAGCAATTTTCTCACTGACTAACAAGGGGCGACAGATTGTTGACACCACCAG
The DNA here is from genome assembly GCF_964199315.1 of Orbicella franksi. Classification (NCBI taxonomy): domain Eukaryota; kingdom Metazoa; phylum Cnidaria; class Anthozoa; order Scleractinia; family Merulinidae; genus Orbicella; species Orbicella franksi. The sequence goes on from NC_138146.1 coordinate 30,044,753, forward strand.
TCAAAATCCTCTTTATGAAGTATCTACCTTTGTTCTTTTTTTATTAAACCAATGAGAAACACTACAATGGCGGAACTGCGACTGTGCGGGTCTTACTAAAGCGTAGAAAAGAAAACAAACCGTTTGCATGACAAAAAAGAAAAAACGTGGTGCCTTAAGCTTTTCCTTTGATTTTTTGAACAGCAAAGACCAGCTACGACTATTAATTTTTCAAACGTTTTCCAATGTGTTTTTCTATTTCATTTCTTTCTTTTTACGCGCCTTCAGCAAAAAAATCTCTTGATTGCCTTATCTTGAACTCTAGAGTAGGCTACTGCGAATTTGCACAAAATCAACCAGCTACAAACGAAATCACTGATCGCTCAGTGACTCTAAACAGGTTGTTTACAATATGAGCAGGTAGGTCATGAACCGAACCGCTCGCAGTTCTTTCATTAATTTAAGTTTTCATTTTCCATGTCAATGTGTTCAAATACCATTGTTTGTATTAGTTTTGTGACTTGACACAGTGGAAGGCGGGAATTCTCAACAGTTCATAACGGAATATCTCCCTGGGTTTTGTAGCCCCAGGATTGTATATTTAGCCGTTGAAATCTGTTCCAAAAGTCGAAATTTGAAAATCACTGAAATGGAATATTGATCTGGTCTGTAAACTGAAATACTGACAATTGAACTTTGACTGATAGAGGATAGGTTATGGAGAGGGAGTTTGTTTCTCGGTGTGTAAGTTATTGGTAGATTGCTTCATTAAGCAATGAATGACAACTTCTGCGCCCGCGACATGTACAGCTCTCTCAGTGTGACAGTCTGTCGTGTTGCCCGCGATGTTATAACTTTTCCTTTCTTCCTCTCAGTTCTACTTGGCACCTTTCTGTTTCTCTTTTTTCATCAATTGACGCTATTGTATAAATGTAAAAAAAATACCAAACTAGACTACCAGACTTAGATGTTGGTCTCCATCCTTTCAGTTCGACCATGATCATAGTCTCTTGGTGCAATCGATTGCGCTTAGTCGCAGGCCTGGTCGCTAATTAAAATCCCATGGCTGCGACTCGAGATCAGACACTGTCAACTCTGTAGCATTGAAGCATTGCAACTTTCAGTAGTTTGGTAGCCGGGAAGCAATGATCGTATGTTAAAAGGCCAATCATGGCGAGTTTTGGTCAAACCTGGCCAAATTATGACTGAGTATTTTCTTCTGTACAAGAAATTCCGATTACCATGCGCCATTAAAAAAGAAAAGTGTCAGAGGCATTTGTGCCTCTTGCATGAATTACAACACAACGGCACTGAAAAAACTAGTGTTTCAAAGAGACAGACGTACGAATATTATCTCAAAGTTCCCAATAGGTTCAAACTGGACCTCTTACATGAAATTCAGGAATAAAGTGAATATCGAAATTAAAACCGCCAAAATTCAATATTACAACTCTTGTTTTTTTTTTCAAAGAAACCCTAGAAACATTAAGCATGTTTGGCGATCGAGAAATCAACGGGTTGATGGGAAATGAATCCAGATCCACTAAATAACTAAAATTAAAGAAGGATTAAAGGATTAAAGATATCAGTAACATTTGTAAAGGGAAATTTTTATAAAACGGGACCCTCTTAACCTGTCAGATGTAAGACACGCCCTCTTAATATACTGCATGATTACATTACCCCAATGGAGCAGACTGAGGCAACGTGCCAGGAGACATCATTTAGGGGATACCGTGAAATGAAGCAGCTGGTCTCGCTAATATTTCTGCTCGTTTGCTGGAGGGGGCTGTGCACACCCATAATTACTTTTAGCTTAACTTTTAGAATAAATTTCTCGACTACCACAGGAATATTTTCACAAGCCTGGAAATTGGCTCGAGTCTCCATTATATTCAAAGATGGTGTGAGAACCAATCCTGATACAATACATTTTATATTCCAGACTTACACTCTCAGTACCAGTTGTAAGTAAATTAATTGAGAGAGTGACTTTTAAGCGCCTTTACAATAAATACCTAAGTTGCTAAATATTCTACAGTCCGGATTTGGGCCTGTATTTTCCACGAAAAGTTTACTCAGTTGAGACCACGTCACAAACCAAAGGCTTTGGAATATCAACTAAGGCCTACTAAATGAAATATTATTTTCAGTTCTGAAAAAGTCTTTGAGACCATGGACCATGGTTCTGTTGGAAAAGCTCAGACTCTTTGGTATCAATACTCTTTGGTAACACAAAATAATGCGAAATGATAAATCACATCCTCTTTTTTTTTTTTCTTATTTTATTGTTTATTTATCTGCTGGCTCACTAAACAAATACAAGAATTGTGTCAGCTTTTTATTTAACGGATTATTGATAATTCTACTCCGAAGTAGGTATATGCTTTAAGTGCAGGAGTTCCTCGATCTGCACGACGCTCTTGCATAATATTAATAAATTACACCAGAAAGCTTTTGCCACTGATCCTCAGCTCAGCTAAGCATGTTAAATTTATGCTGTCTTTATAGACTATTTAAAGATCAGTTTTTCATTCACGCTCGACTGCTAGGGAATCCCATATGAATGCAACGGGAATTAGGGACGACCAGCGCGTGCGCTATGTTATAAAGCATTTTAGTATATGGATATTTTTTTTATGTAATCAGTCTTGAATTAATTGTTATATGCAAGCTTAATCACACGTTCCCCGGTGTTAGTTACTACATCCTTTTGTTTCGCCATTTTCATGTTCTTTAAGCGTGATGTGGCGCTGTGTTTTATTGTTGAACTTGCTCGGAGACGGCAGCCATCGTTTCCTGTTGTCAATGTCCAGTTTAAAATTCTCATTGTTTCACATCTGATGTTCATCTTCGCCGCCAGCCTCCTCATAATTCTTGCTGCAGCTCCGTTTCGACAAAGCATACTCGCTCCTCAGGACAGAGGGAACCGTCTGGTGGCGCGAAGACGAAGAACTTGCCACTCTTTGGGGAAGGAAAGCCGAGAACTTCGAACAGCAGCATCTGGCAAGCACCCTTTTAAACCCCTGGCGGTAATTCTCACTGAAAATGGCGTAAACCGCTGGATTGAGAGCGCAGCTGGCGCGCATGAGTATCTCACACGCAAAGTAAAGCGATTCAGAAACGACAGCGTTTTGGAAGAAAAACATGAACGTAGCGATCTGCAATGGTAACCAGGATACGATAAACACCACTACTACCGTGATGAGCATTTTCACGACCTTCCTCCGTGAATTGCGCCGCTTCAATAAATTTTTCGATTCTTCCCTCTCTGTTTCCCCAGGAGGCTTTATGTACCACAGATGACGACAGATCACCGTGTACAATACAGTTATTACGCAGATGGGAAGACAAAACATTACGAAGAACAAAATCAGCGTGTAGTTTTTACTCGCTGTTTCATTGTCAAACGCTGGTTCCCAGATCTCGTGGCAGGTCAAGCTCCCGTCCTCGTCTTCAACCACTCGTAACACCCACAGCAACGGTGTTGCCACGGCAACAGAAGTCACCCAGATGACGGCTATAATCCAGTTGAAGACACGTTTGTTGATTATGCGCTTCAGTGGCATCAAGATGGCGAAGAATCGATCAAAAGCTATTGCAGCTAGAGTGAGAACTGAAACAGGAACAAGCATGAACTGACCGAAGTTCACAACTTGGCAGAAGAAGATTTCGAGACCGCGGCTACTCATGGCCCAGCTGTATCCTTCAAATATCATAACGAACAAAGGAGGCGTAGCAACTAAGGTGTAGAGTATGTCTGCGCAGGCCATGTTCACGATCAGGTAATTTGTTACAGTGCGCATGCGCAGACTTTGCAGGACGACGCAGATCACTAAGGAGTTTCCGAAGAACGAGCCAATCATAACCAGTATGGTGGCGAGTGTCTTTATGATCTGAATTGGCACATTTAATGGCGCTGTTTCCCATGTACCGTCAGAGACATTTTGAGACATCACACTTGAGTCATTCATTTCCCTCCTGTAACAAAAACATTTGGTAAAAATGTCATATATTTCAAACTTTAAATTTCCATTAGGAGGATTACCCTACCTGTTTCCTTTGCTGTATGATTTTAACTTGCAACTCGAAAAGCAAACGGTTCTAAAGTAGTTAGTTGTTGAAATTGCCCCTTTTATAGTTTAATCATCTTCTGAGATGACATGTTTCGACAGTCGATCGCCTGATTTATTGTTTCAGACCTTGAAAACGCCCATTATATGATGGCAAAGATATGAAATCGAAGCAAGCTTGCAAATGTTGGTTAAATTAAATACACGATGGATGTATTGAGGTATCAAACAAGAAGATAACATATATGGAACATAACGCAGTAAAATATGAAACTGAAAAGAAACGAAGGCCTGTAAACGCAACGAGAGATACTTGGCAAATAATCATCATTCAAGTACTTCAATTCAATATTCAACCCACTCATAGCACAGACGCATTTCCCTTATTGATAAAACGAACTGAACGAATAGTTAAAGAGAACGGGAAATACTGAAACTATTTATCACCCGGTAGTAAGAATAAATGTCATGGGAAATACAGTGTCAAGAGAAAATACTTGTTTTCAAGTTAACACGACTGAAAAAAATCATTTTACTGTTTAACTAATACTGAAGATTTCTATCATTGCAAACAGATTTCCAGGAGTGCTTCGGGTCATTTTAGAGAGTGCTAAAATGGCCATATATATATCACTAAAGGTGTCAAATGTCAGGATTTATAATAATCACCTTCTCTTCCTGTTATTTTGTATTGTTGACTGTCTTGTCGTGTCGATCAAGCAAATGACAAATATAGCTGTTTAGGCATCATGATGTTCTTAAATCTAATATCAATATATTTTCATAAAAAAACCAGCAATACTCTCCAAATTGCTTTCATCTTGTTAACAGTACAAAATAGGAGACAACTTGTCGCCAATATTTCCTATTGAAAATTAAAATCCTTTGTTCATCTCTTGAGACTATTTATACCGGGTCAAGAGTACTATATCTTGATCTTAACATCAAAAATTGCCATCTTTGTTTTCTTTTCTAGCCCTCGAGGACAGTAAATTCGTGACATGCTTGACAAATAGTATGCCAGTAACACGTAAATGATATTTCCTTATTCAACGATTAGATATCAAATATCATATCCTGTATGATGTGCTTTTGTTGTTGTCTTTTTCTTGAATAAAGTAAATGAATGAAAACATTGAGAATTGTGTCTAGAATGGGTGTCTAGTCCATCAAAAATTGAAAATACTGAATATTTAATCACATTAAAAATCTGATTGAAATCTCCGGCAGGATTTCATTAACGCCTCGCCTGGGCGAAAGAGGCGAAAAAGTCAACATTCGCAATGGAACTGAAAAAAAAAATGTTTTGGAAAAGCAGTAGATCTAGACATGGCCTTCAGTCAAGTGGAGACTGTTTTGATTTGATCAGCGTTTGAATTGCTAATTTGTGTGCGTATTTTCTTAGCTCAGTCCTGACTTCAAACTATTTAAGAGGATACTCAGTATACTCTGCACCGCCCTCCCCCCCCCCCCCCCCACCTTTGTTTCTTGGGATAAATAGATTCAGTTATAAAAAAATTCCTACCAGCCTTAAACAAGTAAGTATTCCCCCACGGCTGACAAAGTTAAAAATTCCATGAACTCTTGAATACTCGCTCTCCATCTTCGACACTGTTCAGCATATGATGCCGTATTTATAAATAGCAACTAACTAAAATGCCAATCTTGAATTGTATGCCTGTATTATTTTTGTCCTGAGCTAAATATTGTTCAGCTGAATTATAGTCTCCGACCCTGAGCTCCTTGTTTAGTTCATCAGGCCACAAAACTTTACTGACGAGCTATGAATCCAGCCAGAAATAATCAAATCTTACCTTATATTTTACACGCAAAAAATTAAGAGTGCATTTGTACCCAAAGCCACAAAAATGTCGTGAAGTTTTGCACTCAGGTGATAATGAACAAAAACGTCGTGACGGTTTTTCGGGCAATTTTTTCCTGAGAAATATTAAATGACAGCAATTAGACGTGTGAGTTGTTGCTTTTATATAGGTGCGCAAGTCACTAGCTGGAAACGTGACAATGTTTCCCATAATCTCAATGATAAATAAGCGGTTAAGGAATAAGTGGATATATGTCTATTGGTATAGGTTTCCGTGTCCTAAAAAAACAGAGGAAATGAAGCCAGATCAATTATCAAAAGCCATTTTCTTTCCGTTTTCTTTAAGGTTAAAAGATCCATTGTCCGTTTGTCACGCGGGTTGCTGTTAAATGTCACATTTGGTATTAGACTTAACATCATGCACTTTTCACGAGTTTTGTTTTCTCAATAAAGTTTGTCTTGGCCCTTTTTTGTGTGTGCACGGTTTTTTAAAAAACTTTTCAAATCATTTTGGCATTTCCACGGGGCTTAAATATTCAAGGATAGGTTTCCCTTGTTAATTTCCCAATATATATTACCTAGGTTGATATAATTTCCTTTAAAGTGGAAAAAAATAAACGGCTTTTAGAAAAATCAAAATTCAGTAGCCTTATTGTCATGTAAATGTCCATTGCCATTTTAAATTTTTATGCAAATTCTTTATTAAATGTGTATCGCGTGTCATGCATAAAAGAAGAAACAAAAACAAACACCAGAACATAAATTCAAAGTAAATGAATAGCATTTGTATTCCAATTTCTGTTATTAAAACGTCCGGAAAATTAACAATACTAGCCTAGTAACTGAAAGAGAAAGAGTCAGCGACGTGCCCAGCTATCAAAGTTTTACTAGATAAACATTAATGCTAACTCACTGTGTAACAGTTCCTTTGAAAAAAAGAGAATCCCTTTAGCAGACGTTTTCTTTATGGCATTTACGATGGTTGTGTTTTCTGTCGAGACGACGCGACTATTTAGACAATGAACCTGTATTCCCTCAAGCAACAGATATAACTCACTTTGTCATAGCTTTATTAGGTCAGGCGGTCGGAAGATTGAAAATGACATACTGTATTGACCTGGATCAAATGATTAATAAATTGACAGTCACTTTTGAAGCGTGTATTGTGAGTTTTCTCCTGTTTAGGTTTCACCGTCCTAGTAACATTGTTCCTCTCAGAACAAACTGTCAATTTTAGGTTTAGTTTGCTTTTACGGTAGTTTTACCTTTCACCTGATAAGCGTTTTCGATTGCTTTCAGGTTCATGCTGTACTGCAAAAGTCATTTATCGATTAAATTTTTTCGTGTTCTGTAAAAAAAAAAAAAAAGAACAATTATGGAAAAATTACTGTTAAAAAAATACTTTTGATTATCATCGTCATTGCCTTGGTCGCTTCCAGCTACGCAGCGAGGCACACATTTTTCAGTAAATTGACAGTAAGTCAGCCTAAAGTGTGCTTGATTTATCGAGTTTCTGCTCAAAAATGCTATCGGAAAGGGACCTAAGGTTCAGTTCTTACTATAACAATATCTCATTTTGTTAAATATGTATAAATATATATTCATTTATTGATATTCGTAAGATACTGCACCCTTCTTCGTCAAATAAACTCAGTTTCAGTAGACAATCATCTTCCAAGCACCTTCGCATCACATAGCAAATGATTTGCGTTTTTTTTTCTCCATAAGATCATTCTGTATGCCTCTATATGGCAGGAAAAGTCAACAGCTCATTCTAAAGAGTTAAATTTCCATGTTTGGCTTTTACATATTTACAAATATTTGCAGCTATGGCCGGATAAAAGATGAATAACACTACAAACTTCATCTTGTTTCTAAACGGAAACAGCCAGAAAAAAATCCTTATAAAACAAACTGTTCTTGAGGTTTATTTATCTTTAATTTATTTTTTCCACTTTAAGGCTTTTATCAATTTTTTTACAGTTTGATTGTATCTACATCTTTTATAGAACCTAACTGATTCTTAGATTGAACAATCTAGAAAGGGCGGCCTTTTTTGAGCCAGAAACGGAAATTACACCAACACCATTTGCAAAAACAATGAAGTGAGCAAAATGTGAAAACATGATGTTACTAAAATTCTAACTTGCCCTGTTCCAGTTACACTGTAATAGTTTTAAAATATATATCAATTTCAGCAGAAGAAATGCCTTTGTAAAGAAGCTGTTATGAGGAGCCCATGGCTTGCTGTCACTAGGAAAGTTAGTTACATTAAAGTCGATGGCGATCAGATCAAAAATCACAAAGCTTCTGTAAATTTGCACGGTAATGCTACTATTAGAAGCGAGCAAGGTTTAATTAAATATAGCTCGAGATTCGTTCTACTCTATTTGGTCAAAACAACAACGAAACATAGGAATATGTTAATTCTTAGCTGACGATTTAAAGAAATATTTTAGTCTTTTTTTCAAATTCTTTTAAATTTCTTTTGCATTTTCATTTAAAAAGAGGCAATTAAATCAACTCAAAATCCCTTTATTTTCTCGCTGATACCAACATTGTACACGTAATGTAGCACTAGTTAGTGAAGCCTAATTACATATCGTTTTTCTTTAAAAAAATCTTCTTGAGTAGTAATCCTTGTCCATATTGGAGTTAACAGGTAAAAAGTACAAAGAAAATTTCTTTCCTCATTTTATTTTTAACGTCGAATCACTGAGTTGAATAGTATCTCCAGAATTTAACTTAATTGAAGCAAAACTACATATTTTAATGGATGTATTTCGTGCGAGTTTTAGTGTCATCCATTTTTCCAAGTAAAGAATAATTTTCCTTAGAAACTGGGAAAAGTTCCCTATTTGCCTTAGATAACCGTTGCCTTGTAATCAGATCATCACATCTTGCTGAAATTATTCCGTCAAATTTCATCTGGCCAGTAGTGCAAGCTTTTAAAGAAAATGCATTAGCCAAAAACGTTTGACTCATGAATAATATGGCTTTTTATTTAACTTGAGCCGCCATCATTCTAGACAAAAAGTCTAAAAAAATCTTCGGGTTTTTTTGACCATTGACACCAGATGCTTTCAATTGACTTGAACTCGGCGACACTGAGAAGTGAAATTAGCAACTTCATTCGTAAACAGGATTAAGACGTTCCACGCCCTTTCCTTTTACAAGGAAAATGATCAAAGTTTGCTGATTACTAAGAGGACCGTCAATCGCTTTCGATCGCTTGCTGAAGAACAAAAACAAATAATGCAAATTTTTATACGATGGGAATGTGCCAGAACGTCCGCATGATAATGCTAGTGTTACAATAGTAATCTTGAAATTATTGCAGCATTTTTCAAATTTGTCGAGCGTGACCCACGTTAATTTTTCGGATCTTGATCTATTTTGTTTCGTTTTTGTTTTTTTGTTTTTTTACTTAGAATTTATGTTTATCTTATTTAATAAACGGTTCTGTCGATGTTTCCTTGGATTATAGGGTAAGTTTGTACACAACGAAAATGTCACAAAAGACTCCGACATTTTCGAATTAAAGTTACAAGAAAACAAATTCAAACAAACTAACCAGTAGCCTTCAAACGTAAATCAAAGGAAATATGGGTCTTGACTTTAAATTTTGCTGGTGAAGGCGTGAAATCAGGCAAATATTTTTGGCAAACTTCGCAGTTCCTAACAAACCACTTATGCCACGTTGTATACGAACTGGACGTTGATAAATTGTATTTAAGTCCAGATTTACAGAAAGAACTCTTTCGTGTCATAAGCGAATACAGGATCAACGACAAGGAAAAGATTAATTACATTAAAAAGCTCCTAGCCTCTCTTGACGTTACCCAAAACAAGGAGAACACGCCCCTTCAGGTAATAAATATTCTCCCTAATGGTAGCTCTTTAAGTTAGTGGTTTATTTAAAGTGAACGAGAGGAATTTTTGTTCGACGCAATCAAAGCGGAATAAGTTGCAAAGAAAGTTTTAAGACCGTACTATCGGTCGGAAGATGCAACTCTTTCGTGGCACTTTGGTCGAACTATATTATGGGAAGTAATGAAAAAAAGCGTGATATGCCAAATTAAAACAGGTGAAATTCATGGGTATGGATCTCAATCACATTGTGCTCATCCTCTCCCGAGACAAAAAAATGATTTGTATACTGGGGATATTTGATTTGATTAATGACTTCTGAAAGGTTTTCGTTGTTAATGCTAGAGACATACTGTAGACGTAATATATGAAGCCAATGCTTGATGTAAAATCCGTTTATAAACAGTGGACCTAAAAACTCAAAACTCCTTTGCCATTAGATGGACATAGGCAATTTGTAGTCAGAAAATTTTTTTTTTTTATCGCAAAGAATAAGTGGATGGCTGGTACCTTTTGGTTGAGGCCTTTTCTATCTAGTTTGCTCGAAAGTTTTCTGTTTCTTATCAGTTTTGTTTTGTATTCTTTTTTCATGCAGAATCACTTTGTTTCAGTAATTTTTGGACATTTCAATCTGAGTATCATGATTTTTATATGTGTTTATTTATTTATTTATTTATTTATTTATTTCTGCATTTGATAAGTTCGATTATTTGTTGTTGTCGGTGCAAAACAATAAAACTTGTGGAGTCTTTTGTCAAATCAAATGAACGCCCACCTAAATACGTTAAACCTGATAAAAACTGTCAATTGTTACTTGATTCTTAGCGTTAATACCATTCTAAGTTCATTAACTGTAAGTTAATGAATTGAAAAGGCGTTTGTCTAGATTGTTTGCAAGATTTAGGCATTGATTTCAAAACAAAAGACTAATCTTCTGCATTTTGAGTGACGTAGATCATAAAACTACCGAAACCCATTAACCAACAAATAAAAAAGGAAAATTACTATAATGAAATCTATTTAAACCCTTTTAAACGATATATTTGCTCAGGAGATGGACCTAATGGCAGACGGTAATTTACTTTCAAAGCTGGTTTTATATGCCAGTGAAATATTGCAACCCTAAAACAAATTACACTCTCTTTTAATCAGTTGTGCAAATGTTTTGGGATTTCTGGTAAGAAAAAATTAGATGTAAAGCAAATGACTATAGTATGCTATGACAAGTTGTAGGCTTTAATGACGCTAAATGAGAAAAATTTGGTCCGGCAGAAATTTTCTGTCATTTGTCCCTTACCAAGAAAAAGATATCACGAATTACTTGCATTTTGAAATGAAGTGTTAAAAATCCGGGAATTTGTTTTAGTTAAACCGGACGAACAAAATAAACTACCACGATTTTTAAAAAAAAAAAAAAAAAAACTTCATTGACGGCTAAATAGTATCGCAAATTAATTTCGCGATTATTTTAGGATAAGAGTCGGTAGACTAAAAACGAAAAGAAACCCCCGACTTTCTGCGGTTTAATCACGTCAAGTCACTAGCGATAAAAATAAACTAAGTTTCTTTACATAAATTTGGTTTTTGATTCGTAAACTTAAAAGCTGTAGAACGGCTAAACCATGTTATTGAATTCAGGCTAGAATTTAAGAAGCTATCGACGACAAAGGCTAAACTGACCACAGGGGTAAAGGAATCAAGTTATGAAACATGAAAGGATATTGTCGGCGGCGGGACAATCAGCTAAAAAACGACAAAACAGAAGAGGATAATCTGTTTTAATTAACGTAGATGGAATCTGCTTTATCGCACAGGCTTGCGCCACCTAAATTGAAATCTGTTCAGCCCTTTCATGCATAAAGTCAAATTGCGCGTTCACATCCCAGTAGTTATTATACGAATCGGCATTAAATATTATACTTAGAAAAGTCTCCTACCTGAATAATGTGCCACTTATTATATGACAAGAAACTGTCCTAACCAGTCGGTTTTACGAAGGATTTCGATGGTTCGCCCCAATTCAACGTTGCAGTTAATGGTTAAAAGCCGTGCTGTACTAGTTATCGGTGAAACGGCTTTGTTGTCAGCGGTTGCTTCCTTAATTCTATTGGTTTTCATCCGCTTTGAGCGTTAAACTAGCTGGAGACTGGGCGCAAGTGGCTGAGAAACAGCAACCATGAGAAGAAAATTAAACAAAGCAAGCTAAAGACAGCTGGTTTGACACAACATTTTTTTCTAATATCGAATGTAACGCTCCAGGCTGAAGGTTCAAGAAATTCCCTACGCTATTTAAAGAACTGAAGCAACGACATTAAGATTGACTGATTTAAACTAAACCAATTTGTGGCGTTCCGTAGAATTCTAGAAAATATGGGTCCTTAGCCAACAATTTTATAATTTATTTGTAGTTGAACATTGTCTTAAGTTTGATATATCTCAGACACTGAGAAGCAAACTGATAATATCACATCAGTTTTTTAAACAAAAAATAGACGGCATCTCCGACAAGGTTGTGTAAACTTTTCTTGACGAATAGACCTTAACAAATGAACGTGGTTGTTACCTGATTCCCATGACAGCAAATTTCCGTTCCACGGCAAATTGAGCATCTGCTTTCAGTTTTAATCATCGGCTGATTCTCAGTCGGTACAATAACAAAAAGTTTAATTTACCGGAAATTTTTTCTTGTCTCGCACAGTAGACGAGTGAATTAAACAGTTTCAATGAACTTGTGTAAGCTCCATTCTTTGATACAAGAGTACGTTACCGGTAGTGATCTCTAGTTTACAAAATCGACGACGATTAAACCAGTAGTGGATCTAGGGGAGGGACCTGGGGATCCCCCCCCCCCTTTTTTGGGTGAAAAAAAAGAAGAAATGACTGAAGGAAGAAAAGCCAGCAGGGCAAGTAAAACAAAACAGTCCCCCCCCCCCCCTCCCCCCTTAGCTCAAAGTCTGGATCCGCCACTGAAAACGATCCCTTTTTGCGTTCAAGAACAAATCTCGTTTGTCGATGTACAAGGAAATCTGTAAAATAGCAAGCCGCTTGTAATAAATGATCTTAAACAAAAGACTTCCCTCGTAACTCGACCCTCTAACTTCATACGGAGTACATTCGCGTCACCTGCCCGTACACCATTATGATATTCCTTAATCAAATGGCCATGCTTGCATATTGCGTATCAGACCTCCTTCAGATGGACACTAGTTTCAGCGACTACTTCGGTCAGGCGAAAATTTACGAAGCAGGTAGTTTTACAACCAAGAAAAATTAAATTTTCAAATTTACAGAAAGCTGCTGCGTTGCGATCTTAATGTACTTTGGAAAATCTCTAAACAATACCAGAGATTAATACAGATTGTAACAGTAGACAGACAATTCACGGCAGAAAAAAAATCCTTCGTCTTGAAATAAGTGTATACCGAGTATAACGACGTAGATTGAATTTCTGCTAAATTATAAGAAAAAAACTTACCTCTCATAATGTAGGAAAGTCGCGTAACCTGAGTTATTACACTGCATCTAATGCTAATTACTTCAAATTCATATTCATCAGTGTACTTTATTGAAATTATTGTTGCTTCCAGGAAAACGCCTTATCTAGCGTTATTAACATTGAGTTATTGCCAATTGTTTGCAGTGCAGGAAACACCTAAACAGGCAAAGCGCCAGTCTTGAAAACAAATTGGTCAAAACGGGTGTTAATTATAAACTGAAAGTCTTCGTGGCTTGGCAAAAGGGCAAAATGACTAAATTTTCTCTTTTGTTAGCTTGATACTTAACAAGAAAAGCATACAAAAGAATTTTACTTTTTTTCAAATAGATTTTGGAGAGCTTTCGATTAGCTTCCGATTTTCTGGCTGACTGCCGAGTTGCTAGGTTACAGGTTAACCATTGTGTAATAGGTAATTGCACAACATGGTCGAATCACCTTTGGCCGAAGAAGAGAAAGAGTGTTGTTTTTACCTAAAAACATGATTTGCCCTGCCAAAGCGTTTGTTTTTTAGTTGTTACAGAGTAAAATTTTCACCCTTCGGGTTTGCAAGAGTATAATTTTTACCGGACATCTCAGTAGTATGTCTAAAAAACTGTTTTCACAAACTGTTGACATTTTAAATCAACATATCTTGTCGTGAGTCAAACACTTTGCGCCAGATGAACTCACCTGTACGTGAATTTTTATTCGATTAAAAAAAATCTTTCACATGGGAACCCTCGCGCTCTGAATCCTCACTTATGTCATTGCCTGTAAGCCATATACGCTCCTCGGCGCATGTATTCTCTAAACTGAACCTGTCTTGCATGTGTTGTTTTGTTGCTCAACTATCAACAGCACCCGTCTTTCTCTGAAGCGGTACGCGCGCTCCAACACTATGACGTCATGCTTTGGCGAGTCTCTGTTGAAGATCAAAGATGGCGATTTTGGAGCCAACATGACTGACTTATACAATCATGAATGCTATGAAGGATTCTTAGAAGGTGAGCTAAATTTCAAAATTCATGTTTCTTCTACCGAACAATTAATTTCAATATTCTTACAGGCGCAAAAGCGCTCGCTGCGAGGGTCAAACCAGTAAATATTCCAATTTGTCACCCCCGGTGGACTGTCATGATTTTGATTCAAATTTCCAAGGGTATTATTTCCGCATTTTTAGTAGATTTTTTAAAGCAAATAATGGCTGTTAGTTTTCTTCGATTCCTCTTCAATTCGATGTCTTTAAGGTACCCGACATGGCTAAAAGCGCTTTCCTGTGGTTATATTGTTTGATTCTCATTCAACCTGTGGTTTGCATGTTCACTCATGATTTCCGAATAAACCTTCCTAGACTGTATCTGAAAATAGACACCAATCTTCTTCTTTACTATGATGGTTCTGTTGAAGCTTTAACTCTGAAATATCTCCATTTTAAACTGGTAGCGACGATCGCGAAGTACCGTGGTCAACAATCGTGAACTTTATCTCTTCTTTGCTTCAATCCATGATTTGATTTTCGTATGTTGAAAATCATAATTAAACCAGTTGATACGTCTTCGACATAGACGGAAGATCAAACTCTTTTAGCGTGCATCATAAAAAAAGAAACTTTAATCGTACAAAGCGCCCGCAACTCTTTAAAGATTTGCACTACTTCTTAAAATCAAGAGGGCGCCTTAATTAAATTAGAGAGACAGAAAAGTAACGCTCAGTGTCATCATAATAAAAGAAGTCGTTAAAATCTAATGAATGTCGATATTTTTCAAGTTAACTTAACTATTGTGTAATTAGTTCCGTGTAAAGCTCGAGCCGAGTGCAGGAGTGCGAGTGTCGGCCTACAACAATACACAGGGTAAAACTAAGGATGTGTTTCTATGAGAGATCACTCTTAGTAGGGAAAGCGTACTGAAGACCACGGGAAGGAGGAATTAAAGGAAAAAATATAACTTTATATAAACTGAAAAAGAACAGATTTAATGGCCAAAGTTTTGACCAGCGCAATTTGTCTTCAGCAGCAAGCTGAAAATTAGTCTAAATATTAGGCAATAAACCTAGCTACTTTACTATATTGCCGCAGCACTAGCCTCGAGGGAGAATTTTTCACTGGAAATCGTTTCTTGTTTCCAGTTGCATTGTACTATTTAGAGTGCTTCAATCCAAGCGCGCAGCAAATAAATATTGAGCTATTCGTGCACGGTCTGTTCGTTTGTTTTTGTAGGTCTTGTAATTTTCCAGTGCTTTAGCCATAATCTCCATTTACCAGCTTTGTGACTGCAGGATAGCGTACCTATTTGCGCTTGCTGTGTTGTCAGTCTTGCTGCGCATGCCTGCATCCAATGTCCTCATAAAGTGTCTTAAAAATAGTACTTCTTTTTAATAAACTTTTCACGATAACGATAATTTATGCGATACGTTAACGAGCGAGAGCGGACAATTTGACAATTTTTTATCTTAAAAATAAAAATCAACGTCAGTTTTTAATGTCAAAGTAGTCTGCGGATCCACTCGGCTATCGCCAGGTGATGCACAGCTGTTTTGACAATGTTATGACGAAATTCATGATCAATAACAGGACAGACGTATGAAAAACTGACGTCAATTTGTTAAATCGCACTGTTTCTTTGCACTGAGCATTACTTGGCACACTGTTTTTATAAAACTGCTCTTATAAAACTGCTGTTTCAGTTCTATTTATTTTTTCATTTTTATCAAGACGAGAGACGTTGAAGGAGGCACTGTCCAGCCATGCACCTGAGATGTGTGTGTGTTTTATTATTAGTGGGTGTCAACGTCACATGGGCTGGACTGACACGTGAGTTATCTTCCTGCTTCTCATTGGTCAATTTTAAGATCAGTGAAGGACATAATACTGCCCTTGTTTGTATCGTAATTTTTACCATTTTAAGGTTTTCACCCACTGTAAAGATCCATGTAAAGGTCAAAAAGTTTTGCTTTGTTCGATAATTATTTCTTCAAACTTACTGTATACATATTTGTGTTTTATTTTAGAGGATTTTAATCAAGTATTCTATCTCGGTTTTGATCGATACAATGGAGATCGTGTTTATGATGATTCATTGCACAACAACAATGCGACCCTCAAGTCTGCTTTCTTAGATAAAATACCCGGCAGCTGTGGCATGTGCGCCAGGGTGTGTTGTGGGGGAACTATTCCTATAGATGGAGCTACGTTCATTGGTAAGTACTATCGATAATAATTTTAATGGTAATCTTTCTTAAAGACATTGTGATGAAAAAATATAGTTTGCGTATGAGTTGATTGTTTGCTGACTGACTGACTGACTGACTGACTGACTGACTGACAGACTGACTGACTGACTGAATGACTAACTGACTTCCTGACCGACTGACTGACTGACTGACTGACTGACTGGCTGGCTGGCTGGCTGGCTGACTGACTGGCTGACTGATTAAATGACTGACTGACTGATTAAATGACTGACTGAGAGACTGATTGACTAGTCGCTGGCTGGTTGGCTTGCCGTATGGCTTTATGAATGGCCCATTAGAACAGTTACAATCTTTTTTCATGCCATTTTGTTCTCAAATGTAGGCGTCCCTTACATCGAAGTTATGATTGCTCTTATGGTACAGCTAAAGGAGACATCCGGGACAATAATCCTTTTCGAGACTATCGGAGGACCGCCAAAGTCTAATCACCAGGAACGTGAGTAACTATCGTATCCTTAATATCGTTTCAATGTCAAGTTGCAAACAATGCTGAACTAATTTTTCTTTTTGTGCTTATTGTTGTGGTTGGGCCTTTCCTCCGCGACCATGATTTTACCTTGTGTAATCGACAAAAGCTCTCTCGATGAGCAGTTTGTGCTCTTAGAGAAAATGCCGACTTAACAATATTGTTTAAATAAAAAATCTAAACTAATTTCCTGTAATTTTAGCCCAATATCTATTGCAAGTGGAAAACGCTAGGGTACGCTGGTTTCACCGCAATGAAAACGGCTCTACCGTGTTCAGTATCGTGACAGACGGTCCTGTTCTGTCCAGTGGCAAATGGTATCACCTGGCCGTGATGTATGACGGTCTGCGAGGTAGTGCTAGGATATACGTCGACGGCAAACTGAAAAAACAAGAGACCGCTGACCCTGGTGTATTTCTGTCCCGAGACTGGTCTAAATATGCCGGTAGGTGAAAGTAGAGATATTTTGCTTCATGTAAGACTACAGTTATTCGACTTTTTTTGCACGTTGATTTTTTAAAACACTTACCTGTAAAATTTTTCTTCTGACTTCGAATGCAGGTATAGGTAAATATGACGGACAAGGTCGCTTGGAAGGCTATGTGGACGAGCTATACATATACAATAGGACTCTCCCTGAACCAGCGCTTAATGCACTTATTCAAAAGTGTCAGGGGCCGAAGAGCACCATGGTCCTGCATTTGAGTTTTGACAAGAAAAGTGGGACCAAATTTCTGGATGATTCTGGACTTCTGAACCATGCTGTGATCGGTGGACCGCCTCTGCAACCAGGCCAGCCTACTCCAGCCCCTCCCCCTCGTAAGTATGGTTCCTATATGTCATAGTAGCTTACACAGAGAGGGCAAAGAGACTAGAATGATCAAGTTCCCGGATAAAGTACGACCGCACGAGTGACCCGCACAATTAACGGCTGGAGGAAGAACTTTAATGCCACTTGAACTGTTCGATTAGTTGAATTTTTCGAAGCAAATTTAATATCGACCTGTAGCAGCCCGTGCAATAAGAGCTTCGAGTGGATGAGTGATCGACAAAATTAAATCCAAGCTCGACGAATCTTAGACAGCCTTTTGTTCTGTATGCGAAACATTCTACAGAGAGGAAAGATAACTGCAATATAGTTTTCGCCTAAGATAGGTATTTTCAGCAAAGTTTCATTGCACTCCTCCAGACCAATTCACCTCTTGGCAATAACTTTTCACAAGATCTTTCTTCCCTCTCAGCCGCCAAAGGAAGCTGTGGAAATGGCGTACAGTTAAGCGCGGGACAAGCAGATATTAAACTTGACGGAAAAACATTCCGAAACAAACCAATCGACGGTGTTACGCTTGCGCTGTGGATCAACGTGACGTCAGTGAAAGGAAAGCATTACCTGTTTGACACGATTGGCGGACACTCAGCGCATAAACACGACCAATATCTGCTAATCATAAATAACGGAGCCATCACTTGGAGTCATAACGATGAAAATGACAGGCAGCTGTTTACAGTAACGACTGATCCTATAGTTATTGAGAGTACGTATATAGTTTTTGCATTGTTTACCTTTTTTGAACGCATTTTATCCTAAGAAGGAGAGGGGCTCATGAAAGGAGTTCGTCATTTGAAAACCGCGTTTTGTATCACTAGACAATATACAATAGACACTTAACAACCCTTTTCTGGAAAACGGCCGTAAGACGACCGGAATTGATACTTAAGACAGGGGACGAAGCCAGTATAAGGCAAACCGACGCCCTTGCCTCAGTCATTTTTTTTTTTTTTTCGTTTCTGTAGTTTCTTTTTTGAAAGGTGAAAGTAAGAAAGCAGCTGCTAAATACCTATAGGAAGAGAATTTAACCATGGATATTGCCTCAGTCATAATTTTTTTTTCTGGCTATGGCCATGAAGACCCATCATATAAACACCTTGGACTTGATAAGGTGGTATACTAAACGAATGACATTTCATGACTGTTGGTTTACATTCTCTATTGTTTTATATTACAGAGCAATGGGTGCACGTAGCTGTGACGTACAGTGATGTCAGTCGGCAAGCAAAAGTGTTTATCAACGGCAACCTAAACAAGCAGGGGCCTGGATCGGGCCGACTGTCGGAAGACTGGGACAGCTATGCGGCGTTTGGTAAACACGAAGGAGCTGTGACGGACGTTGACACACTAGATGAAATATATATGTACAACAGGGAACTGTCTCCATTTGAAGTTAAAACTCTTTATGACAACTGTAACTTTGGCTCAGCCAAAACACGTAAGTAACTTGCCTAAGGGGTGTCAAAAAGTGACAAAAGGAGTGCAAGAAGCCAGTCAGATTTAATATATCTATTTGCCAATTTAGGCCCAAATGATGCATCTCCAGTCTGCTTGCTTTTTTACAATCAATTACTTGAGTATTGAAAACGGTATGAGAATTGAATCCGCAGAAATTCCTTCTTGTTTGGCTGCTAAAAATCATACGTGTTGAGCTTTGCATTCACCTTGGTTGAAAGCAGCCTTTCCCTGGCCCCTTTCCCCTTTTCTTCATAACACCAAGTAAAAGTTTCTTAGAAAAGGAACAGGCCGAGAAGTTGGAGTCTAGTGATTTCGGTTCAAGAGGTTTTAATTTCTGTGGTTTTTCTATTTCAGCGAGTACCGGCCAAGTGCTTTACTACGGATTTGATCGCGTGTCAGGTAGTAACGTGTATGATGACTCTGGCAGTACGAACAATGGTGAGTTAACCAGCCTCGCTACCGTGACAAAGACCAGTGGGACTTGTGGGAACGGACTTAAGCTTCATGGAGGTGAGTCATGGTAGAGTCCGTTAGTTGGAAAAGTTAATCTGTTGTGGTCGGTACATGGCTCTGATAGTCTACCGATATCTTCAGATGTGTTGTATACGATTTCAACGTGACTTGGCTGAATGTTACGTTACGAGCTGGTAAAAAAGGTCACGAGTGATGCCATGAGGAAGAGCAATAAAAGAGGAGAGATACCTAAATCGTTGCTGGCCAACTGACATGCATTTACAAGTGAAGAGGGAAAGGAAGAAAATTAACCTGCTTAACTTAGAAGAACTTAGAAGAACATTTCCATGGACCTCCATGCTACTGTTATAGAAAAACAACTTCCATCGGGCTAGCTTGCAAGGAAATTTATTTTTTTTTTACACAAAGTTTTATTCAATTTATCAGGCAATATTCTAATCAGTGGTCAGCGGATACAAAGAAAACCACTGTTCAGTGTAACAGTGGCTGCGTGGCTTAAACTAGATACCAACCGTGGTCAGCAGTCTATCTTCAGCACTTGTAACCCGGACAACCCGTGGAACAGCCACGTGCAATATTCACTTACGATCACAGACGGACGAGTAAAATGGTTTCATAAGAACGAAAAATCACAGGTAACATTTTATGGCTTGCTTGGAATAAAATAAGTCTGCAATGCCTGCATGCATGTATTTGATCGTTATTAAAAACTGGCTCAAAGGATAATGCAATTCAAGAGTTTTCATTGGCTTAGCTTTCATGGTGTATAAGCCATTGTACCATGCTCTTACAAATATGGTAAGCGAACGGTAAATTTTTTGGAGCGTTTTCATTTTTATTTTATTTTATTAATATTCCACTCTATCTATCATTTAATATCCAACGCGTGATCGTGGACTAATTGTTAATTATCCTAAGCGTGTACTACGAAATTATGCGAATGATATGGGCGCGATATTTTCTACTCATGCACACCACAAAAGAAAAACACAATACGTGAGGTCAACTCCTTTTTTTTTTAGCAAGATATATTGCAGCTTGCCAGTTACAGCACTCATTACTCCGGCCCATTTTTTGTTCCCTTCAGACTGTGTTCAGCGTCGAGACAAGTACACCAGTGGTGCCCGCGGGCACATGGACGCATGTTAGCTGTACTTACACAGCAACTGGCGGGAAATCTGAGATTTATGTGAATGGAGTGTTGAAAAAACAAGAGTTCACTGGCTCAGGAATTCTCTCACAGGTAAATATCTATCTTACACAATCTTGAATCTCCTTTAAAGTGACAAAAACCTTGCTAAGATGTGGCGCAAATGCTGAATGAAGAGATCGCTATACAAAATAGACTAATAAACTGGAAGTAGATTGATAAAAAGAAATCTTCAATTTTACTTGTTTTTAATGCATCTTTCATTATCCAAATGTCGATTAGTATTTCTGTACATTCCTGCTTCAGTTTTTCCTGGCATTCTTTAGTTTTTTCCTTTGTTTTATCTTCACTCTAAACTAGGCGTAGTTTTGCAGTATTCAGAATCCATAGTCTCTTGTCGTGTTTTCTCCAGGACTGGGGTGGTAAAATCAGCATTGGTAAAGAGTACGACAAAGGGAGTGATGGTAAATGGGTCGAACTCAACAGTCTAAACGGCATCATTGACGAGTTCTACTTATTTGAACGCGACTTGAAGCAAAACGAAATAACACTCCTTGCTCAGACGTGCAATTATCACAGAATAGTACTGCACTATGGCTTTGACCTGTTCACTGGTAAAACAGTATATGACCAGTCGGGTCTCGCCAACAATGGCCTCGCGATTAATGGCACGACAACATCCATTAACGGGACATGTGGAAAGGCGGTTAATATGACCATGGGACAACTGAAACTTCCAGGCGATAATTTCAGAGGAAAACCCCAGAAGGCCATCACGATATCAGTCTGGATCAGTCTCCAAACAAACAGGTTTGATGTCACTGGTCTTCAATTTTTGCATCATTGGTACTATAGCCCCTCTAGCTCTGTATGAGTATATTTTGCATGTGACAACTTTATGTGAAATATCAGAAGCATTGATTGACCCCTCTTTTGCTGCCTTAATCGTGGTGTAGAGGTTTTGGTTCAGTTTTAAGTGTTAACTCTCAAATTATTCAAAGATCGCTGTTTTAATAGCCAACTATAATGTCATCATCGTCGTCATCCTCCTCCTCCTCATCATCATCATCACATTTAACGAAGGAAGCCAACTCGCCATGGCGGGTCTCAGTGGGACCCTCACTTCCCTCTATGAGACACGCCTGCAGGGAATCATGGCAGTTGTATTTATCGAAGTAAATATCCAGTCCAAGATGATGAATACAACTACCATGATTCCTTGCATGCGCGTCTCGTAGAGGAAATTGGGCATCGCAGTCGCTTTTATTTGGTTTGATACAGCGTTGTAAGTCGTTAATGTTCCGTAGCCTAACGTGGGAGGAGCAGGAAAGACTGCAACTCTTGGTGAAAAGGGAACGGTGGGAAAACAGTGCATCAAGTAATATATACGGCTTGTAACCTAGACCCTATTGAAACGTTTCTGATCTCTTTTTTTTTTTTTGGCCCCTTTAACTTAGTTACATACACGCCCTTACCTTGTTTGAGGCTAGAGTCAGCCCTGCGTAGGTTGCAGAACACAGACTATGTTTGTAATCTCTAGTACAGGGTGTCGTCATTCAGTTATAGCTACCAGTAAACACTCTTGACCTAAATTCCATGATTTCAACCACCTGCAATATATATAGTTATTGACGGATATTTCAGTAATATGTCCAAAATAGACTAAAACTCGTCATTTTGACTACGCTTCCTTGCATCTTAGCGGGGTGGCGGAGGGGAGCAGGGATGGCGCAGTGGTTAGAGCGCTCGCCTCCCACTAATGCAGCCCGGTTTCGATTCCGGTCCGGTTCCATATGTGGGTTGAGTTTGTTGCTGGTTTTCGCCTTGCTCAGAAGGCTCTTCTCCGGGTTCTCCAGTTTTCCTCCCTCCACAAAAACCGACACTCTAAATTCCAATTAGATCGATCTCTCTAAATATTGTAATTTATATTCTACTTCAGGGGACGACACGAATTATTTGACACAATCGGAAGTCATTCTGATCACAAACACGACCAGTACGATTTCGCTGTGCAGGATGGGAAGGTTATCTGGTATCACCACCAAGAAAACGACAAAGAGGTGTTCAACATCGTCACCCTTCCCGTCATTCCCGCGCGCAACTGGACTCACCTGGCCGTGACGTACGACTCTTCCACCATGTTGGCCAAAGTTTACGTAAACGGAGTACTGGTGAAACGAAAGTCCGCCAGCGGGGATCTTTCACAAGACTGGGGTCATTTTGCCGGCATTGGAAGACACTTTTACGAAGGGACTTATTTATCTGGACTTATTGATGAATTTATTATATTTAATTACTCTCTTAGTGACTCTGAAATTAAGTATCTTGCGCAAGGGCGGTGCTCCAAAAAGTAAGTCGACAATCTCCGTCGTGCAATCTCTTTTTTATAAACAAAGTCTGCTTATATAACATAGTTTCCAGAACCAGGGAACTGCCTCAAGCTTTTTATATATATATCTATGTAAGGTAAATATTCTCAGTCAGTTAGAATTAAACTTTAACGGAAAATAAAGCAGTTCGTCGATAGAAATAACAGTAAATTTGAAAGTTACGTTAAGGCCTGAGAGGAAAAAAGTAGTTTTTTAGTTTAAATTTTACTTAAAGAACCATTATTAGCGAGGTTAAATTTTCCGCCGCCCAGCTTTAAAGATTGAAGCGATGTCAGTTTGCGCCTTGCGCCTGCTACCTTGCAGTTCTTGTTAGTTGTGTTTCCGGGCTAGCCAAGTCGAACTTCTGGCGCGGAATTGAAAACGAAGCTTTCAACTTTGCGAATGTTTAATATTTATTTTAATATTCATATTTTACTGTAGTCCACGTTTCTGCTACAATGGACGAGAACGAATTCAATTAAAATTACGTCGAATTATTTAAATGAAAGTCTAAATTACTTGAGAAGTGGTGAGTAAGAACTATACCACGACTGGGGCTTGGTGCAATCTTTGGAGATGACCGCTAAAGCAGCTGTCTTTTGTAGTAAGTTCTGCCGCTTTGTTCTTTGCTCCCTCAAATCGTGGAGAAAAAAGGCTAACTGTAGAATTTAGAAAGAAGACCTTTTCGCCCCCGCGTTTAATTTTCTCTCGACTATGATCTTTTTTAAAAGAGATTAAATACTCTTGCATAGATCGACGGAATACATGTATAGTCAATCCTATCGACACCAAAAGTGTCGAGATTATGCAAAATAGCAAATAACCTTTGCCGACTTCTTCTCTCGCACGTGCTATACGGGTAAGTTGACATGGCTGATATTCAAGATCAGTCCATCAGAATGCCTTATTGCAGGTTCAGTGGAACCGGATAATTTTTTGCACCTCTTTTTCAAAAGGTCGTGTAATGAATGAATCTCTTGTTAACTAAGCAATACTGTGACAATTCCTCCGCCGATATTCTACCATAAGCTCGTTGAGCTGTCTTAGTAAACATATATACCATTGTAAATTAAAATTGGTCATAATTTTATTAAACAATCCATCGTGGTCGCGTCGTTACTTCTGACCAGGTTCTTTCCTTTACTAACCTATACCTGTCAATAAAGATTCTTACTACGTGGAGAGAGAAAAAAGTTACCTGAACAAACAATCAAGCCACAATTTGAAGTACATAAGTCAGTGTTTTATTGCAAAACCTGAGGTCGCGGATAACTTATTTATAAAGCCTTTCTCTTTCAAGCAAAAGGTAATGCAACAAATAAATAGGATTAAAACCAGCTACTGTAGCTGTCTAAGCCACAGGCGTGTCTGTACAATGTATCTTGCTTTTTTTCTGTCAGCAGAGTCGTGTGAGGACACTAGACACCAATATAGGACAATAACACGAGAAAAATGGCACCCGTCCACATCTCGTTACTCACTTTCTTTCTGCCTGTAATCACAAGTGTACAATTTTCATCAAGGTGCCACAGAGAATTTCGTTTTCTACAACAAAAAACGTGTTTTTTTTTTCTTCTGAAACAGAAAACAGAAACGTGAAAAAGAGTAGTCATTTGGGAGTTAACTGAGTCCTTTTTACCGGCTATCATTTAAGTCCAGAAGAAATTTTCACCATTAAATCTCTCCATTTAGCGGTCCAATGTATGTAGCCGCCACACTGTAAAGTGAGTATGGAAAGTAAAAAAGTTTTTAAGGATTCCATAAACTACTATGCAAGTTGGTAATATGAATAAAGACACAGTTTGCCATTTCACACCAAAGGTGTGAAATGGAATATTCTCTTAAAAAAAAAAACAGAAAAGGGAAAAAAGTTTCTCCTGAGAAAGCAAGAGCGTCAGAGGGAGCTAGGGACTAGGACGCCGGAATTAAGAGTATGTTAGTGGTACAGTTCGCTACTAATTTTACACGCATGCGTCATAACTAGGACGTTTCTAAACGCTGTAGAAGCAAGCACTCATGTCATTTACGGTGATGTTTTCTGTGCGAAAACCGTCTGTAGAACGAGGGATCCAAATCGGCAGCCACGTCATTTGGGAGCTGAGAGATGTGCACCGTTCGTGTCCTATGCTTTTGCACCTCATTGAGAGGAACCCATTCGTCTGGCAATCTGTAATCATGGATTAAATACAAAGACAGTTTAGAGTGCTACAAAACAATCCTGAGCGCATGTTCACTATGTCCAAAAACCGGCTTTTACAACAAGATCAAGGCCGAGAAAGCCTTTGACATTGTAATTCACTTTCTTTAGTTGTTCCGTTTTCTAAGAGAAACTGATCCCTTCATTATGTTTCCTCGTAAGCTAAAATGCTACACTGAGCGGCACACAAAATATTGCCATCAAATTCTTTAGAAGACAGTCGCAACAGAAATCACTGTTTTAAAATCAATCAATTTAGATGTACAGTCCATTTTTGAGATACATCATATGCCAAACACAAAATCGTCAAAACAGCATTAAATGTTTGCCTGCATACACATTGGCAACATACTGGTGGGGCAAAAGTAATAGTTTTTCTTTTATACAAAACATCTCTGTGAATTAATTACCAGTTGGAAGAAAAGAGGAAGCAACAACCATTACATACATGTACAATAACAGGAAAAAGCACATGTTTACCATAAAACTCAAAACTTCAAAGATGGCAACATTTCACTCCACTGCTAGGCTTTAATAATGATATTATAAACCAAGGCACCAGGAAACAAATGGTCACACAACATAACATGCCTGATGGGCTGGTGACGTTTTAAATCTACTAACCAACAAGAAGACACCACCAGTAAACCCAGGACTACTGGGTTAAATTTTGTTGGATTCTACACAAAATCAACATCACTTAATAATTTGATTGTTCAGTTAGGTTGTCCCTTTATCCCCAACGCCAAGGTACCAATTCTTGCCTCAGGCCACAAAACATTCACTAAAATAGACAGGAGTTGGAAGAGAGTGATTATAGGATTGATCTTTGGATTTAATACTTTGAGGAAAAACCCACTAAATAGAATGAGTGGTTAACAAAGGTGACTGAGGTGTGTCAATTTCAGGGTTTGCTTTTGGTTTTGTGAGGTAATTATGTATTTTAATGAGTGTATACTTACATGTCTTCAGGGAGCCATCTCAACAGTACATCTACGTCTCCAGACTCTTCCTCAGTCCTTCTTCCAAGAACCTACAGATACAGTGAACAATTTATGAAGTATTCAACACTGAGAAATAACGTGAACAGTACTCAAGCTCTACTACAAGGACAGATTAAGGAGAACAAGCATGTGACTGCAGCTTAGCGCCAGTTTCTGCAGCATTAATATTGCTACCTTACCTGGAGGAGAAGTAAGTCCATTGCAGACATTACACATCTCACCCACCCTCTCACCATCCAGTATGTTGTAGCCAAGAATAGTTTATAAGTAGTCAGTAGTAAAGTTCTTTGCCCACTAACACAAATCTACGAGAACCCCAGCCAGGTACTAGTCCAATACATGTTATCAGTTGGTCACATCAGTACACTGAATTAAACCATCATGCTTGAATGACATTATCTTGATACATCTGCAAATTGTTTCTTATTGGTAATTAGCACTAGTCATGTTCTTTAACTGTAATATTTCTATGGAGCTCATGAAATGTATGAGTCGCATGTTTTTTGGCTTTATCTGGCTCACTCATCTTTGACCACAAACACCAGTACAAAAAGAAGTAACACTCAGGTCTGTTGTATTGTACTGTGAGCTGACTTCCCATCAGCTGACCTTCGATTCTTGACTCAAGCAATGGATATAATACAAACAGGTCAGTAATATTATTGTTCATAATGAACAATAATATTACTGACCTGTTTGTATTAATTATTAAATGTATGCGCTGTCTCCGATATTTTAGTCACCTTGAATTGCTTTGCTACTCAGGACGAAGACACTCACCTTACTTTGAAAAACGATGTTTGCGCCATCAATACCGAGTCTATAGCAGGACACTGGCATTACATGCGGTAACTTCTCTTTTATACTGCTCACTGCATGCTGGTCAATAAAGTCTTCTTTCACCGCTTGAGTTAATAAACAAGAACGAGCAATTTTAGTTAAAGCAAGCATTACTATCAACTTGCAGTAAATACAAAGACTATCTAATTTTTACAATGCACCTGCATTGCATCAGAGCATCCAAAGTTTAAGTTCAATAGAAAACTGCCTGCAAGTGAGCCACTTACAAAATATGCTTGTCTTTATTGTGATAAGTTGATCAACTGACACCAAATGTTAGATAACAAGGGAAAGTGGTAAAGCTTTTTAATTAGTTTAGTTTTTTTGGCTAGTTTTGAAACCTCATCATTGCCATTCCAAACTGGAAAAAATGAAAAGTTGGCCAAAGCTCTAAAAGCAAGTATCACAGACTGCAGTCACTAAAAGTATCAGTCACTACAGTATGTGGTTAATGATGCTTCATGCAAGGATAACTTAAACTGCATCAGTACCTCCTGTAAATTTTCATGTACCGCTAAACAGCAACAAATTGAAATACAAAACCCTTGACCTTCTACAAATGGTGTAGTCTTGTACTTACGTGTCTCACAATCCTTTCAGTTTTCAATAACATTTAATTATACAATTTTTGGATAGATACCATTCTGTTCGGTACATTTAAATCTATCATGACTTTCTCCTCTTTGCAATACACTTCAAGGAAAAGGAGTCTTCCAAATTTCGTTGATGCGTAAGCAATTGCTTGTAAATAAACGAAACAGTTTCACCAAAGGTGTTAGGAACGTCACTAGAGACAATACACTTTCGAGAGATTGACAAATTGTTTTAGCGGTGGCAACCGACGGTCGGCAGAAAAAAAACGCTGTTCTGTCTACGATTTAGCACGATAAACAATCTGAGAATGTCGCATTTCAGAAATAGTTTCATCTGCCCAACTGCACTCATTTTGTCATGCACTGGTTAATTCTCTACCCGTGCTGTGTATGCATACAGTGTAGCTTTCGGCATCGCATCCATGTAGAAAGGATACTGGTTTGAGATTGGTAGAAACAGTCGCCAAGACAATTATTATTGTCACACCTTTTAAAAAGGTAAAATATTTAAGAGATCAAATGATAATTACAATCAGCAGACCAACCTTGCGCCGGAGGTTTGGCCTGCCGAAGAATCCTTATTTTCTTCTTCTTCTTTTTCATTACTTTCTTGGGCGAGGAATCGTTTTCCGATCTCTGTCTTTTTGCTGGCTTGGAATCGTTAAAATGTGACGGTACATGCCTCGCTAGACCTTCTCTCGAAGAAAATGTCATAGAACATCCACTTATCATACATTTAAAGGGTTTAACACCTGTGTGTGCATTAACGTGTTTTGATAGCCACGAGTGTGATAAGCTCGGTTTATCAAACACTTTACAGCCTTCCCACAAACAGACAAAAACGTCATGAGTGGACATCGGTTCAACGTGAGCAGTCCTAACATGTTCTGATAATTCAGCGACGCTTTGAAATACTACATGACACGAAATCCACTTGCATTCCACGGCACATTCGTCCTTAGTAACGGCAGATTTTAGGCCTCCTCTTCTTTTTCTGTTAAAAGAAAAATTAACAGCTCAGTAAGCATCGCAAGCGGCAACGATACAAGGCAATCCATTGCCAGATAACTTGGATTTGATCGTATGTTATTGACAAGCGCTTGCGATACGAATCAGAGCCACATCAAAACGGCAGAGCAGTATACTTACTCTTTACAGTTTGCTCCAGCAGAAGATGCTTCATTATTGTCTAATTCTCTCTTTTTGGAATGTAAGAAAGCGGCACTAGTTTCGTTAGGGAAGCTTGATTCGCATGAATTGATCGCAGGGGATCCGTCTCCTTTAGGTGTTTGTTTAGAATTATCAACCAAACAGCTCTCGTTCCCTCTTAGCTCAAGATCTGGTGTACTACACGAACTGTTTGGCGTTCCGGTTCCAAGCGATTCAAGGTCGATCATGGTATGACAACTAGACGACTCAAACCCATCTTCAGCGTCCGCCATGTTTTGCTGCGACAATCACGTGGAATTAAAAGCGTTTGTATTGTATCAGCCAATCAACGGGCTTTATCAAAATAAAAGCAAATGGTGGAAATAAAGAAAGAAACAATGAATTTCTTTTCAAGATTTTAGCAGCACATTATTTCTCACTCACTACTTCTCTTTTTGCCCTAACTAAAGATACATGGTCTTTTGCTAAAATTGTATTGAAATTCGATGCAAACAACTGACATGTGAGCAGCACAAAAACAAACAAGAAATATCAACTCCATGCAGTATGAGTAAAAAAAATTAAATCCCCTGATTACCAATATAAGGAGAATCCATAAAAAAAGCAGGGAGAGAGTTCTGTGTGACGCTGAGAACTCTATTCAGTTTAAATATAAATGAAAACAACAAGTTTAGCGTAAAAGAACAACAACAACAGACTCCCAGCAGCCCTCGCGAAAATGTCTGGATATGCCAAATAAGGAAAAATGTAAAAAGTTGCCCGAGCACGTGTCGTCACTCACTTTGGCTTTTACGCCATTTTGAATGCGAAGGGCGAATCATTTTGTTCTTTCGAGCAGTTGCAGCGAATATTCGCTCTTTAATAGCAGAGCGGGGATTTCTAAGCGAAAGGCGCCATAGGATAACAGGCAAAGTATGCGGTATTTCATTGTTAAGTCACATTTTACAAGTTTTCTAGCAGGGATTCAGTGTCGCGTCGTTTCGAAATGCACAAATCGACGAGCACGCGGTCACCTTGTTTGTGTCTTGGGACTGCTGTTCTTTCGGTTTTTACGTCTGAAAGTTTGTGTGAAATGTCGTTTTGAATTTTGTAAACTGTAGACCCGGAATGTGGTAAACTTTTCTTGATAGTCAAACTGTCTCCAAATCATTGCTTGTGAGCTTTCGACGTTATCAATCTCGCTGCCGTCGCTGCGAAATACTTTGCATGGGACGAAAAAAAAAAAGATAGATTGGAGTAATTAAGCTCACGTCATTTGCGATGCGGTTTTTGCCAGTCAAGACATTTCGTAAAAGACTTCAGCTAGCAAGTAGTGCAACGTGGTGTGCTCCGAGTCATAAGCTTAAAGACGTTTCTAAATCGTAGTTGAAAAGGAACTTAATTGAAGGTTAAGCTTACATTTCACCTTAGAGAGATCAAGATGTTAGATTTAATAAAAAATTCACTTGTTACCCTACCAAGTGCTATTTATTGCAAATAAGATTTAGATGGTCAAATATCATTGGAGTGGAAACAATTTTGTTATATGTACTGAGTTATCTTTTGAAAATGTTGTATGCTAAGAAACTTCATTTGCGTAGCTGCCATCTGCCTACTTAGCCCAATATTGAGAGTCCTAGCACCAATAGAAACGTTGTTTTGCCTAACTATTTGCATTTTGCGCTTCCGTTATGCAGCATTCCAGTACGCCTGATTTGCGTGGCGCAAAACAGCAGTGAGTTGAACGCAGAAACCTTGCGACAGTTTTGCAGACAGCATCTTGGCAGCAGCGATTGCAGCAATAGCCTGTGCAGTGATTCAATATATCTGGTGAGCGCTCTGACAGTAGGCATTGAATTTGAGAGATTGCAAAGCGCCTATTCCGTTTATCAGGCTCAAATCTGTTGAAACTACCCAGTTTTAAAAGAAATGTCCCAGAGCTCTGAAAACAAAAACGACACCAACAATAACGCTACTGGAAGAAGCCAAGAAGGGACCAACGACTCAATCTGCCGTGATTATCAGCGTGGTGTTTGCTCGCGTGGGTCAAAGTGCAAATTCAATCATCCAGACGGCATGGGTACTGAGGTCACAAATAGTCCAATGATTTGCCGAGATTTCCAAAATGGAAAATGTAACCGTTCAACTTGCAAGTACTTGCACCTATCCAACAATGAGGAGAAGATATTTTTACGCACTGGTCAGATGCCACCAAGACGTGATGGTCCTATGCCTTCTAGAGGTGAGCAAACACGTGCAGGACCAAGTGATCCCATTTGCAAAGATTACTTAAACAGGAAATGCTCTCGAGGGCAAGGCTGTCGTTATCGCCATGTGTTGGAAGAGGATCAAGGAGATTTTGGAGGTTATGGGTTTGATGGTCATCCTAGCAAACGTCGCCGTGACTCATATGATGGCCAAAACTTCTATTACCTCATGGATGAAAATGAATCATTGCGACGCAGGGTTGCTGATCTCCAAAAGCAAGTTGCTGACCTCAAAGCCACAAATGAAGTTCTTTTGGAGCAAAATGCAAAGTATCGCAATCAGATAGGT
Organism: Orbicella franksi; assembly: GCF_964199315.1. Taxonomy (NCBI): domain Eukaryota; kingdom Metazoa; phylum Cnidaria; class Anthozoa; order Scleractinia; family Merulinidae; genus Orbicella; species Orbicella franksi. Next base: position 30,076,309 of record NC_138146.1, read on the forward strand.
GAACGTGGAAGCTACAATGGTAGTGGAGGTAGCAGTGCAAGGCCTGGAGATTATTCCTCAAGCTTCAGTTCCAGTCAGTCATACAGCACCTCTTATCCACCACGAGAAACCTATGCTTCAAAGGATGCATACAGTGGCTATGGTTCTGGAAAAGATCAGTATTCTTCCTCTACTCAGAGTGGTAGTACCTCATTTGGTGCATCAGGAAATTACACTTCTAACTCGGCGTATGGGACCAATTATACCAAGTTTGATTAGTACTCAACAGTTCATGTTACAGGACCTTGAGCTGTTTTTTTTCCCTGACAGTGATGGGTGTTGGCTGATAGAAAATTGCTTTGTCTGTGTCTTTTGTGTCAGCCAGTAACTTTAATTTGCACCAAGTTACAATAGCATAAGAAGTAGTTCAGAGCTTCATTGTTTGGAACGGAATGGAAGTTTCTGAGGCAATCTGGGTTTTTATTACGTGACTGCATGAACTTACAGTCAATGCAAGTAGAAAGCATCCATCCTGGGTGTTTGTTTAAACTGTTCTCTCTTTTCAACATGGTTGAAGAACATTTTTAGGTTGATATTTTGCTATAGACATTTATGCAGTGTTTTTATAAATATATATGACAATGGGATAACTATTTGAGCTATATTTTATTGTGATTTAATAATAAGCGTCCCTTAAAATTGGTGCACAAAGGGGTTTATTGTTGTGTTCACTAAGCACACATTACCACTGACAAGTGGTCTTGGGTTCTTAGCTTGCATATTCTTAATAGGCATAGACCTCACCACTTTAACCCTCTTTGGGACTGCTTGTCTATTTTGGAACCTTCAGTGATACAAACATATGTTTTGTGTGTATAATGAGGTGCACACAAGCAGCTCCCAGTTGTTCATTATAGTAGCAAACCTATGTAAGCACAGACACTTGATTACAGAAGTAACACTAATTTTTGTCATCAGCTTTGCCTCTGTACATGGAAATGTATACTTTGTAGAACTTATGTTGACTTTTTTGTGTGTTTATTTCAACCTCGATTAACTTGATCTGCGAACCATTTTTTAACATGTACTGCATGTCCCCTCATCTTTGATTTTGCATCAATACTGCTTTAATAAGACACATGTACCTCTTTCAAAGGTAATTGCAATTAAAGCATTTTAGGTGAAAACACTTTACCAAAAAAAACAGTCATTACAATGTTTTCAAGTGTATTGTCAATGTGTATTGGCTCGTTAAAGTGGAAGTTTTCATGCCTTTCGTACTTTTATTGTGGCACTGTTTCTTGTAAGATATTGGGCTGTCTGCTTTCATGTGTGCCCAAATATTATCATTGAATTTGGAAAAACAACTATACTGACTCCAACAAAGAATGGTTTGACATACATATATGGTATACATGCATTTGCTATGTAGCTGATTTCCCCCCCAACCCCCCCGCAACAGTGCATGCTCTGCACCTCAGTGGTTAGTTTAGTCCCATGGCATGTAACAATGAATCTGTTTCCTATCAAACTATTCAAACGTGATGACTGCTGCTCTGCTCTGCTCTAATTGTTTCCCTTGGGAGCAATGTTGTATCAACGTCAAATAGGTCAAACATCCCTTCCACTGGGCAAAAAAGTTGGGTGTAGAAAGGTGGTGGGTTTTAATGTAGGGTGGAACTTGCATCAATGGCCTTGTAAGGCCAATCATGTACATTTACCACTTGATATCATCAGAACTAAGTTGAATCTAGAGATCACAATTTGTTGTTTGAGCTGGGATTACTTGAGCCACACAGTGTTGTTGTTGTTGTGGTTGTTTTTTCATCTGTGTTGGTATATGGAAGGAGAAACAAGTTGACTGATTACCATGAGAAAGATTTAAGGTTATCCAGTCACTATTAACATTCTCATTGGATGATGACAACAACGCAAGAAAAGCTCCGACTAAAGCCTATTCAATTCAATTCAGTTTATTTACACGTAAGTTTTAGTTACGTAAAATTCATTGAATTAACTAAAAATATACAAAAATATCAGGAAAAAAAAGAAATAAAAAATTTACAATATTAAACTGGAGATAAAAGTATGAGATGTTAGAGGTGCTTTGTTCTCAGGTGGACCAATAGGAGTTGTGGGCTAGCCGGGGGGGATTTTTTTGTTCAAAATAATTAGGGAGGGGGCCAATACTAGCTCACGTTCAGACGTTTTCTATTTTCTTTCACATGGGAAAGGAAATGATCGACGTCTCGACACGCATGTTGCTAGTACACGTGACCCAAAAAAAACGCAAGATGCGTAGGAGGTTACGGTCTTGCGTGACCGACCCACTGGGGGAGTGTGACAGGGAACGAATCGCCTTCCATTTTCACTGGCTTACCAATTTCATCGAGCGTTTTATGTCATGGATCTCCAGTCATTTAAGTCATGAACAGTACAAACTGTGCTTCTATTTCCTGATTCTATTCCTCTGGTATGCTGCAGCATCAGTGCACGTTTTAGACTCTGGCTCTTCCGGGACGAGTCTCGGCAGAAATTCATACCAGTGACAAATATTATCCAGTTGACTCTGTTTCATTTGACAACAACAATTGTAGAAGATGCCAAATCCTCCCCAGCACTAGTTTTATTTGCATTTAATGTTATATTTATTTTTCTTTATTTCCTTAAGCTTAGGCGCTCACTATCGTGACTGTTCACGATATGCCTCCAAGAGAAGCGGTCATGGAATGTGTGGAATGTTTCGCAACATCTTTATACGTAGGATAAATGAAATACGATCAAAAGTTTCAGCAGCGTTGCAGCGGGTTTACGCACGCGTTAAGTCTATCATGCAACTCTGAATTACAACACTGTCAAACTGTTGGATTGCAGCGTCTCAAGACCTAAGGCGGACGTTGGCGGCAACTTCTCTTCTGAAGAAGCAATATACGTCAATGTTGTGAGTCACTTCGATCGCTTCAGCAATCGAGAATTCGTACGACTTCCGCCCATTCCATATTAGGAGTTCGGGTCAAGGAAGATGCTTTGGAAGTGATTTTCGTGCTTGCAGGATTGTGAAGGCCTTGGCTTGATTTTAATTCCTAGTGGGTAACCTTACTTGGACGTGCAACGCGAGAACCCCAAAGGACAGGATATATTTTGGATCGACAGGTCAGTAATGTACTTTCCTTGTCTGAGCGCACGAACTGAATCATGTCATGAACCATGATCAGACACCGACGGAATGTAGCGGAATGCGCAACACAGTTCACAGCTACAACACTGTTGTTGTTAAAACTCTTTCTTTCAGCATTCATTTTATGACTTTTTAACGGTCTCCGAGGAGAACCTTGAGTCTAAGTCGCTCTGTATCTGAATGATGTTCGTAATCGTAGGTCCCGCGGTTGATCGAGCGGCGCAGGAATCAACTTCTAGCGACCAGAAATTAATTAAACACTTCATTTCATATAAAAATACCATCCGATTGTTATTTCGGAGACCAATGTTGAGTAAATGGGTCAATAATGGTTCCTTTCCCTTAAATATACACCAGTTTTCATTTCTAATGTTTTGCAGCGCCCAAAATTCTTCGTCTAAAAAGCGCTATGGAAGAGCAGAAGAGAGCACTTATTTTTGTGTTCGTAAACAACTTTTTCACCCGGAAGTAAGCAACAAAAATATGGATTAAATGCCTGCACACAGCGCCAACATTCTTAGTAACGAAGAGTGATCATTGGGAAGATATATTTTGGGTTTAATTTGTTAAAAATTATAGCCATGTCAGCCGAGGATAGATTTACGAGGGCGAACTTTCGCAAAGTGATATACAGGGAAGGTGTTTGTTTGTGCGCTAATTGTTAAATGTGTTAATATGCTTGTTGGCGGTGAAATAACACGCGAGACGAACGGTAAAATACTGAGACCTTTACTCAAGTCCACATAACATGTAACGGACAAAATGACGACCCTTACACCAACATTTAAGTACAGTTGAACTCCGCTATTTCATACTCTGAGGGGAAACGAAAAGTAGGTCGAAATAGCAGGGTTCGAAATAACCGATAGGAAATTACTGAAGGGCAAATCCGAGGGAAATGATTTTGAGTTCGAAATAACGGGAAAGTCGAAATAACTGAGTTCGAACTGGCGGGGTCCAACTGATGTTAGAAGGTCTCTTGGGGAATGGACACAGGGTATTCAAATTATGCTTGACACCAGCTTATAATGACAGTGGGGAGGAGGGCGGGGGGGGGGGGGTGGGGAGCAAGAGGTGGGCATTTCGCTCAAAATCTCCACCCCTGGGACAACACGATTGATAATAAGTATTGTATCAAAATTCTCCACCCTTGGGCAAGGAAAACTCATGAATATGTATACATGCAGAGAATTGTTGACACAAAAAATATACAAAGCAAAATCTCTTTCCTTCAGTATGCACAAGTATAATTTGACTGAAAGTATGGATGGCCTGTATAAAAGGTGAATAAATAGCTTCAGTTTCCCATTCTTGACTACTTTCAGACATTATTTCCATCAGGTTACTCACTGCTCCAGGAAAGGGATTTGAAGGGGGGAAAGGTTCTTGACAGGGGACACTTGTTGAAAGAGGGGTAGAAGAAATCATGACAGCAAAACAAATGATGACCTTATTCATTCTTGTTCTGTCTGTGCTTGCAGTCTCTGTTTTAGTATGCAATATAAATTATGGCACATTTGTGATAAGTGCATAATTTAGGCATGTTTATTCTTGTGCTTATCTAATGTGAAACCTTATTTTCTAGGCAATGCATTCTCAAGAATTTGGGAATGATGAAGCCAAATCAAGTGGTAAGTTTTGAAAACAATCAAGGAAAATGATATAAAAACTGCTTGTCTCGAATTGTCAAAAACCCATTGAATCAGTACGTAATATTTTGTTATTAAAATGCTGGGAAAACAGACTTCCTGGTGACCAAAAAAATATATGTTAAGTTGGAATTAATTTTTTTTTTTTTTTTTTTAAATAAAGAACATTTTTTATTGTTATTACAACACAAAAATCTTACAATACTTACAATAGAAACATTGACTACAACACAAGTACTTACACCTTACACTAATTACAGTACATTTACTTACACACATGCAATTATTAATCGTCACTCTTTTTACAATCACTAAATTAAACAAATTAATTCTGATATCTAAACTTTATCTCACTACAGTATAACTTTTAAGATATTAACATATTTTTTACATTTTTTAGCAATTACAAACAAGACAAATTAAAGAAATTACAGTTGCAAGGAAAATTTCAGACATTTTGATATTTAAGAGGAGAGGCATTGTTTTCTTACTCAGGAGGAAATTTTTCTAGACTGTATCTATACCTGATTTTGTTAATGAAGTCCGGAAGGAGTAACACATCCTCATTTAATTTTCTAGTGATATATAACGACGCATGAACAAGAGAGTATAATTAAACAGCTTGTCAACAGTAGACTTTTTGTTGTGAGTACCAAATAAAAGTTCTACAGTAGTTGGATTGAAGTGAGTATTGTTGACATCATTAAACCAATTCAAACAGCTTTTAATGAAGTTTCCGGTGAATTGACATTCAAGAAAGGTGTGGTCAATAGAGTCTTGTTCTCCACAGTAGAGACAATCACTGTTAGTTCTGATCCCAAATCTAAGGAGTTCTTTCTTTGTTACAATAATTCTGTGAATAAATTTGAAATGGAATTCTTTTAATCTGTTTTCCTTACAAATTATTCAAATTGATTTGAAAATATTATTCCAGTCTTCCTCTTTTAAAGTTACCATGGAATCCCATCTTTTCGGACCAGTTTGTTGAGCAGTGTATGTCTTGTTAATAAGAAGCCAATAAAAGTCTTTTGATTTTGCGTTCAAGAGGTTAATTTCTACCCCATTTCCTAAAAGAAAGGACGATGGATCATTGAAATTGGTCAACACCGACAACTCCAAAGTTTGTGACTTCAGTAAAAGATATTTTGGGATAACGTCAATAACCTGGTAAAACTAGAAAAAGTTGGTTCTAGTTAATCGATATTTCACTTGAAAGTCACTAAAAGATAGGAAACGGCTATTATCATCTAAGAGATCCTGGATTTCGCATATGCCTTTGGAGAACCACTCCTTGTTAAAGAAAGGTTTGCCAAATTAGGATTTCTTTATTGTTGAAAAGAACGGTATCACAGGGGCTATCCTCGGAATAGAGATTTATAAGCTCGCTAAAGGCTTTTATGCATCTTTGTAAAAGTTTGGAAGATCATCTAAAAACCTGACACAATAATTGCAATTAAGGAGAAATCTTAGACCTCCTTGACTTCTTAAACAGTGATCCGGTACCGTCCTCCAGGTATGGAGCCCGCCCTTTAGAAGCCTTGGGATCCAAGCCAAACGTAATGATTTTATCATTGTTTCAAAATCCAACATACATAATCCACCTTTGTCGTGGTCTTGGTAAAGACCTGCACGTTCGATTTTGTCTGGTTTGTTTCTCCACAAAAATTTAAATAGCCGTCCCTTTACATTATTGATGACATCCTTTGGAATTAATATCAAATTATTTTCGGACTGGCTTCTCTCTTTAAATAATGTTGTAAAACTAGTGCGTAGCAGGATTTTTCATTTTAAGAGCGGGTTTTGTCAAAAAAAAAATGAGATGTGGGTTTTAGGTTATTTAGTCATTGAGTGTTATTACATGTACTGGTAATATTTTAATTTTATTCAACCCATTTTAGAATATTGTAATGTATGAACTAAAACTTTTAGATCCTTTGGCTGTTGTGGCAATAATTCCAGAAAAAGTCCCACACAATGTAAGTACATGTATAATGTATTTTTGTGTTAATTTTGAAAAGGTTTACAATAACCCAATTTTGACATATTAAAATTAAGCCTAAAACAATAGACCTCAGCATGAGGTTCCAGGGAATAAACCCCACAAACTCTGTAATTATTCCCCTGAGCCTCATGCTGAGGTCTATTGTTTTAGGCTGAATTTTAATGCATTGAAATCTGTCTATTGCAGAAAAGCAAAAAAGATTATTAATATGTTGTTATTTTAACTCACTTCAGTTTGCTGCAATGCAATAACTTAATCTTGAATTTGAATTTAGACTATCATTTTAATTTGTATGTTAGAATTACTGAAAAAGTAAAAGTGACAATCTAACAGTGTAAAGTACACTGTTTCAAGCTTACAAGCCCATTATTTCAATGGTTATTTATAACTCAAGTCTCACTTCAGTTAGTTGTGAAGTTCAAGGTGCTGTCCTAAAATGGTTAAAGCAGCTAGAAGCTAGAACAGGGCTGTTGTGAAAAAGAAAGTTGACAAGTTTTGTTACGTTTTAACTGAATGAACCTCACTCAGGCAAAATTAAGTCTGCTGATCACAACTGTTCATTGTGTTCTAGGAAATATCCATGCCTCCCCCACCACTTTACTGCATTGTTGGTTTGTAAAGCCAAATACTTTATTTTTGCACTTTTCCTTTTAAAATCTGCATTTTTAGACCCATGCTTCCTCAAGATTTCCAGTCCTTTCCATGGATCGAATGATTATTGGTTTTGCAAAGCGTTATTAGTTGACAAGAAATAAAACTATTAATTAGGAATGGTTTGATGTTTCAATGCCACACTGGACATCATTAGCACTGTCTACTGAGTGGAGATTTTTCTGTAATGACACATTTGAAGGTCTCAGATTTCTGTGAATCTTTTATTTAGGGAAGGGAGCAAATTGTGATTGCTTTTAACAAGCGAATACCTGTAAAAGGAAGAGGTCAATTTATGGTTGACTTTGTGGGAACAGCTGGTGCATTGCAAGTCCCTGCCAGGCAATTGAACAGTTCTACCTTACTTGTGGAGACTCCAGGCAAGTTTTTAAGTGGATTTTAAAATCAGCCAATGGCATAAAATTTTGCCTTAATAGTCAAGGGAAATCTTATTACTTTACCATAAGTATTGTTCTTGAAAGTATGTTTAATTATCTTTAGTGGTTTCGCAGTAATTTCCTTCATTTCGACATGCTCTAAATAAAATGTAATAGCCAAGCTCTTGCATGTAAACGAAAACAAAAGTGTAGCTAAATAGGGCCCTTTAACCTTGTTAACGTTTTGTAAATAAACCACTGTCAAAATCTCAGTTGTTACGAAAACACAATAGTAATAATTGAAGAATTTTGCACTAAAAGGGCGTATATCACCCAAAAAGCAATACGGTATATATACATGTACACCCTTTTTGCATGAAATCCTTCAATTATTGCCAATGGGAGCAGGATTGATGGGTAAAAATTGTTACAGATGGTGGGATTGACAAGCTCTCAACACAACTGTTTGGCAGGTCTTATTTTCCAGGTCATCTCTTATATATAAAAGTAATTTAAGTTTTTGGTATTAAAACAAACATAGGTTTTAACAAATTACTTTCTTTGCATTTCTTCAGAGTACCCTATAGCAAGTGTTGTGACAGCACATGTCTATCAAGGGATTCATCGCCGATTGTTAGGGCAGCATACGTTTGAGTTTCTTTCACGGAACGACGCATTTTACAGACTGCTGTATGGAGCGCTGGATCCTGTCAAGTTCATGTGTGAATCTCTAAACATTTCACCAGCTGAACTCCAAGGTTTAGATGTTGCTTTGGCAGAGACATTCAAAGCAAATGCTCCAGAAGGATTTAATTTGCTTGGCATTCATAAAGACGTAGCAGGTAAATTGGAACAACTGATGATCATTTTTATAGCAAGAGAATTTCTGCTTCTAATAGCAGAAATTAATGAAATGTGGAAGATGGTAGCAAAATCTATTTAGGTCCTAGACTGGGGTTAAGTCCAGCAATTAGCTCCTGTTTTCATAGTTTAAGTGGGAGGCACAGTGGCCTCATGGTTAGTGCACTCATCTCCAGATCAAGTGGTCTGGGCTTGAGCCCTGCCCGGGGACATTGCGTTGTGTTCTTGGGCAAGACTCTTTACTCTCACAGTGCCTCTCTCCACCCAGGTGTATAAGTGGGTACCAGCAAACTTAATGCTGGGGGTAACCCTGCAGTAGACTAGCATCCCATTAAAGGGAGGGGGGGGGAGGAGTAGAAATACTCCTAGTTGCTTTATGCTACAGAAACCGGGATAAGCTCTGGCCTGATGGGTCACTTGGCTCGTATGCAGACTTAACCTTTTCATAGTTTAAGAGTGAGTCTGCATTAGAGGCCACTCTCTCAGATTTGGATGGTACTCTCCACTGCTCAGGCACCCCCACACCTACACCTCCAAACATTTTTGTCAGGCTGAATGGCTTTTTTGCTTGGAAAGAAGTTCATAATCCCATGTCCCAAGCTTACTGTGAGCGTGTTCTTATTAACAGGTGATTCCACTGCCGAACATCCAACTTTGCTTCACTTTGCATCAGAGTTTGGATTAAGCAGGCTTATCAGCAACCTTTTCCTTTTTCCTGGAGCTCAAGAAGCTTGCAAAATTAGGAACTATCATCGTCAGTGCCCATATGAGATTGCAGAGGCTCATGGGTTCCGCGATTTGGCTAACACACTGTGCACTTTCCTTGTGAGTATTAGCTCGACTCTGAGGGCACAATGCCACTAATATGTACATGCAATAATTCCAATTTAATTATTTTGAAATATTCACCTGTTATATGAATTTATTCCAAGGACCAAGGAGATCCAGATCAGATTTACACTGACATGGAACATGGAGAGGGAGAGTATTACACCAGAATGCAAAAGGGTGATGGTTCCTATATTTATGTACCCATGGAGGAAGAAGGTCATGGGTTTTATGTAGAAATGAATGGAAAGAAATACATTAATCTTGACAAAGATGGAGAGGGAGAGGACGTTTACGTGAAAAAGCAAAGTGAGGATGGTTCTTACCATTATGTGCCCATGAAAGGCAACACAGGCGACTTTTGTAAGATATATGAAGAAACTACAGACAGAAGGCTATGTCCCCAAGTTCAAAACCAACCTGAATCTGATCAGTACACTTCAGTGGACTCTGAAATATACCAAAACTATGAAGCTGGAACTGCTTCTGATGGTCAGGAGGTTTATGAAGACATGGAGAGAAATCCTGAAGGGCAAGACAATCCAGAAGAATTGTATACATATATGGACATGGATTCAACAAGTAATTATATTATTGTTTTTGAACCTTTTCAGTCTTACTATTTGCGGCAAACTTAACTTAAATAGACTACCATTAAAGCTGTTAATTAGAACCGGTTCATGCTAAGTGTTTGTCTTTGAAATTATGAACATGAATTTAATGGCTATTTTATAATTATAGTAATTAGTGAGATGCATGGCCACCCAGAGCATCAAAAATAATTAACTGCATCCAGAAGTCCCGAGATCAGCTTACGATTTAGCAAAAAATCCTGACAATTTTGTCACTACAGGAAATTAAATTTCCACAACTTCTAGTTTACAGCTGCAGAGTTGCTTACTTTCAAATACCAATTTTGCACACATGCAGACTGTTTTCACATATATAATCAGTTAATACCATTTGGGCAAGCTGCAACAAGGATGCACCACTTAGGCTGAAATGCATTTTGATTAGCCCAGAAAAGCTTTTTCCACTAGCACAATTAATGAATTTAAAATTGAAATTGAAACAGTAAATTGATGTTGTAATAATTCTATTATTAATAGTTGTTTTGCAATTTAAGTTTTCTCAGATTTTATCCCCAGAAAATTCACCTGCCCATTGGGAAAGTCAGTTAGGGATAGAATACACTAGGTCTGGACTATCCAACATGACTTTCTTAGCACACTGATCATGCATGCCTATAGTAAATTTAAGCTTAGCTTATGGTAATGTATTAGGTAATCTTTTAGGAAAAAGCTACTTCACAGGAAGCCCACTATTAAAATAACATAAATATGCATTAATTAATAAACAACTATACAAAAGAAAATCAAACTAGTTAAAATGTTTGTATACATAAGATTAAAATGATTATTTACAATGAGAGATATGGAATTGTAACAATGTCAATAATAACAGGTAAATTCATAAATTAGTATTTTCCAGTGGCTTTACAGATTATTCATGAAGTCATTAATTTTATACATTTCCTTTGTTTCCAAACAGACCAAATGTCAAACCCGGAACATTTTGGTTATGTTAAACCAAGATCAAACTTGCCAGTCAATCCTGATCCAGCCTTTTACCGGTCTGCAAGTAATGCTGCTGCTGTGAGAGCCAAAGAAATTGAAAATGAGAGAAAAGTCCGGTCCTTACCACCGTCAAAAGGTGCTAGGCAGACATGGGCAATTTCTGCCTGTGCATTGATAATTTAACCTTAGAGAAGTTAACAGTTTGTTATTTAATTCTCAGCAGTAATGTCATGCGCCAGCTAGTACATGTAATTGAACCATATAGGAACTTAGCAGTTTTTGTCCAAATATCATTGATTAGAACTGATTTCCCATTTTATTGCCACAAAATATTGCCCATCTACAGATCGCAAGAAATTAAGTTGTCAAGAAAATTTCATCTTAAGAATAAAATTTAATAATAATAATAAGTTTTACAAATAGTAATTTTATTTAGGTGCAATGTCTTCTTTGGATTTATTACAAAGTACACTGCAGCAAAATGTAGCAGAAGGAAATCTCACAGAAGAAGAAGTAGCTGAATTAATGAAGAAAATGAGGATCTCAGGGGCTGTTACGGTAAAGAGTACAACTACCTAGAAGAAGAATAGACTGATTAATGCTTTTAATAATGAGTACTCAAAACCAATGTCTTTTGGAATTCTCAAATTAAAACTGATGAGCAAAAATTACTTATAATAGCTTTAAGAATTGAAAGTTCTGTAAAGTTTGTTATCACCCAAAAAGCACACATGCAGCCAAAAAAAATTATCACTTTTAGATTGTCTGGATAGAATATAGTATTCCTTGTTTATAAAGCATTCAGGGTACTTAAATTTTCAAAATTTAGGCTTTCCCTTCAGGTTTTGTTTTGTTTGCATTAAGGAAAATGTAACAATCTGTTACACCTCAGTGGGTTCTAGTTTGGCAATTGCTCAATTCCTCATTTCAGGTCAATTGAGGATTACAGTCTAAAAAATAAGCTAGATTTTAACCCAGGTAATCAGTTTATATGGCCACGAAGTAAACAGCATATTAAGAAATTATGCACAAAATGTATAATCGCAGCAGGTGAGATTGATTGGAGATTAATATATTAGTCTAAAGTGAAATTGACTTGAGTGATCTCTCCTCAATTCAAAAATATGTAGTTGGCTTAGGCCATATAGCCCAAGAGGATACACCCGATAGAGGTTACTGTACTTGAAACAGTGGTTTTCAATGTCACTAGATATCCAGATAAACCAATTAAGTGACATTTTTTCTATATTTTGTATCTTATTAGGGACCAAAAAGCTCCTCTCTCACTCCAAGACGAGGATCAACCAGCTCAAGAAGTTCCACTTCAAGTGAGTAGTTAAAGATTATTACTTAATCACAGTGCTTCAATAAAACAAAATGATGATGTAGTGTGAGTTTTAGAAAAATTCAGGTTAGGTGTCTACCATTATAATTAGTTCACGGTGAGCGGTACATGTATGCTGTTGGTAGCTCTCTATATAAGAGAACTATTACCTTCTCTCAAGGACACTGTTTTATGTTTCAGCTGCAAGCAGTAGTGGAAGCTATAGTAGTGGAATAAGCTCAGGACATGAGGTATATGAAGATGACTCTTGTAAACTACCCTTTCACGTGGCTACTGCATGTATATGTTATACATGTAGGTCAAAATTAAATTCAGTTTAGAATGATTTCAACCTAGTTTGATTCTCAGTTTCCTTTCTTTTCTAACCCTAATTATTCATGATCCATGAATATTAATTATTTTAGGGTTAAGAGACAAAGGAATTTCATTTTAACCTGAATTTCATTTTGAAACATATATATATATTTATATGTGGCTCATAGTAGTAGTATCGGTTCGTATGTAGTATCGTTAAGTACACTGATAGAAATTACGACCATGATTTGTGTCCAGATTTAAAAGCTTCCTCAGAAAGGATCCTATTGTCCCCCCTACAGGGATGGACCCCTACATTATACAAGTACATAATTATTCATCGGCCTGTGCTGTCCCCTGGGTCCCCCCACTTTAAAATTTGTTCATACGGGCCTGAATATATTAAAATAAATATTAAAATTAATTATTTAGAGCTAGTGCAAGGCTAAAAATTGTTGTTGTTAATTGTTTCTTCTAAAGATAGTTCTCAAATATGGCTGTAGTGATATACTTATTAGTTGAAGACATTCATTAAATTTTAGGGTCTTGAAGTTATAGAATTAATTAACCATACACCAAATGCAAATATGGTGGACTGCTCGGTTGGCGCCTGGGACAAGTCGCATGCAAGAGAGGCTAGTCAGGCTTTGATGTTCTGTTTTGACAATGCTTCCCCACAAAAGTGTCGCTTCGTCGTCGATCTGGTCTGTTTTTGTTTCGCACTCCCTATAAGTAGTTGTGTTTCTGAATGCCACCAGAAGGAATTGAAACCTTCCACAGCAGGGAAAGTGTTTTTTTTTTTTCCCGTTTCTGCAGTCGTCTCTCAGGGAAAACAGACGAAGGTAAAGTAGTTCACGATCACTGAACGAACTGTTAAAGTTTGTTCGTTCAGGCTGGAAGATCTTAGAAAATGTGTAAGCAACCGCATTTAGCTCCAAGTCGTTCTCATTTGGCTCAAAGCATTCACTGGATACAATGATGGGGGCAGTTGAAGTTCATTCACTTGGTGATTACAGCATAGTATTTGTTTCGTGCGATTTCGTGCGAGTGGACACAAAGTCAACTTCTTCCTTTGAGACAAAGGATGTTTTTCAAGAGGAGCTTTTCTTTACTTTGGGGAAGGTACTGGCCGTGTAAATCATGTTGGAACACCACCAGACACTACATAAGCTTGTCATTTAAACAATTTTTCCAAGATCTTCTAATGTGAAGTGTAGCGAACAAACTTTAGTTCCTGTGGCGATCATGAACTCCTTTCCTTCATCTCAACGAATTGCATTGATCCACTATTTTCCCTGAGCTTAAGAGGCGAACAGTGAAAATTTATATCCCTTCTCGTGGTGTTCAGAAACACAGCAGCTTGTAGCCACAACTAAATAAAACAGACCAGGTCGACGACGAAGCAAAACTTTCCTGGGGAAGCATTGTCAAAACAAAACATCAAAGCCTGACTAGCCTCGCTTTCATGCGACTTGTCCCTGGTGCCGACCGAGTGGTCTGCCATATTTGCATTCGGTGTATATAATTTGTTATTTAAAGCTTTTGTCAAAGTTAAATCTGTATAACTTATGTAGACTTTTTTCCTCTTAGTTCACCCAACATCCAGAACCTGATGGATACTACAAGGAAGATGAAGAGTAAGTACAGAGACTTTCATCTTTTTGACACCAGAGGAAGGATTATTGGAGTCCCTGGATAATACTTTTAATTAGTGTTTACAAATCATGTGTACTAAAGACATCCACAGTCAAGTGTTGATCGATACCTGTGATCAACACTCTATCAACATCTTGATTGACATCTCTATCGATACTTGATTTGTATTCGATCAATATTCGATTGAGACTCCATCAACACTCGATCAACATCTCAATCGAGACTCAATCATGACTCAATCGACAGTTGGTCGATAGCTGGCTAAGTGTCAACTAACTCTAATGTATTGATCAACATTCTATGGCTAAGGTTTTCATTAAAGGCCTGGCACCAGGCAAATTGACTGGCTGTGAGGACGATTTTGCCTGCCAGATTTAATTTGTCCATCAACAGGAAAGTTTTTCTTATGAGAATTTTGGTTCAAAAAGTTTTGCCCGCTTGTGAACACCAGTTGCGCTCCGGTTGAAAATGTAAATAAAAGCCCTGTCTATGGTGTGTCTGAAAAATTAAGTTAAGGCTCAGTGAGCTGTTGACTGAGATGTCGATCGACTCTGACCTAATGTTTAGTACACTTTACTCTGTATCAAGCAGTCTGGGTTTGAACCTGGGCCAAGGTCACTGCACATGTTTATACTTGAAGACAGTATTCTCACTATTGTACTACTGCATCTGCCATCAAGGTGTACAAATGGGTACTGGAAAATGTTGTGAGCCGAGGTAACGGTGATGGACTAGAATCCCATCCAAGGGGGAGTGGAATACTCCTAGTCACTTCATGCTATGGAAATTAAACAAGAGACAAGCCCTGGCCTGATACATTGTAGGCCATTTGGTTCAAACACAGACTTTGCTCTTACCATTGAAATGTCAAGAGGGCTAGATCACAGATATTAGCCAAGTTCTTTTTCCCCTGTTTGTGGACCAGGATTGAGTCAAAGCCTATAAACCCAAACTAAAAGAACGAGGCCATTTTAAGGATTTGGTTCATCTTGCTCACTTACAGAGTTAGTGATACAATAAATATTGTTTAATATATACAATACTTACTAGATAGAAATCAGTAGGATTTACATTTGTTGACCTCTTCCCATATGTTTTCCAGAATACATGGCAATCTTCAAGATCTCTTTCCACAATTGAAACAGTCAGGAAAGGTAAGGACAAACTTAAGTAGATTGTTTTTAATTGCTTCAAGTCATTGGATTGTCTCTCAACAAATTAACTGACACTATTTTGTTTAAATTATAAATTGGCTTCTTTCAATTATTTTTTAGCCATCATAATGGATTGTCACATGCTATTCATTTATAACAATATCCAGTTCAGAATGAAGTAATCATCAGTGGGAAAAGCATTTGCATGATCAGTGCCCAACAAGTTGAGATTAATGGAGAGTACTGTTATAAACTTTAAAACCCTGATAAGACTTTAAAGAAATGGTTTTCTTGCTTGCTTTCCTGCTTGCTTACTAAAGCACTGGCTCAAGTGTCCATGAACTCCTAATAAAACTTTCTCAGTGGTACAAGTAGCTCCTAACTGTACATGTTGTAATTAGTTGTTTCTCATTTCTTGGTTATACATGCAATTCATGTTCTAATTTCAGATTTGCAATGATATTCCCCCTCCTGTCCCTCGACCAGACTATGATAAAGAGGAGAAGACCGCAAGTATGTGTCATATTTTTCTCTGTTTTTTCCCGTTTCATTATATTAAATAATTTATATGTAATTTTGCCTTTTGTTAACCCCCTCAGGAAGCTATGGTAAAAGAAAGGATCATTCAAGGTCTAGAACAACACCTGTTAACAGGGAAGATATACAGGCTGGATCATCTAGTACTTCCACTCCACCACAAACATTTGCTCGACGAAGAAGTGAACCCCCTCCTACAGGTACTTTAAGCTTGCATGGTTATTATATCTGAGATAATAGACTAAAAAAAAAAGTGATTTGTGAGAGAATAGTGCTGACAGGTTATACTAGTTTTGTGTAACTATTTATCATGAAGATGATCACAATTAATTTAATACCATTAGTTTAGTATCAACTGATCAAAGTAAAAGTGCTGTAAACTATAGGGCACCTTGAAGAATCACCTTTAAGATTACATTTATTTAATCTTTGTTTGCTATTAACATACAGTGTTCCCGGGCAAGATACTTTACTTGCTCACTGCCCCTTTTTCTAGCAAGGAGTATGAACAGGCACCAGTGAACTTTAAGGGTTACCTGGCTGACTAAATGACAATATGCTGGTAATAACCTGAAATGGAAAAGTATCCATCCAGGAAAAGTAAAACAAACATACTCTGCTCATCATCCAGTGATGGCAAAACAAAGATGGTGGACCGCAAAATGACTTATTTTAATGTGCCTAGTTTGTTATGGGTATTGGGTTTCCTGTGGAAATTTACAGACCTACTCATTTCACACGATAGTCTGTCATTTTGATATGAGGGGAATTGGTTTCTGTGAAAGTCTATGGACTTACTCACTTGCAACACCATGATATAGTGGCTATGCCTTCCCAGAAGGCAGTAGCCACAAAAATATTCCTTGTTGCTTGGTGCTCCAGATACTGAGGGATAGTCAGCCATGTGTGACGTAACTCTCCCAACGCAAGTTTTGCAATGTTTCTGTCTTCTCAAATATCTTTTTCTTTGTAAATTAATTTACAGCTTTTTTCCTTTAGCAGGTTCAGGTTTAGACGTCCAGTCAAAGGTAATTTATCGTGTTACTAGTGAGTGTGTTTTTGCTGTTTTCATTTTATTTTTTGTCACTATCAAGTGTGTATCATAATAACATGCACTGACTTTCATCACTAGCTATTGCCGAAGACATATCTACCACAACCTTCAGAGAGACCCCCTGCCCCTATCCCAGAAAGTGAATCCTCACGACCTCCAAAGAGTCCCCCTGCACCTGCACCTGTTCCACGCAGTAAAATGCCACCAATGGGAATACCAGTCTTTCCAGGTTTGTTTGCTTATTCAGTATAACTAAATGTCTCATTGACTTATTGTTATTATAATCGTTAATGAGACAACATTCAAGTGTTGTATTGTAACTGAATTTTCTTAAAGTGCACCTAACACCAAAAATTTTTTTCGCTAAAATAATAAAGCTTATTTTGTGGAGTTATTTGCTGCAAAAATTTTGCGATTTGGTTAAATCCTTGAGTTTCTGTGCTCCTTCCTAACCGAGTTTCGAATGGTTCGCAACCACGCATGGGGAATCTGGGGAGAGTTAAAGCTGTGACATCAAATCCAGAACGAATGCTTCAGCTGTCCCAGTCAGGTCTTTTACTTTGTTCGAGTGTAGAAGCCTTTTTGCAGCACAAGTTCTTTCACTGGGACTCTGCAGTCGACCAATTTCTGTTTTTACTAACAATGTCTTCTAGTTCGTCTGATTCTGAAATGAGCTTTGACTCAGAAAACTCTGAAATTTATTATATCGCTGAAGAGAATGACTGCTCACGCTTATCAACATCGCAAACTGAATAGTCAAACAGTGACAACCGAGCTGATTTGTATGCTGACTACTCTCTGGCCAATGGAGAATGGATAGCCAAATATCAGGAGGTGGATGCTTACAAAGAACTCGAACGAGCTCTAATGGACAGACTCGAAGGCAATGATATGTAGAAGTCAAAGAGTGATACTAGTAAGACTGGAGCGCGTGGCGCATCTTTACTATCTTCGCGCCTTCTTCGATCTCGCACTAATATACTTTCGTAATAACAGTCAAGTCCGTTCACTTTCTCAAATTATTTTAACTTCACGCGTTCAATGTAGATCAAAATGATTATCCCATGACAGTGTTTGTGTTCTTTACGTGCAAGTGTAGAAATTGTAGCATCGCTTCCCTTTAAAACATCAACGAATGTTATTGCTGTTAAGTGAGTTAGAAGGTTGTCAAGACTCAAAGAAGAGTGATCTTGCTCTTGAAGATATTGGCGCTGATGTTATCTTAAAGTGTGTTATTGAATGTCCAGGAATTAAACCTGTATTCCTTCAGAAATGGAGTTTAAGATTAGCAGCGGGCAAATACAAAACTAAAGAGAAGCAAACCTACCATCAAACTGGCAGCAAAGAAAGGTAATTCAGGCATGCACATGGCTGTATAAAATAAAAATTTTTTCTGAATCCCTCTTTACATGCATGCACACAACATTTTATTTAACAGTGATTCTTCCAATTTACAAGTATAGTTGTGAAACAATCAGTTACATGTATAAACAAATCATTGTAAAGTTCCTGAGTAAGAAGGGGGTAGCTAGGGGGTTGGTTATGTTATTACAATCTTTGGTTGGTCAAGTGTGAGTTACGATTAGTGTACACCTGTTTAGTCCTGTATCACTGTTACAAACATGCTTTAGTGATCCTCGAACAATACTGTTACTTTTTGTGATTTCTTCATTGAGCTTTGTTTTTAGGTATCCTGTCCTATCCCCCCCCCCCCCCCCTCACCCTAAGATGCCCACCGCTAGAGAACTTTTTTCCATTAATCTTTTTTAGTTACGAAGTGTTTCATACTGAGAGTTCTCAAGGCTGGTGTATGGGATGTTGGGGAACAAGAGGATTCCTTTATGTAGCAATAATATTATTAGAAAAGAATTTTCAGTTGAAAAGGATGAAAGCTATGAATGATTTGACCTTAAGGAGGAATTCGAACAAAACTAGAGTGTGCTTGATATTTACTCTACTTATTTTGACAAACTGCAACACAAACTGTTCTACAACTGTACAATACTGCAAAAATATGGCATTTGTTCAAAAACATATCAGTCTTATTCACCTGGAGACCCACAGCTTACTGAACTATTGATTCATAGACATAGACAGTTTGTTTCACTCGCACAACACACTAATAAAAAAAGGCCCATGAAACATCAAAAGGACCCCTTTTTCTTTACTTGTTCTTAGAATGTGAATTATTATAATCCTGTTTTACAAACTGGAAGCAGCTGCCTTTCTTTTTTTTATTGTCAAGTGGAAAATTTAATGTTTGTGTCCCTTCACTGACCATTTACATGTCACAATCAACCTGGACAACAAAATTATGTTGTTTATTTATTTATTTATTTATTTATTTATTTATATATTTATTTATTTATTTATATATTTATTTATTTATTTTTGATTCTGTATTCTTTAATCTATTTCCTGGCAAACAATGACAAGCTAATAATAATATGGCTCTGTCTCACAAGGACTGGAAACTACAAGAAGAAGAACAACAACAACAATATCAGTTTAATGATGGCTTTTCTACAGTACAGCAAGTTGCAGACGCATTGTTACGGACACAACGATGTCCCTGTAAAAAATAATATTTATCAGAAACATTTTTTGTGTCGCAACAATGTTTCCCATGCTGGGCAAAGAGGGAAATATTTGTGTCTTCAGCAATGTTTCTGGAACAACGTGTCCTCATTTGCAAGAGCATTTGGTCAGCAGAGATGCAATCTCATGAGCATGCGTTACCACGGTATCAATAATTAAAACTTCCTATAAATACAATTCAAGTCCACAAGCCTCATGCCAGGGCTCGAAATTGCGACTCACTGGTCGCCAATGCAACCAAAAATTGAGCACTGACAACTAAATTTTCAGAACTGGTCGCCAGCTGGCGACTCGCGTTTTGTCCAATAACTAAAGCAAACCACGACACAACTTTTGTTTTTAAATCTTTATATTAGGAAATCAATCGGATATGGTAGCTAGTATACAACTCACCTTTCCATCCCCAGTAAAATAATGTCTGAATATTACAAGATAATCAAAAAAATTGAACATATTTCGACACGTCGATACTGCGTTCACGGCGTGCCATATTGTTTCAACGGCTTCTTCCGAAACTGGGATAGCAGGCACACTTCAACACCATGTACTTTTCATTTGCTGCAAAAATGGCGGCAGATACCAATCAGCTGAAGGAATTACGTGAGTTTTTACGAGCAGGGAATGAAGATTCAGCCAAAAGGTTAATCCAAACTTTGAATCCTTCCTCAGTTGTTGAATAAAATACACATATACGCAAAGACCCGTGTTTGTCTCACAATGAAAACCATGGACTTAGAACGTTTTATGCTTCGCTTCATTTAAAATGACTATGGAGACAACCATCACCTTCGGACCAGAGACATATCACTTGAGAACAATGGTAGCTTTATAACTAATTGTTACTCGTGTTGTTTCTAATTGTTTTCGCTCTTCAATTGTGACTTTTCGTGCATGCAAAGTAACGTATAAAATCGTGTTCTTGTGTGAGTTATATTTAAAATAAGTTGGCGACCAAAATTTTTCCGTTACTCACCAGCTAGCTCCCGAAAGAAAAAGTTAATTTCAAGCCCTGCATGCAGAAACAGACACATACACAGACAGCTTGAAATTGTTCTGGTCTTGGCCAAAGTATTTTCTCTGTACATTGATAATACCCACATGTAAAAAGGGTTCTGAACATATAAACTAATTCTAAGCCATTCCCTGCTTGAATGCTCCATGGCCGCATTTGTTGAACGGAGGGTCTTCCAAACTAGTGTGCTTGTTCACATGACTTTGAAAGGATTTGAAACTTGCCCAAAATACCCTCACAGATTTCTTTTTCAAAGTATTGAACAAGGAAGGAAACTAACATATCAGGGCAGGGAACATTTGCTTAGAAAAAAATATCTAACCATTCTCCTGTATCTGTCAGCTGTGCTGACTGACTGCTGCTGTTTTTCAGATCAGATGCAACAACTGCTACATGAATCGATGGAAAAGCGGTTATTCCAAATTTGTCTCGCCTAAGCTATAGAATCAGCAAAATCCCCTCCTCTCCCTGAAAATCCAGGCGTCGAGCAAAATCATCTTGTTTGAAATGCTTAGAACAGATCACCAAACTCAGACGGCTCTCACTTTGCACGTTTCGCTTTCACAAAATCGACCCATCACTTTGTATGTTTCTTCTCTTCAGGACGATCATCTCTCCATAAAACGGTATGGCATGAAGCGCAGTACCTCCTGTATGTTTGCTGTGTTGCTACATCCCACTACAACGCACCTGGCTAACGTTTTTTTTGAACTACTTTCTCAGCCTTTCCCCACAGAAACAAGTAAATATGCGAATTTACAGAATCACCATGTTCTGGATTTGACGTCACATCCGGTCCTTGACCCATGCCCCATTAAAGTCGATCGTGAACCAAAATGGCGGCCTTTTGACGTACTTTGATGAGCCACAGAAAATCAAAGATTTAACCAAATCGAAAAATTTTTGTGGCAAATTACTCCACTAAATAAGCTTTATTATTTTAGCGGAAAAAAAATTTGCGGGTTAGGTTCACTTTAATATGAGTTGTTGGACTGGAGGAAGGGATGAAGACATGGCAGCAAGAAGAAAGAAAGCGCAGCAAGCTTTTGCCATGCTTACACCAGTCTGGAGAAGCAAAGACCTGCGCACAGCTACCAAAATTAGAATTTTCAACACCAATGTTAAGGCAGTTTTACTGTACGGTTCAGAGACATGGCGAGTGACGACAGCTTCTACAAAGCAAGTACAAACATTCATCAGCAAATGTCTGAGGAGAATTCTGAGAGTATATTGGCCTGAGTTGATTTCTAACAAAGATTTATGGATAAGAACTGGACAAGAGCCTATTGTTACCACCATAAAGAGGAGACGCTGGAAATGGATTGGTCATACACTAAGGAAGGGTGAGAGAAACATAGCACGCCATGCGATGGATTGGAATCCGCAAGAACACGGAAACATGGCAGGCCCAGAATTACATAGCGCAGAAGCATACAGAAGGACCTGAAGGAGATCAACATGACCTGGTGCGAAGCCAAAAGAGCGGCTCAGGACCGACAAAAATGGAAAGCAATTGTGGACGTCCTATGTCCCCCATGAGACAAAGAGGACTAGATGATGATGATGATGACGTGACTGGGGTTATAAATTGTTGTCATTTTGACCCTTTTGTAGTAAATTCTGTTTGATTTGACCAATCAAACACCAGGTATACATAGCTGGAGTTAATGTCAGAAATGCTGAGCTTCCTGAAAGCACAGTTACCCCTCCCCCAATGCCTCCTAGTCTCAAATATCCCAATCCCTCTCCACCACCACTTAAAGGAGAAGGTCACTCCAAAAAACGTATATTTTTGTCAACATTAATAAAAACCTCGCACTACATTTAGCCACTCACCGTAGTTTCGGCCTCTAATGTGTATGCAGGTTTTCCTTATCAAATTCATTTCCAAAGAAGCCCAAAATATGTATTCCATATCATTGCCACCATTTTGAACAGTACTCAGCAGCCAGGCAGTGTTTTTGTGACATCATTCCATCCAAGAGATTTTGTCCAATTGGCTTCCGACAAGCCTTTTAAGTACCACTTTGGGTTATGGCCACTCTCGAGCCATATTCGTTTAAGCTAAACATGCTCCAAACTCCGAAAATGATAGTAGTGAAGTTAATGAAGTGGATAATTGCTCGGGAAAAATACATTTTGCTTTGCTTCTTGCCAATTTCAAGTCGGACAGAATGATGTCACACGAACACGGCCTGGCTGCCAAGCACAGTTTCAAAATGGCGGCCTCCGAAGTCGCTTCTTTCAAGATGAATTTCTTCAGGAAAGCTGGCACTTCAGAGGCTGAAACTTTGGTGAGTGGAAAAGCTGAATGTTCACTTGCTATAGGTGAAGACAAAAAAGTAAGCTTTTTGGGACAGTTGAGGAACTGGTAGAATCAAACACAATGAATGTTAACAAGAAGATGTCAAACAGGAAGACCAAACCTTCCTCAGTGGCAACAGCATGCATCAAAGCAGGCTAAACTTGTGAATACAAATTATGAAAGTTTAAAAAAATGTTTGTAAGGGAGGCCAATCCTATCTCAGTGGTAATAGGATGCTGCCCCTTTCCACCTTCACAAACAAAATTAATGTATCAAAGCAGGCCAAACTGGTAAAATTAAACTCAATGAAAGTGTACAAAAAGATGTCAAAAAGGAAGGACAAAACTTTGCTTAATGGTTGTATGTTGCATTAGTGTAATTCAAGTTGTTACAATTACTTTTGTTCCATGGCATTCAATTTTCTGTTTTTGTGGTTACTAGTGGCGCTGTAAGATTATTTTAATTGCCTTTAATTACCTTTGTGACAAGTAACTGTTTTGTGTTAATTTCTGTTTCTTCACAGAGGGACCAGCTCCTCCAACCCCTCAAAGAGTACTACCTCCTTCAACTCTTCAAAGAGACCAACCTCCTCCAACCCCGCAAAGGATACCAAGGGCTGCACCTCGTGGCACCTCAAAATGAACATCAAGTCTACTTTTGTTGAAAGCATCTTCAGTGATTATATTTAGGTGCACCTCATGTGTAAATTGTGTAGCACATGTTAAAGTTTCTACATGCTGTTGTAAGTCAAGAAAACATTTTATAAAAATACTGTAGTTGTAGTCAGGCATAGTAATAAAATCTTAAAAGTTGTTGTCACTGACTTAAAAATCTTAAAATAGACGTTTCGGCTAAAATACTATAACCTTCTTCAGTGATGAGATGAATGTTAACGGCGTCTAATGTAAATGAGATGTTTATAAGAATGTGAGGAACTCCTAGGGATTAATTTAGCATTTAGTAAATGTCTGGAATATGCGCATGGTCGTTAATTGAGTTCGGTTCACGAATGGAATGCCACGCTTCCAAGAACAATCTACACAACCACAAGGGACAGCGGTCTATGACCTTGACGTTATTAAAATCAAATTCGTGGTTGTTTTTCATACAGTTCTGTTCCAGTGTTCTTGGAAGCGTGGCATTCCATTCTCGAACCAAACTCAATTAATGACCACGCACATATTCCAGACATTTACAAAATGCTAAATTAATCCCTAGCAAGTTCCTCACATTCTTATAAACATCTCATTTACATTAGACGCTGTTAACATTCATTTCATCACTGAAGAAGGTTGTAGTATTTTAGCCAAAACGTCTATTTTAAGATTTTTAAGTCAGTGACAACAACTTTTAAGATTTTAAAACATTTTATGTTGGTCTAATGTGTAGCTATAACTATTTTTTTGTTGTCTCCATTGTAAAGTATCTATAATTGAAAAATGACTGTTTGTCTAGTAGCATACATATATATATATATATCACAATTTGGCTGAAATAGGTCAAGCAGTTTAAATATTGTTCTTGCCTATTGCATAGCAAATCTGTGGCCCTGTTGGCATGCTTATTTCAGTGAGAATTGATGGTAGTATATGAAAGTTAGAATATTTAAATAACTATCAAGTTAAAGACATGTATCATATGATTTAATTGATCAGGGTTGATATTTTTCAAAGTTTTAATACAACTAGATTTAGGATTTGTTTGTTTTTTAGAGTATTGTATGTCACTCTTTGATTTTCTGTCACAATAGTAAGGCTTAGTAAGACTGGTAGGTTTACTTTTGAATGTAACTTCTGAGGGTTTTACATGTACTTCTGTACTAGAAATTTAGAATTATTACTTTTGCCAAGAATAAAATAGAAATATTAGGTATTATAACATAGATAGGGCCTTGCGTGCACTCTGATTGGTCAAAAACCCATGTTTTATCAGAGTATGAAACATAGAAAAAGCATGTTTTATTGTTTTGTGCCACATTACCTCTATATCATACACCAACTGAAGAAGCCTGACCCGTGTATTACACTGTAATAAAACACTCCAGACATTTGAGAACACTCGAGAAATGTAGAAAACACTCGCCTGCGGCTCTTGTTTTCTACATTTCCCTGGTGTTCGCAAATGCCCGTCGTGTTTTATCACAGTGTAATACACAGCTTAGGCTTCTTATTTGTTAAACAAAAATATATGGATCATAGAAAATAAGGAAACGAATCGGTTAGAAAATTTCAACACTTATCAATTCATACATTTTTTTGGAAATTGTACGCATCATTTTCTCACAAAGCTTGTGTTTTTGCCAGTTCCTTTCATTTTAACACAAACATGGGCAACATTTTGACAGGGCAACAACTACTGGAGAGGTTGTAAGAATTTTATGGTTATTTACTATTAAGACCAGTAAGAACCAGTTCTCTTAAACTGGCCACCCCTTTGCTATAAATGGTAAGCACCCTTTTAATATTTGCTCCCTATGTTAGTATCACACGTTAAATTGGCAGTTATATCTCCACCCAAACCCCAGTCCCACCTCACCCCACTCTCCAATAACAGTGCACACAAGGCCAGCCCTTTCCTTACGTATTACTACTTTTCACTTAGGACCTCTCTTTAGTAGACTTATTCTTTATAAAAATGTGTCAGAAAATAATTTTTGTTGGATACATAAAGAAGGAAGCATAGATAAAGTGATGAGGTGCAAAGGCCCTCTTGTGGTTCAAAATGAACTATTTGGGGATTTTTTTAGGGTAGAAATGGTGGACCTTTTTTGGATAGTGCGATTTCTGCAGGACTTTGTTTAGGATTGGTATTAAGTCACTCACAATGTCAAAAGTAATAGAAAAGGATAAGGGTTTAATGGACCTCAGGGCAGATCCTCCCAGTGTAAAACTCTGTTGGTTATCCACCCCAACCCCCCAACCTGGTTACCATTGTATAAAAAATTATCATTTTCTCTTTTTGATGCCTCTGAAAGATGTTTAGATATATCACAGCATAGATAATACAGGGAAATGGTTATGAAGCCTGGTGAAGTTCTTTCTTGTATTTTTTGTTGACTATTTTGGGAGTTGACCTTGCACAAAACCTGGCAAAATACAAAAGGAGGTTATGTGTGCTCATACAACTAACCAATAAAGGCATTATGATTATGTAATTCATGCATAGTCAATAACCATAAAAAAAAGAGATGTGCTGGGTCAAGGACCTTCCAACATAAATCTTAGCCTGTTTGTTGGCTTCTTTGATGTTTACCAGGCTTCTTAACCGTTCCCTCTATTAACTATGATCACAGTACTGTACTATTAAAGTAAAGTATAAGATTAACTTATTTAGAGAAATTCTGCATTGTTTGCAGAGATAGTTTTATAATCCAAGATTATTTTTACTATATTTTTTATCGTAGATAATTTTTCTTTAATTTTCTATATTCTTACTTCGATTAATTAAGTTCATATCGTTAGAGCACATAAGCTTAGGTTTCTAACCTCATGTTTATGAGTCTTGTAGAGTTGTTAAGCTAATTTAAATTAAGGTTAATTTATATGCTTAATTTATGCTACAAAATCATACCAGTCGTTTTAGTTTACATCACCAAGTGTAATGTACTCCGTACTGTGCGTGAAAATAGAGTGAATTAAAGTGTTTTGATAAGTTTGGCTGTTGTTTTATCAGAGTTTTGCAATTCTCTTTATGGACTGGTAAGTTCGGGAACTCTTACTACTACTCTTGTTAAGACAATGTCCATGCCCATTTTGTATTGGAGAATGTTTTCTTGGATTTTAATCCGGCTCATCAAGAAATGACGTGGTATCTTCCCCCTCTTCTCCAACTCAATGCAAGTCAGCCATTTTGTTTGTGTCAGCGCTTATCCTCAAGGACCTCATTGCGTATGCGCGAGCGTTCTCATTTTCCCGCGTTATTTGGCGCCCTTTCGTGCAGTGTTCCAAAGTGTGAGACTCGCGCAAACGAAGAACTCGTGTAAGCTTGATGGGAATCTTAGCTAAAAAAAACACTTTTGTTCCAGATCAAAAAGCTGGTGTTTGTGTGAAATTGTTTCAGTGATTTGAAGTCATTAATTCTTTGCCTGTTTTGAATTCTCTGCGTTTACTTTCAGGTATTTTAGGATTTCAAATTTCCCGCGCGCCGTCATGTTTATTTTTGCAAAGCTTGGTGGACAATTGTGACGTTTTTGCGTGGTGCTTCTAATCGTTCGTAATTCACATTTCAGATGGATATGTTCAGTTCCAGCGAGAAATCTTCTGTAGATCAGACTCCATATTGAGATCTCTGACCGCGCAATGACGTCATAAATTACCATAAAGTAAACGTGGTGACGCCCAGCGGTCTTAAGGTCATTCCCCAGTATTGCATTGCGCATCCCTACTGCGCATATTTTCACGCGTGATTAGCGCGCGCGCATTAAAAAATGGCGGCTTTTTCTTTGCGGCTGGACCTCGCCATAGAGGTAAATAGTCATTTTCTCGAAAACGAGTACGGTGACCTATCTTTTTTTTCTGTTGTGTTCAATTGAGTAATAAATTTCTCTATGTAAAATAAATATGGGCCAATTCTCAGTGTTGAGCAAGAAACAATCGTCGGAAATGTGATTCTAGCAAGTAATTGTGACTATAATCACGGTGCTATTGTAAGGATTTATATGGTATAAACAAGGTGCTGTTGCTCCTAAACGAACATGGGAACCCCTCATTTTTATTTCCAAATTTAAGTTCCTACAATATAAACAGTCAATAGGCAAAGTTTGACAAAGATCTCAGTGCAGGTTCTATTTCAGTGGAATGACCTTAAACTGGAATCCAAACACTTCGAATTCGAACCACTTGCAGAGATATCACCTTGACATCCCAGGAAAGAGAACCAATAGGTAAGTTTTTGGAACTAGAAGTGCTTTTCAGCCAAGATTCCCCGTAAGTTTTTGTTCAAATGGTTTATTTTGAGGTAGAAAATTAATACCAACCTGGCAAATCGGGCGACATCCGTTTCGCTTTTTGGGGGAGTATTCACAATTGTATGCACCCAAACCCCCCTAAGAAAGTAACGGCAATAACAGGGCTGCACTGAGAGATTACAGGATTCTCGCTCTTCGGGATAATATCAACTTGAGAGAGGATTGCAGGTTTTACAGGTTTTACAGGTACGTAAATGACGGCCGGCACCGTTGGAATGCTAAGTTGGATGCATGCTGCTAACCGATATCTTTCCCTTTTGACCCATTACTGGTACAGTTGTATTCATTTCTGACCCTTCGCGCATTGCTTTTGTTTGTTTATTAGTCGTTTTTATTGTTGTTGTTGTTGTTTTCTTTTCTTTTCTTTTTTTACCAAAGATTTCTTTCGAATGCTATCAAATATTCTAAAAGACTCTTTCCCTGGAGAAAGGTTTGCCGTCTCTGAAGCAGCCATACAGTGCATCATTTTCACATCTCTTTATTAATAACGCAGCTGTTAATTGGCAAGATGTACGTGATTACGTTCTCTGATAGTCCACCTTTCCATAGGGGAATATATATCGCATTAAATCTATATATAAACTGGGACTTGACATTAAAGATGTAAAATCAACGACAGCGGATAGTACATATGGTGGCCTGTAGACATAATTTGTTTTCTTGCTTTCGTATACCCAGATTTTATGATCTTTCAGTTCTTCATCACGTACGGTCGATCCCTAATATAAAAGATCATACAATGTTCTCATAGCGTCGATATCGCATCGTACATTGAAATCCGTTCATTACTAAAGACGCAAAGTTAGAAAATATCATCTCAAGGGTACATCTGCTGTCTGCTTCCTATTCGTCGTTCCGTCACATAGCAGTGACCAGTAAAGAATATAATTACTAGTTACTTAATGCAGTTCTGAAATTTCTTCCAGATGCAATCTCTGTAGGAACTACATTTGCAGGTCTGGCTTCCCGTGTTGGGGGGAAAGTGATCGTGGTTTACAATTTACGACGAATGTGTTTTTCCCTTAAAACTAATTTGCGAGACGACTTAACAGTGTTCGGTCTCTTTACTTTACTTTTCTTTCCTACGTATGAAGGTAACGTTGATCGCCTACAACATTGCAGGGAGCAGTAGGAAGGACAGAACTGTGCAGATTGCTGAAGGCATTGTAGAGAACAGGTGGCAGGTGGGAGGATAGGTGGGGCAGCCGGATAAGAAACTGGAGCCGGAGCAGGGTATGGGTACGACACAGGAATCACTGGTATTGTCGGACCAACGATGACTTGAGGAGTTGGGACAGCTGGTTTACTGGTAACAGGGGAGCCACAGGGAATCCCCGTCGAGCATGCAACACTGCATGAAGGAGGGGTGCAGGGGACTGGACATCCCACGGGTTTGCAGCCAGAGAATCCTGGTGGGAAAGTAACTCCTGCAGAAAACAAAGAGAAATTTTAGCTACCGAATGACGTTCAAGGGTGATGCGTGATTAGTTTAGAAGTAGTTCGTTGTAGTGTGGCTTATTAAGCTGTGTAAAGCGGTTATAACTTTGAAGTCTGTGCAGGGAGCTTGAGAGACCTTAGTGCCTTAGTGTGTAGCCATTCGATTGAAATCCATATGTTGAAAGCAATAATTTTATCCAATGCTATATAGAGGGTGGTATTAAACTTGATTCTGTCACTGGATGAAAAACGAAGACGGAGCTTCCTTGCGTCTTCCAACCCGCCGATTCAAACAATTTAGAACTGGAATATCGGTCACATAGCATATGCCCTCCCTTAACTCACCTGTTCCATTGTATAATCTCCCCGGCAGTTTATCAACTGGAATTCCTCCGATGAACCCAGTCTTGACCAAATTCAAAAATAGCTGCACGGGGTTAGGTATGGTGCTTAGGAATCTGAGGTAGAAGTCCACCAAGAGGCTGCCAGGACTATCAGAAATACAAGAGAACAACAAATCAGCGCTCAGTAGTAATTAAATGTTTTAATTATTGACCTTTGGCAGGCTGGTTTTTAGTTTTGAGGCAATAAAAAGTAGTTAACGTGTTCGAAACGTGTTCTTAGTAAGAATGAATCTCTGATACACGTCTGGCAAGCGGTTCCGACATAGTTTGCTAAAAATGTTTCTACCGTTTGATCACAACATTGAAACACGAATTGTTAAATGACCGGCGTTGTAAAATGATGGGTGTCGTGGGTGACATTTTGATTCACGCACCCGTCTATTTGCCGCAGAGCATTCAGCGTAAGTTGCTCTCTTTCCCTCAAGTCTTTGTCGTGCAAGTGGAGATTCCCTCTGCCTTCTGCTCGAACAGGGCAAAACTTAGAAGGGCCGAAAATCGAAATGCTGGCAGTCCACAGAAAAGCTCTTAAGTTTTATCAAAGCATGCGGTTTGTTACGTGGACTTTTGTGGGAACTCTCAACACAATCAAGTTAACATGGGCGCTGCAATCGTTGTCTGACACCTACCGGAAGCTCTGAACACGGCACTCGGTTACGGCCTTGCCTCCCTTTAAAGCTGATTTTACCTGGTATAGAAAGTGGTGCAAAAATTAAATCATTACAATCATACAACGCATGATACCCCCAACTTGCCTGGTCTCTGCAAGATCTCTTAAATAACACTTGCAGTATATAGAGTTTGTGAATCAAGGGTCGACTTTGAGCGCCATACCCAATTGCAACGAGTTTGCTGTTAATTCTGAAAGGTCTCTGAAGAGTCTCGTGGCTGAAACGAAACGCCGCGTCAGACTTGCACGAACTATTTTCGCACAAGTATTTGACAATTCTTCATTGTATAAATTTACATTGATCCCCGGAATTGTTAAATCTAAACTTTTAGGAAGAAGTTTACTCCGTAAACAAAGAGACGTTATACTCAAATCAACAAAAGGTCGCCTACTCACCACGTTGCAGAGTTTATTAGAAAGTGTCTTGAACGGAGTTGAATTTTTGTTGTTCAACACCGGCTTGTGTGAGGCGCTGGGCAGGCGCACCACTGCATTGAACGATTTTTGAGGAGAACCTTTCCAAATAAAAAAAGAAAAAGGAATAACGAATTAAACGGCTGAGTTTACATGGTTTTCTACATCTACATTTGTAATCTGCACGGGGATTTAACCATCACCGCATCTGTTGGCTTGACCTCGGTCCAGCACAAGTACACTAATTGGCGGAAACTTTAAGCCTTATCCACTTCCTGACGAATCTGATGGTAATCTCTTATTATTTTAGTATTACACGGTAATAGTTACACAGAACATCCCTCGAGCTTTTCACTATGTTTACAGCAGAGACGAGAAAGCTACCGAATAGAAAGAGATACACTTACCCGGTTTGTTCGTAAGTGAAGCTGTAGTCGCTGGTTTAGGAGTGGTAGCCACGGTTGGAGGTGTGGTAACACCTGCTCCAGGCTTCGTAGACACAGTCGGTTTTGTTGCAGTGGTCACTCCAGTTGCAGATGAAGCTGGGGGCGTCGCTGAAGATGTTGGAGCCACTGTAGGTTTACCAGCTGTTTTGGCGGCGGCAGCTGCTTTGGCTGCTTGAGCTGCTTTGACTTTAGCTGCCGCCTTGGCAGCGGTGGCCACATTCTTTGCTGCAGCTGCCTTAGCGTCTGCTACAGCTGCTTTGGCTGCTGCCTGGCTTTTTGCTGCCGCAGCGTTATTTGCTGCTGACGTTGCCTTGGATGCTATCGCTGCTTTACTTTTTGCCACCGCCTTAGCAACTGCCGCAGCTTTAGCTGTGTTGGCTGCTTTAGCTGCTGCCGCTTTGGCTGCTGCCGCCGCAGCTTTTGCATCTGCTTGTGCCTTGACATTAGCAGCACTTTTTGCCGCTGCGGCTTCTTTTGCTGCTTGTGCTGCTTGTTTGGCTGCTTTGGCGTGAGCCTTTGATGCGTCTGCAGCCGTTTTCGCCGCTACCTTGGCAGCCGTTGCCTTTTTAGCCGCCGTCGATGCTGCGGCTGCAGCTGCCACCTTTGCCGTTGCTTTTGCTTGAGCTGCTGCTGCAGTTTTTTTCGCAGCGGCAGCCTTGGCTACCGCTATTGCTTTGGCAGCAGCACGGGCTTTAGCTTCAGCTGCAGCCTTAGCTTTGGCAGCTGCTTTTTGTGCGGCAATTGCTTTGGCTGTTGCAACCTTTTTTGCGTTTGCAGCCGCTTGTGCTTTTGCTGCGGCATTAGCTGCTGCGACCTTTGCTGCAGCGACGGCATTTTTCGCAGCCTGCACTGCCTTAGATTTAGCTACTGCTTTGGCAGCTGCCGCGGCGTTTGCTGCAGCCACTGCTGGCTTGGCAGTGGCGGGGGTTGGCTTAGGGGTGGCAGCTGTCACTTTTGTCGTTGCGGCCGTCGTTGGTTTTGTATTTGTTACTGTTTTGACTCCAAGAAAAATTTTTACCGGGAGACCAGCTACTTTGGGACAAATAACGTCGTTAATAGGACTGGATGTGGCTGAAAATAAGAGTGGCAATAAAAACGTCAATGTATGGGTTCATGGTCCATTGAAAAATAGCTAGGAAAAATGTTGTAGGTTATGGCTCAACTGATGGGTCACTGAACTCCGCTACCGCAGCTTATTCCTGTTTCTTTTGCAAGAAGCGACTAGGAGTATCGTCACTATGCTTGGCGCGATGTAGTCCATCGTACGGCTAACACTCCCGCGGCAACATGTAGGGGTCACTAAACAGTTTGCCAGTGATTGCCAGAGGAGTTTTAAATGTTCAGTGCTCCCGAACATGAACGACTCAACCCCTCTCATTCTACGTATACGTGACGTTTCCTTTATTTAATCTAATGAATTGTACCGGGCAACTTACTTGGAACTGTGGAAGTTAATCCATACGTATCGCTTACAACTGGAAAATAAAGAAAAGAAGTTCAGTGCACTTGACAACTAGTGTTACATCTCTGAATTTTTTTTTCCATAGAACTCAAGCCTTTGAATTATCGGCTTTTAGGCATATTATTTTCAGCTTCTGAAACGTGCAGAATGTCTGTAAGATGAAGCAATTTGTTGCACTTTTAAATTAAAGATATCTCAAGAAATAGTTTGACTGCGGACTACTCATGTAAGGATACTAGGACCATTTCTGGATTTGACGACTTGCTCTTCATGTTCAGTTATTCCATCTTTACGATTTAAGGTTTTTTCTCTGTTGTAAAGCTCCAAAATGTTTACAACACCCAGTTCAGTAATATGAAAACTTTCGGTAACCCCTTGCCTCCAAAATCACGTTTTGCGCCTCTTTCCATGTGATTGCGTCTCTTTAAACAAGGATCTGTATAAAAACAATGTGTACATTGGAAATAAATTATATATCTGTTTAAGGTGGAATATTATTTCCGCAGTCGTTTACAATAATCGAAATAACTGTATTCAACGAGATGTGAACTTTGAACATTGTCTTTCTCACAAATGTACATAGGTGGTCCAATATCGACCGGTATTTCGGCTTTACCAGATTTATTTACAGTCGTCTTGGACTTCAGTAGAAGGCCGAATAAGAAGGTGTGTCCTTTTTCTCCTGCAGAAGGGAGGGTTATGATCAATTGCAGGAGATTAGAGCGGCGTGCTTAAGAGTGCGGCGCGAGAGACGTGTGCTTAATCAGGCTTGGAAATATCAGATAGACAGCGAAATTACTAAATCACGATTGGTTAAAAGAAGGTGTTTTTCAATTATTTGCTTTCGATCAGGGGCAAAACTACTCGCTCTCAATAGGCGATTTGCATGATGGCATCATTTGACTACAACTACCAGAATCCTTCACTTTTTCTGTTCCTTATGCTAATTAGGACAATTGTTATTTAAACCCCACTGGGAATTCAAAATTTAAATAATAAAGAAAAAACGAAAGGAATTCCGGTAGTTGAAGTCAAATGACGACAACGTGCAAATCTGCCATTGGACAATATTTCCCTCTTTACTAATCAGATGGATATGAATAAAACTAGTGAAAGCGAAAATTAATCGTAAATCATCAAGTTTTTGTTCAGCGATTTTCAATTGGCCCCTGATAGAGGCGAAGAAAGAACTACAGCGGGCTGGCCAGGTAAAATAGCATTTTGGTATTTGACGTTAATATGACCTTATCTGACGTGTAAACTACTCGCTTACCAGTCACGATGTCGCGTTGTTCTCTTATCTTTTGAATTTTGTTTCTCAGTTCGCTACTGCTTGCTCTGAACAGAGCCAATAAAGCGGGGTTTAATACAGCCTGGCCTTTGTCGTCCCGGTGAAGTTTAATGGCGTCCTCCAGTCTCTTAAGAGCAGGCTGTCTGGTTTGTTTTTTATCTGAACGAAAACAAAAAACCGCTAATTTGCCTACTAACGAAAAAAACAGGACTTGAGTTCTCATTTTAATCATGAGTTTTTTGTGCATCCGGAGTCTGACAAGTACCTTGTTCATTTTTGACTAAGCGAAATAAAAGTTAATCGATCATGCAGAATTTATTAAAGGAAGGAATTTTACATGCAGGCTTTTGAAATTCCATGTCTTGAAAACTAACTGAATTCATGAAAAAAAAGTGTCACTACAAAACTAGACTGTTCGTAGGCTACAAAAGAACCAGTCAGAATTGAAAAAAAAATAACAGTAGTACCTCCCGGGGATTGATAGAGTCATTTGCATACCATTTTGAGTCAAAAGAAGACACAGCTGCCCATTAGAGGCATTAAATTCAACGTTTTCAATTCCCAAACATCGTCTAACTTCGTCAGATTGTGGACCTCTATTTCTGCCTAGCACGTTTGTTTTAATTTTGAAAACTGACGTTCAAATTCGCCCATTTTGCACCGACACTAGTCACTTCGAGATTTTACATTGTAAAATTAAGGTAAGGGTTTTGCTTAATATGCATTGTCGGCAAAACGTTTTTCCGGCGATATAAATTTGCACTAATTACTATCTCGTATTTGATTTTTACTTATTCCACTGTCGTTCAAGAGTTACTTTTTAGCCTCGCGTTTTTCGGCATGAGATATCGTTCGGCTATTTTTAACAGTAAATGTTTATTGTTTATACCATTTTGGTGGCGGCTGTTCAACTAGGTTTGGCTTATGTGAGAGGGAAGGAGGAAGGAAGGAAGGAAGAAAGGAAGGAAGGTAGGAAGGAAGAAAGGAAGAAAGGAAGGAAGGAAGGAAGGAAGGAAGGAAGGAAGGAAGGAAGGAAGGAAGGAAGGTAGGAAGGAAGAAAGGAAGGAAGGAAGGAAGGAAGGTAGGAAGGAAGGGAGGAAAGAAGGAGGGAAGGAAGGAAGGAAATAGGGAAGGCAGTAGAACGAACGAACGAGTGCACGCTCGAGTGAGCGACTGCACGAACGAACGGAAGAAGGCATGAACTGACGAACGCCAGAAAAAGGGGATGCGGGGAAAGTTGAGTAAACCAGATAACATTTGACTGTTCGGAGAGCTTTTGCCATCTGATTGGCAAAGAATTTTATAGACATAAATGATCATCGTACTGTTATGTACAGAGAATAACGCCTGAAAAATAATTACAACTTTCTCTGCCATACAAACTTAAGATCTTTTTCTACATATTCACTTGCTTTCTTCACTATTTGCAAGTATATGTATGAACTCAGGTTAATGGCTAGAGCAGTGCACCGGTGTCGCAACATTGGTCGAGTTCGGTTTTTGCAAGTTTATGGACCGAGCCGCAGGCAAGGTCCACAAACCTGCAACTAAGAGACCAATACGGACAGAAAAAGCTAGTTCACTAAAGTAATTATTTCAGTGGCTCTTTGCAATCTGTTGCTAAATTGATGCATTCCGTGATGTATTCTCGGTAAACGCGCGCAAAAGGTTAGCATTTATTTTCGTTTGTCATGTCGCTCTTGTAAACATTTAACTGAAATTGTCCTCCAGGCATAAAGGTAAAAAGACTTCTGCTTGCCAAAAACCTGTTTATTTTGTGTTATGAAATGAAAAGGCAATTTGCTGCAATAATTGTTGAGCGGTCCATCTTAGCAGTTCGTATCGCAAAATTCGGACCGCTAAGGGAACCAATCAGATCAGCCGTATAATAAAAGCAAGTGTAGGGCTTGGTACCGGTTGTGTCAAGTTCACCTGCAAGTTAATTTTTTAAATGGTCGGTGACACCCTCTTTTATTTTTCATAGATCACTTCTTCACTGATGTGCTCCATTTTGACAAGAAACAGAAAATATATGTTCAAAATTACAAATGTTTCGGCTTTTCTGCTCTCGTGCGATCAAAGTTTACTTCGAATGTGGACGAGCTAAGATTAACGTGTATTCTCTTTTAAGACCTATTCTACCTCAAGGAAAGACATCAGGTGCAAAAATTTACCTGATAGACTTAGTTGCGTTGAATTATAGCGTCTCTTGTTGCTTATAGCTGTAAGCTAAGATCGTCTTAAAATAACGTAACTTTTAAAAACGCTTGATCTGCAATTCGCCTTATCTCAAAAACGAGCACCGTGCTCCCCTACGTGTTTGGTCTTTTTTGCGAAAGTTGATCTTTACCTTATTGCAGTTTAAAAAAATCTGTACGTTGGAACATTTTGGGCGCGAAAGTCCATAGGTTGTGTACATAACTGCAACGACATCTTTCTCCGCATTTCAAATTTAAGATTTTTTATATATTCACTTGCATTCTTCACCATGTACGGGTATATTACAACCTTACAACGTGACCAGTTTCCAGTTGGCTTGATAGGTCAATCGGTAGAGCACTACACCTGTATCGCAGAGGTCATGAGTTGGCATCCCGTTCAAGCCTGAATATTTTTTCAGGCGTTATTTTCACAGCTGCTTAAGTTGTGTACATAACTGGGATGATCTTTTATGTGATTGGCTGAAGGAAGACAGTATTTTTACTAGAGATAGCACATCAGACACATTGTAGGAATTTTTTGTCGGTGTGACAAGTGAAAAATGTAAAACCAACGCGTTTATAAAAACCTTGAATGACTATATAATGAACTGCTTTGTAAGTAGTAAATTATACATGCTGGAATCAGAGGTTGATTATTTAGACTCTAGTTGAAAACTTACCGTCTTTTCCCCATGAAATCTGTGCAATCACCAGTAAGCATGTAATGACAGGCAACCTTAAAAATGAAAGGATATAATGTGATATGTTTCCTAGCGCAGGAATTTCAATTTCGGTCATTTTCGCGTAAGAGGCGAGGACCATAGAGAGAAGGATACTTCGCGCGCACGACCGCTGAACCGTTGGATTGGCTTGTGGGCGGGTAGTTACCATTCCTTCACAGTCGATAACTCCAACACGAAGACCACTTGACAAAATGCTGGGCACATTTAAGTTTTGAGATTTTGCGAATGAAAATCTGGTATGTTTAACAAAGTATTTCCGACAAATCATCAACCTAGGAAAGCTGCACATTACTATAAATTTGGAATAATTTTTCTGATGTTGTTAACACTCAAACCATGGGTCAATTAACAGAGAATTTTCTTGGGTGGCCTGGGTAGGAATAGACCATTTTACATGTTGTCCGCTCAGTGACCTGGCCTTTGTATGGCAACGATGCTGGAGGTGCCGTTGTTTTGATACAGACCTCACTGCTTTTGTTGTGTAAGTCAAGTTCTTCTAATACTAACTGACTCTGACTAGTTCGCATCTAAATGAGAAAAACAGAGAGGTTTGTATCAAACCA
The DNA here is from genome assembly GCF_964199315.1 of Orbicella franksi. Taxonomy (NCBI): domain Eukaryota; kingdom Metazoa; phylum Cnidaria; class Anthozoa; order Scleractinia; family Merulinidae; genus Orbicella; species Orbicella franksi. Next base: position 30,113,960 of record NC_138146.1, read on the forward strand.
AGGTCACCTCCAGCATCGCTTGCATTCATTTGCCGGGTAACTGAGCTCGCAACTGTAAAATGGCCTATAATCGCACTGTAACGTTCCTATGTTCAAGAAAAATAAATTGGTGTTGCTCTTCTTTTTTGTAACCTTGGATAAAAGATCTCTAAGTCAGGCATGTAATTTCGGCTGTAGCGAGCATGTTCGAACACTAGATTTCACTCGACTCCTTTTTGAAATAAAGACAGATTATATTTAAAGAAGCTACGTCACGGTTTGCGCATCTTAAAAAGTGTTAATCTTCTCCATCCTTGACCATCCTTTTCCCTTTATAGTTTAAAATCTCTTTGGTGTTTTTCTATTCTGTCTTGGTCAACTACTATTTCCTTCAATTTAAAGGTGATTTTGTACGTGGCCGAATTGACTCAAAATGCCGTGACTGAGTTCAAACATCTATGTCGTGCAAAAGATGGATAACAACGCGTGCTCGAAGAAACAATTATGCCATTTTTGGTACATTACAGAGGACGTCATTTCCTTAAAACTGTGGCCATAGTTTTACAAACAAAATTTTTCAATATTCAGTATTCATCAATTACTGTATTAAGTTGGTGTGAGGCATTATTACCCAACTGGAGAACTTCCACAGCACAAGGATGAAGCCTGGCGGAAAGATATTAGGTCAAATGGCACCAAAACACGAACGACACCAGTGTAAGCACGGAAAATAAATAATGTTCAATGTTGAAATATTAAGGTCATTTCTTGAGCGTATATATACTCCAATAGCTTCGATTTAACAATTGGAAACTTTCTGTACCTCTGTGTATCAAATCGAAGGTCTAATACTGGATACTGTGGTAAGATTTGGAATCGAAATCGTGTTCAACAAGAAACGCATATGGTATACATAGCAGTCAACAGGTTGGCAAAGAGAAATATTTTGATAACCCCTTGCGGAACAGCTCTGCTCTATCTCTTCCACCAACGCCTGTGTTATTTTTTAAAAATTATTTTTTTTAACGCTTGCCTATTCCACTGAAATAGCCGACAATCTCTGAATAAATTGTTGTTACTTACTTCATTCTACTGCCGTCGATCATTGGCTTTCACATAACCCGAGTAAACTTTATAGCCCTGAGATCCATGAGAGAAATTTCACATGTCACTTCACGAACTGCGCTGGAAGCACTAATTGACATTTGAGGTTTCGCGTGTGTTGTCGTTGCAAAGTAATGGTTAAGGCATTCAAAACAATAACAATAGCTTGTGGCAAGGAAAACAACACGGCCTAACCTTGTAAATGCAGCCTTTTTATACAACACATTTATAACATTTTATAAATCACGGAAAGACGAAATAACCGTGAGCGAAAAAAATTTTTAAGTATCCACTTTTGTGCGGCCATTTTGCTTGGGAAACGAGTACGTACAGGTATAACAGGGCTTGAAACAGAGCATTGAGAAGAACTGAAATAAAGCGATGTGAAATAATTTTCCACGTAAGATCTGATTTCTGACAGAAGTCCAATAGAGTTCTGCTGAGTTCCCGATATATTTTACAGTCTGTAAGATTCTTGGAAGGGATAATAGATAAAAATCAGTTGAGGAATGAAGGTACTAAGACTGATAAAGTGTTTCGGTTCTATCGGCAATTCAGATATATACAGGTCATCTCAGTGTTGAAACTGAGGCACTCAGTCTATCACAACAAATTAGGTGAGTGAACTCTCTCGGCTCCCATCAGGGTTACGTGTATGAATGCAAAATGATATATCAACCGGCGTTATACTGGCTTCCGTAGTTTTAATACACACGTTATTACTGTTGCAATAATTTATCTCCTTCGCAGCTTGATTTCATTTTGTTTAAAATGATTATATTCATCTTTGATCTGAATAACCAGCAGAAAAAAAAAAAAAAGTTCATGTGATGCGTGATATATACTTGCGACGAAAGTAATATGAAAAGCTGAGCAAGCTCTTAAAAGTCATAGATGTGTCAAGTATTTTCATAATTTTGCCATGCCTTCGAGGAAATTTGATTTTTGTCTGCTCACAGAATAGTAACTAGGTGTCAAGTATTTTCGAACAACCTGCGCGGGGTGGAGCCATATGCACTCGAGTACACATCAGGGACGTTCATTCAAAACCCGACCTGAACCCGGCGATGATATTAAATATGGATTTCGGCCAATAACCAATAAAATAAGGCAAATAAGTTTACTTTTTATACCAGTCACTAATTCAAAATCTTTTGTAACAAGTTTGTAATCCGATCAGAAAATAATTCGACCTTCGATTGTTTTTTTAATACAGTAGGGAAGAAATATACGTAAATTTCCATGGCATAAATGAAGGGAAAAAACTATGGAAGGGCATAGGGCATCTGTTCCGGTGTTCCAGGGTCGCAGCTCCATTCCTGCTGTTTGATTTCAAGAGCGATACCTGATTGGTCAACTTTGTTGCAGAGCCCGCGATTTCCCGCCAAAAGAGTGTTGTCATCGCTGAAACTAAAATTTTATCTTGAATTTACATTTTCCTGTTGCAATAACATTGTAAGAGAGCAGTTTTAGCAACGGAAGTGATATGTGTTCATCTGTCCGCGTTTTTAATTTCAGTTTTTAGCGCCCATTAACGAATTGTGATGCCATGTCAAGTGCTGCTACAAGTTAAACACTGCAATAGATCAATCCGTCTGTTTACATCACGGACCAAATTAGACCCGAGCAGGCATTGTAAACTTTGGTTAATATAAATAATCCTATTCACCTTCTTGATAACAAGGAGAACAGGTAATTGCTTGGAGTAAGCATGGCAGAAGAAGGAAAAGATCAGCTGGATTTCACAGCGAAAATTGCCGAGCGGTCTGAACAGGATTTGCTGCCGTTGAAGGAAGATGTAGCAGAATGGTTGTCGAGGGTTTTACAAGAAGAAATTACAGCAGAAAATATCCTGGACTGTTTAGAAAACGGTGTTCTGGTTTGTAAACTAGCCCAGATTGTGCAAAAAGCAGCCCAAGACTGCATAAAAGCGAAGAAATCGGTTAAGCCCTTAGCCCCGTTCTCCTCGAAATTTCATCAGAATGCCAAAGCTGGGACTTTCTTTGCACGGGACAATGCGGCCCATTTCTTGCAGTGGTGTCGGCAGATCGAAGTTCAAGATTCTGTCCTATTTGAATCGGACGGAATGGTGCTTCAGAAGCAGCCGAGAGAAGTGCTTTTGTGTTTACTTGACGTGGCAAGAGTGGCTGCAGACTATGGGATCGAGCCTCCTAAACTGATCAAGCTGGAGAAAGAAATTGACGACGAAATTGCTGCTGAAGAGAAGAAACCAGGTTTAAAACCAGCCAAAAATGAAAAGAAAGTGTCGAAAGCAACCAATATTGACGCTGAGGTATGAATCAATATTTTACTTTCTATTTTATAAGTTTAGATGTCAATCAAGGAATGTAAATATTTCTTCCCTGACTACATCAGCTAGTAAATGCACAAATAAAAGTTGCGTGTTACAATGTTTACAGAGATCAGTAATGGGACACCACCTGTGGTTAAAGCAGAGTTCCAACTGTCTTTTTGTGCAGCTCATATTTTCAATTATAAAGCGAGGACATTATTACTGCATGAGTATTGTTGTTACAAATATTACAGGAATGTAGGCCACTTAAAATCTAATGGCATTTGAACACAAAGTGCCACTTTTAACTGTCAGTTTGTAACTATTGGGGACTTAAAGTTATTGATAAAGTATTTATCATACTAGCTGAGGATGATAATTTGACAATATTGCAATGCTACACCTAATGTTGTTTATGACCATAAAATTAATTTAGATCTTTAATTGGAAAATATTACTAAATTTACGCAGAACTCATGCTGTTATTGCTGTGATTCAAGGCACCATATGGTTAGGTTCCTGAAAAATTAGCAAGTCACCCACAGCATACAGCATACATGCAGGTTTTCATACAACTCAACTGAAGTAACCTGTCGTGAACTAGATCATTGCTGTAATTAGTCAACCTAATTGGCTTCCTGTCTGAAAATGAAAAAGTTAGATGACCATTTATTTGATTTTACCTGAGTTGTCTTGCCCCCCAAACCCCCACCTGAGACAACTTGGTGATGCATTTTTTTTTCTCGTCTCAGCAGATAGGGTAGCCCTGTAGGCAGGACAACTTTTCCTCATAGAAAACACCTTGCAGGGCTTGCCTATTTGGGGTGACCCATGGCATACCAAGTGTCATTCAATGTCTAGATTTTAGATTTTAAAACAGAAATATCTATTTAAATGTAAGTAAAAATTAACTTGGCAAAGCCCCCAGTGATGAAAACACCAAAGAAAGAGGGATGACTGCAAATTCAAAATAGCTAATAAGGGTCATGAATAATTATACAGGGTTAACTTTGACTTGGCCAACGGAGACAACTTTTTCTCATATAAAAAGAAAGGGTTGGAACAGGGTTGTCTCACTTACCCACGATCATATAAATAGTCACACCTTAGACAAACATACATTTTGAAACAGGACAGAAATACATATCATGTTTGCTGGATCTTATCAAAAGTATGGTGAGTTCTCTTAGTTATTTGGAAAAGGTATAACCTCCTAACTGAAATAAATACTTGAAAAGATAGAGGCAAGACAAACATAATGATTTATAGCTATTTTCAACTCCTTTTTAGGTTGCTAGGCTTGCTGCCATGTATAATGTGCGAATTGAGAGAATTAAAGAGGGAAGGTATATTGTGGATGGAAAAATCAACATATTTGTCAGAGTAAGTGCATTGTTGTTTGTCAGATGCGATGCCCTGTTATTTCATACCAAAAATGGCTTCACAGCCATAATTATTTATGGGGTTGCCAAATAGTTTGAAGCAGGCAGCTTTATTGTTGGTGTGAGTGGCCAAAGTTTTCATCATTTTCTGAAGAATCAGACCATTAGCAGAGTTAAGCCTGTCAAGATTATAAAGTAAATGGTGATTTTTGTGTTTTTTCCCCTCATGTCAAGGTAAATACTAGAAGCAAAATGTAGAGTGGCTTTGCTTCTCAGTTCCTGCCTCTCTCACCCTCATTTCCTGCCTTCTCCTGAAAGCAAGATTCTTTTAAAAATATGCCCAAGACACATTATTCCTCTTTCTTGGTAAATATGGACTACATGTATATCACTCAAGGCATTGTTTATACGTTTTTCATGTGTTAACAGATTCTAAGGAACCATGTGATGGTGCGAGTTGGTGGAGGGTGGGATACATTAGAACACTTTATCAGCAGACATGACCCTAATAAGATTGGAAAAATCTTGACTTGTAAGTATAATATATCAAACACAAGGACTGTGTTTGACCACAGCCTGCAGTGGAAATTATTTCATCCTGTTAGAGCAGCAATTCTCCTAGTTGTTTTATGCAAGGGAAATTAATTAACAGCCTACCTAGCTGCATACCTACCTATCTACATGTTGTAGGTCAATTTGTTTTTTAGGTCAAAATGATATATTTAAATAGCTTTAATCATTTTTGCAACCTAAGTTACATTTTTCAAACCAGTTTATTTTTTCCACTTTTTGGGGGCTCATTAAAAAAAAAAATAACTTGCACACCACCCACCCCCTTTAGCTCCAAACCCTACCCTTCCCTGCCAGATCTCATATCAGCCCCCCTAACTCCCCAGATATTTTTGTTATTATTTTGTACTCATTTAGCTAGATTTGAACACTTGATCTCTGACTTTGTAGTCCACTTTCATCTCCACTATGCCACACAAGTAATTGTAGCGAATTTGTTCATATTGTTGGTCTGATTGGTTATTGGTCCCACACTCACCTTTCCCCTTTGACATAAATTAACCTAGGTTGAAATCACTTTTATCTAAAGATCAAATATTTATTGACCTTAACTCTAACATATACCTACAGTACATGATGTAACTACCTACCTACCTACATGTGTACCTGCATGTAACTACCCTAACTCTCCTGCCTGCCTACCTACCTAGCTATCTACCTGGCATTTTCAATTACTTTCATACTTATTTTTTTAATATAATCTTTTATTTCTATAGCAACACCCCAGTCATGTGATCACCACCACCATCGTCATCAACAACAGCTAACACAACTAACAGAAATGACTTTAACATGAAAGGGTTTTTCCTTTGTCCTCGTACTTCAAGAATAACTTGCCATGAGATCCAATGTCATAGTTTGCTGTGTACCTTCTGCAATCATGTTAGTAACAAAATTGTTGAAGCACATTGGTTTTCAGTACGCCTTTGAAGTGTTTTATTAAATATTAACATTACTGTACATGTGGAACTGACTGCAGTATACTTTGGGCATAAGCAAACATAACCTTTTATTATCATGTGTTTCCTTATTAATTAATACTCCAGTCAGTTCAACATTGTTTTATTACTTGGAAAGCAGGGAGAAGAAATTGGCATTTTGTGTTTTGCCCGATATCACAGGTTCTCTGTCGTGTTAAGGTTACATAAAAAAATTAGTATTTAAGGATTCTCATCACTGGTTAAGAGACATTCAGTAGTATTGGCTTATCTCTGAGATGACTGAATGCTTTATGGAGGGTCATACGGGGGGGGGGGGGGAGAGGGGGGAATGTCTCTGGCATGGTTGTGAAAAAATAGCGAATCACGGATAGCAGAGTTTTATTTTTCTGAATCACGAAAATAAGCAAGTGAAGTACCCTTCTTAATAACCTGCTCTTACTCTTGAGAGAGTGTTTAAAGAAAGCAAAATTGTTAATAGCCCCATACGACCCTCATCAAGGAAAGCTCTCTGTTACTTGATAGTTGCTGATGCCTTACAAGATGTTATGATAATTATACAGGTCACAGCTGATGTTTTCAGTCTTAATAAATCTTTTGGATGACTCACTTCCCAAAATGATGTTGAACAGAGTGGGAAAATCACAAATATTTGTTAGTAATGTAAGTTCTTCATGGGCCACTCAAAACCTTCAAGTCTTGGATTTCTTAAATTCACGTTTCATGAAAATAAAATCAGCTAATCACGTGCATCATGAGAATACCCCTGTACAACCCTCTTCATACGTCAAATTGTTATAAATAGGATTTTGTAGCCAGGGTTGGTGTTGTTAAAAGATTTCTGGTGTCCTCATTTTCTGTTGGAAATTCAATTGTTGAATTTTCATACGGTTTTGTACACTGCTTTCCTAATAGAATGAGCACATATATATATAAGATATGTAGTTTCTTAAGGCCAGAATATGAGATTTTAATTTAGCCCTCCAAAAGTATGATACATGGTCTATTTTGATGAAAATAAATGTGGTTCACTACAGCTATTGCCTGCAAGGGCTCATTTCGCGTGCGGAGGCAGGCGACAGCTGGAAATACATCTGCGTTCGCAAGTTACCACAGCTATAATGCATGCACTTAGATAAAAATTTTAATGCTGCATCTTTTGATACACGTATTAAAAAACTCCATGGTCAAAATTCTTTGTAAACCAGAATTTAAACTCCAAGCAAGGTCCTTAATCTAAAATTGTTTGCAGGGTTGCTTTAGGTTTTCACTCTGTGAGTTAACAAGGTGCATAGTTGCAAACATGTGCAATATCAATGTTTTAAATTAAATTACACGTCACCCTATTCCTGTGGCTATATTTTAACTTATAAGCAACACTTGTAAAATTATTAATAGTTGCAATTGCAGACACGGAGTATATTGATGCAAGGATGTTTTGTACACTTTTTTAATGAAGTTGAATTCCATGAATTGGTTGTAATAATTATTTTACAGAGTTAGAAATTAAAAGAATTTTGGAGTCACTGATGTTTGAGTTGTTTTTTAAGCATTAACCAAAAGTTAAAAAATACCTGGTACTCCACCTTGACAAATCCTTAAATAATGTGGTCAAGATGGCTGGATATTGGTCAAGTTCTTCTTTTGCACATTGAGCTGAGAGCCATAAACATGCAAAAAAACAGAAAGGGGCCGATATTCAGCCATATTGACCAAACAAGCTTGGTCAATCACTTTTTCCTTGTAGCCAAAGTGGGTAATCCTGACCAGGCAAGATAGTGCCATCTTGCTCGCTCAGGTAAATAAAAAACATATTAATTTATTTTTATTACCAAGTGGAAAGGGCCAAGCAAGAAAAATATTTGACTCGAGTCATGGTGTACATACAGCCAGAGCACAGCAAGGTCTGTACCGAAATGACGGAGGGCAGAATATTTTTCTATCTGGTGCTGTACACAGTCCATAAATACATGTATCTTATCACTCCACATTTATCCCGAAATCGCAATAATTAAACCATTGATTTGTTTGAAGAGCCAGACAGTTTTTTTTGCCTCCAGACTGGCCCACAGGATTGTTTTCATTAAGACTGGGATGAGGGGGCATACAGTGGTATGAATGGTATTAATAACACCCTTAACATTCCTTGTCTGTTTCTGTTACTTGATTTTATAAGTAGTTAATAAAAAAACAGGTAGTTTTTACCCTCAACCATCAAATCTCCAGGATCTCTTTAGATGCATATAGGAAATACTGGGAAGATAGTCTTCTAGTTTTCATTAATAGGTAAAGTAAAATGTACATATATCACTCACAGCTTTGAAAATTGATTAGTACAGAGAAAAGTAGACTGAAACAAACCAGATGTTCTGTGGAGTTTAATTGGCTCAGTCTTCAGTTTACAGACTTCACTTTTTGCCGGCTCTTTATGGTAAAATTACTAAATAAATAATTTGAATCACTTCACCTAAAGTGAACTTAATTTTATCAGTTGTCCTTTTAAAAGATATCTTTTTGACACAAGCGATAAAGTAACTGACTAAGATACCATTATTTTTGTAACAAAGTTATATCTGTAAGAGGTTATGCTTCTTTGGATCTTTGCCTCCTTGGTTTGTTTTGTTGTGCAAGGCCCTGAATGAGGGGTTAAAACTTGAAATCCTAGGTAACTTTGCCTTAAAATCTGATTGTACTCTTCACAATCATTTTCTCTTAGAAACAGTTCAACACACTGATGATTTGATTGTAACAGTAAACCAAGAAATGTTTCCAGCTAAAAAAGAAAAACATTTAAATTTTGAACTTTAACCAGAGTGTGTAAAATCTGCAATTAACCAGAGCCATTAATTCTTTAAATAAGAACTGTTATTTGAAACTGGTTTGCCATCAATTTAACTACATTTAATACACACAGTCCAATACACTTAAATAATGCCAGTCGAGCAAAGCTTTTAATTCCAAGTCCCTGAATAACAGAATGAGGGTTTCACCCTTTACTATACTTGTTGACACAGTTACAATTAAGTCAACAATATTGTCATTATTGATAAGTACCTATAATTTGAGCAAAATAGATAAGGAATAAAATGGGGGCCTGTGCTTCTGACCAAATTCAATTATTCAAATTTAAGCACTTGTACAGTACATGTAATTAATTTATGACTATTTCATCATTATGGGTTTTGAAAATTCTTGAATGTTTCATGGGCAATTTTGTTACCTAAGGGCTCTTTCATCCAACAGTCCACTAAAGATAAAGAAAACAGACATGTTAAAAATACATAACTTGAACAGAAATTATTACAATAACAATGTGTACTGTTTTATTCCTTTATTTGTAACTTAGAAATTTGTTTAACATGTAGGTGATGCACCACCTACCCAAAGTAAGTTTAGTTTTAACACAGTCAAGTAAATCTAAAAGTTATTAAGAAAAGTTTACAAAAGGTAGCATTAAAAGTGTGTTACTTTTTTTTTCTATTTTTGTCTCAAGATGTGATCACTTGTGGTGCACTTTGACTGTTAGTCTTTATCAGGTTTTACCATTTACTGATACATCCCAAACTTCTACTTAACACTGGTTGCCTAGCATGAAATTGGTAGATTTCACATAAAAGTGAAAAGTTTAATGAATAAGCAAGAAAAATTTTATTATTAATAAATAATAAATATATAAGAGAAATTGTCAGTTATTGCAACCATCACCAAGTAAATAGTCTGGATAGATAGATCTTTGTTTCTGACTCACCTTTTAAAGACAGGTGGTCAAAAGGTACATTGAGAAAAGTGGAGCCTATCTAACTCCCAGATATACCTTAGGGAAAGTTTACCAGAAGTGGTTAACACCAATCTGGAATAATTATTATCATAAACTTGTGATCTTTTCAATTATAAGCATGAATACTAGATCTGAACTATATAATAATGAACCTTTAATCCTCCATCTGAAGGACCCTGCTTCAAAGCTTCTTTCTCTGCATCTTCTTTTCTTTTCTGCTGTCGTTTGAGTCTCTCTGGATCCTTAACACCACGGCCCTCAGCCTAACAAAGAGACAAGATTTCTTTAGTCCTTGTATTAGTAGAGGTGATGACCGGCAAATTCAAGACTTCAAGAGAGGGTGAGACCATTTTCTTTACTGCAAGCCTGAGAATTTCTTAGCCTTGCAAAAAATTGAGACTTCATAAAGGCAGTGCAAATGCTTTGAGGGACCATTTGATTTTGTCACTTATGTTACATAGAATGTATTACATGAGGAAAAGTTCCGGTTATACCCCATAGAGGGGTGGGAGGGTGAAATGAAAGAAAACTTCCTTGGGAAGAGCATCAATATTTCCTGGAACGACACAATCAGAGAAACACAATGACATGTATGCCACCAAAAACTAGTCATGAGTTGGTCGTGCCTGTTTTCCACACTTGGCACTCAAAGTATGCGACTGCTTCAAGTTATCATATTTGTTTCACTGTGTTATTTCTATCTGTTTTCCTGGCCTTTGTGATACTCTTTTGGTTTTGGTTTTACAGTACTGAATTGAAAACCTCTATTGACTCTAAGTTATCATCAGTCTTACTTGCTGCTGTCGTTTTAATGCAGCCTCTTGTTGTTGTCGCCTTCTTGTTTCCTACAAGATTGAATACTAATCAAAATTAGTTCATGGCATATTTGGTCACAACAAGCTTTGCTATAGAGCCTGCTCAAATGAACAATTTATAAGGCATAATATGAAAAGTAAAATGATTAATTTTCTTTAACGAGTGGCCATCCACAGGATGCTTGGCCACCCATCTGGCTAAAAGCCTGGATCACAGAGAATTTGGTCACTTCCATTCTGTGTTCAAATCTGTCATGGAGGCACATTTTACTTTCAACAAAACTGAACATCAGTCACAGTGTAGTGTTTTGGTAGGGCAGAGGGCTTTTCCCAAAATCAGGCTGAACAAATTAGGAACCACAGTGACAAATGCCACATTTGTTAGTGACAGAAACACAATTATTTTACCAAGCTTGGGACCTTGTGGCAACTTGTGGTCGTTCTTCGAGAGAGACAAGCCTTTTATTACAATCAACTCTTCTTTGGCAATAGTAACAATTATTATACCACAATATTTATCTTTATACCACAGCATACAAAATACAGCCAATCAGAATACAGGAAAGCCATTTTATATTCAATGGTATTACACCCAGCCTTAATTTCCATCGTGTGTCGCGCATACATGTATGTCCCATTTTCTGATTTTTGGTATTTTGGGGGGAAATATTTTGGATATTTCACACATTTTTGTGGTTGAATTGGCAGAGCTCTACTTTGTGCAACTTTTTCTTTAGAGTCAAGAGGGTAAAATTGGCAATTTATCTCCCAGATTTTTTTTAAGGTTGACATCTCTGGTGATATGGGATCATGACCGGGAGTTCAATTCTCTTAACCCAAGGTTAAGTAACTGACCCAATAACCCTGCTTTGAACGGTTAACACTGTTGTTTCTCAAAATACCCTCAGGTTTACAAACCTACGAAATTTAAGAAGTTAAGAAATTAAACTTCCGCATTAGCTCAACCCAGGATTTATAATTTCACCCTTTTTAGAGCAAAGAATCCCCAATCTCCCTTCTTCTATTTTTGCATTTTGTTTTTGCTTGAGCATAAAAAATTGATGTTGACCTTTATCACTGTTTATATCAATATTTTTAGTATGAATCATGTCAGCAATTTCAGCAAATAAGACTTCGCCATTTTAGAGAATTTCTTCTCCTTAGACTGCAGCCCAATTCCAAGAATCATGAATAGAACAAGAAGATTCACGAAATTATTTCACGAATTCAAAGAGTCACTCACCGGATCAGGAGTTTCAACTTCGGGTTGTGGGTTTAAGCAATCAAGGCAGTTCCCCATTACTTCTATTAAATAGTAACTCGCTACATTCCAAAGACTGAGGACACACGTACATAGAGAACAACAGAAATCAAGGAGTTCTCGCAGACGTCAAGATGACAATATACATCATGTAAATTGAATGAAGTGCCGAGGCTGCGCCGGCAAAAAAGGATCGAGCAACCTGAGTAGGCTGACTTCCCTCAAACCGCGGGGGAGTGGGGAGGACTTCCATATAGGAAGACCGGGGTGCTCGTCGGAAATTTTGAAAAGAACCTCTAACAGTGTCTAAGAGGTACCAAGATCCTGTTTTGTGGGCGTGGCTTGAAATTATTCCAACCACTAAGAACCAATTCTAATAAACAATTAGATTATGAGCTCGAGATTTCTATCGCGTGATAGTTGACGAGGGCGCTATTACGCATAGATATCGAGAGCGAATAATCTAATTGTTTTAGTATAAATCTACTAGTCGTACAAAACTTTATCTAAATCCTCTCCACAGACACTTCGAAAACGCCAAGAAGCGGTCGTCATTGCTACGCTTCTCACTATCTATCACAGAATAGATAATGAGTAGCGTAGCCCATCAGAGAACAGCATTTATGATAGAACGGTAGTAACACAGAACACTGGGCGCTTACCATTAAAAAAAAAATCCGGAAATTTCGGTTGAAAGTCAAATGGAACAGTAATTTTCTGGAAAATCCGTTCGGAAATTGTAGACTACCTCCAGAGGTAGTCCTCTTTTTCCGTTCCGAACGGAACGGTGGAAATTTCTTACCATTTGCTAAATTGTCCAGTTTCCAGTCTCGCATCAGCCGAAAACAAGTACGAGAAATCGAATTGCAAATGGTAAGCGCCATCTCGTTCGGTTGGTTTGCTGATTGTGGAAAAACCCTAACCATTATTCAACGGTCATCCCAACCGGTTTATTCTGACAAATGGTAAGCACCCATTACCTCCTTTTTTTCCGCAAAAGCTGCCGCTGTGGACCTTTTGAGGCTGAACTCCCCAAGAGGTACTAAAACCGCTTTTTTCACCCCTAAAAGGTACCCACAGGCACCCCCGCACTTTTTATATACGAGATCGACCCGGACTCTTAGTCAGCTACCCGTGTACTGTTTTTTTTTTTTTTTTTCCGTAGCCCCTCAAGATTATTTAGCTGACTCCTAGTTTAAGCAACTTTGCGTGCACTTGTTGGTTTGTTAATTATTATTATTATTATTATCATCATTATTATTATTATTATTATTATTATTATTATTATTATTATTATTATTATTATTATTTGTATAGTACCTTTAATTTTTTCCGATCCCTTGCATTTATTTAAAGTACACAGCCTACCAGATGCCAGTAAAAATTAGGTAAAGGGAACCGTCATTCTTTTGTAACTTTTTTTTTTCTTGCACTTGATTTGTAGATAGTGCAAATGATTGGGAGCCATTTGCATTTGAATCAAACAGGTAATTGGTTTTGATCCCATTAAAATCCATAGAAAGTAAGTGGTCGAGATCTGCTAAATACTTCTTTTAGGACAAGAAAATCCACTCACAATAAACCGGATTTTAAAACAATTTAATCAAGTGACAACAACACATTACATAGACATTTCTACAAGTAGAGTGAGCTCCCCCTTTACGATGGTCAACCCTCACCAAGACAGAGATGTTGTCAAGGAAACCCCACAAAAGTGGACAACGCCTCTTCTAGGATGAAATATTTCCAAGAGGTCTCTGCCAAGTATCTGGATTACAGGGAGTTCACTACACATACTGAATAGTCCATTCATATGCAGCCAAGTGCTTCTCTTTCTTACCTGCTTCAAAAACTCAAAGCTAGGAAGCAACACCAAGGCACCAGGCTGTATAATTATTTTAAATGCTATACCGGAAATCTTTCAGCCCCAAAGACAACACAAATTTACCACTACTTCCTCCTTAAAAAAAGAAACACTTTATGGAAGTTTCTCCTGCTATGACAAGGATGTGTTTTACAATAAATTAAAGGACTGTGACAAAAGTCTTCTTTACTCATCCTGATCAAGAACAACAATGTCTTAACAGAGCAATGATCACCACTTAGATCAGGTTGGGGCTGAAAGACAGAAGTCATAAACCATTTTCATTTACAATGACCCACTTAACATTACTTTAAAATGCCTATAACTAACAAACCACTTGCTAATTTGCTACAATAATTATATGTGATTATGTTACAAGTGAAAACTACATAATAACTGTTTTTTTGTGCACTTTTCTGAACCTCTAACAAGATATAATGTCTGATTCAAAAAAAAAAATATGAGGTCTGCAATCAATTGGAGGTCATTTTAAGCCCGAGCAAGAAAACAACAATTGGCATATAAATTCAATACTATTGCAACAGAACATGAAGTGAGCCATCAGCAGAACTTTTGGCCAAATAATTTTATGGGCCATCATAAAGCTATGGTTTCATTCAAAAACGTTTATATTGTAAATGAACAATACCATCAGTTAAAAAGGTAAGTATTAAAATAATTAACAATTTCGCCCATACCCGTAGAACATTTTGGATTTTAAAATATTCCATTTCTAACTCTTATGAATTCTACTTTTGCCACACAATGTTACACTACAAAATAATAGAATATATTATACTATACTGAAATCAAAGTTAACAGGCAGATAGCTGCTTCCATTACACAATAATAGTTTATTGCGCTACCTACATCATGTATAGAGTAGTCTTTACTGTATGACAAACATTCCAACTCCCTTGCAAAGATATCATGGCCGATAATGGTTACCAATAATCACAGGTAACTTGAGATCAACACTTGTCCAAGCTGAAGGCAACACTGGCAAGCTATTTAAGCATGGTTCAACCTTGTTTTGAGCATGAATACTATACACTGACTGACCATGTGTAATTGGGATGAACGGCCTTAGAAGGATTAGGAAAAAAGTGAAGTTTACAAGATGGTGTTGCATGTATACTGACAGTTGAACAATAAATAAGACTGAGTGACCAATGTATCGTGTAAATTCAAATTTAATGTTAAATTCCTAAAATTCTGAGTTTTATTTTTTCAAAGCTGAGGTTTGCTAGCATTAAACATTCAAATGAACAGTCAAAATATATTCTTCACTTCACTCCCTTTTCCTTTGTAAATATTCTGGTAATGATTTCAATTACATTGTATTCCCATAAAAAATGCCCTGCTTTGGAAGAACACTAGATTTGAAGAAATCGTGAAAACTTTCTCTTTAATTTAATCATTTCTTTCTAATTCACCTTTCTGTCTGAAACAGTTTAATGTTCCTCTTTTAACTATAAATTCTCATAAAATTGCCAGTGAGTAACATAGGCAATACATTACTTTTCTTATTGCCTGTAAGATCTTATCAAACTCGGTCCAATTTAAAACCGTCTGAAGAGCCTACTTCTCGTTCACTCAGAGAGGAATCATTGATAGATGGAAGGTACACCAGTAGTAATTCAGTGAATTATTTCTTTCAAGAATTCAATAGGTTGAACAGCAACTTTTTTAGGACAAAAGCAAATGAACTTTATCATCTTCCACTTTACAAACAACTTCCCCAAAGAAAAAACATGAAAGGAGAATAAATAGCTGGTCAACAAGGTTGGACCTTGCCTTGATGTGTTGTTCACATTGGTTAACAAAACATAACTTGTTAATGAATATACTTCAATAATGCCAATTGAAATGACAAATTCTCCTAGTTGTAATTGCTAAGATTGTAGCAATCTTCAACTGGACCCACTGTAACGGTTCTGAGGAAAAAAACAAAAACATTCTAAGAAATGTGTAACTTAAGACACCCTCACAAGGGATCATACATGTACTTATTTTCCATTGAAAAAACACTCAGACACAACATTTTCTCAAGCCATCCTCTGTATTTCTTCTTTCATTTTGCCATACTCAGACACTGTTATGAAGGGACTTTGAGATATTCCCAACACAAGTCATTCAGTTAGCTGACATGTGATGCTTACAAGCAAAACGTTCGCCACCATAGGATGCATGTAAGTTTCAAGCAACAATATAAAATAGTACATGCACTGGTCAAATAATAAACAAAGATGAAAAAAATATATATATTCTGTGAAAGTTAGATGTCTTGTTTTGCAACATACAGACCGAACAAAATTCCCAATCTAACAAGTCTGTATATGAGTTACAATGTCATGAAAACAAGTTTTTACCTGTAACGTTCCTATAACTCCTGAAGCCATACTTGACAACTGTAGGAAAATAATATGCACAACTGTAAACAAACATTTACTCACATTTACATTTAGAAGTATTGAAAACCACGTTACAAAATATACCCACATTAATGCAACAATGCTGATTGATGTCACAGTGTTCTTGCACACCTTATCAGTGTGTAGAGAAAGACAAGTTGAACAGCACAAGGCTAGAGGATTTCATTTTCTATCTGCTGCTTGCCTGATATGTAAGTGAGGGTTTTTGGGGGGAATTTCGAAGGAAATTCATCTTACAGAAGTACTGTAAGAGATTGAATTAATGTTTAATTTTAATTTCTAATCAATTAATTGCACAAGTAAAGAATATTTTCAGACCACTGGGTACTGAAAATGACTTTAGGGCAAGCACATCCCCGTTACAGCTCACCCAAAGCTGAAAGCAGAGAAGTTGATTATATGGAGGCATGGTGATAGGATCCGTCATTAGAAAATATCCTGTGAGAATGTGCTAAAACCAGTTGTTCTATAAATTTTTTAGAAACTGTTGATGTAGTGATCACACAAAGAAATATTAATGTTTTGGTAAGTATCACGATAAGGATTCAAAGTGATTTCCTTTATTCATCAAAGAATTTATGAAAGAAAAAGAAAACAATTTTCTGTGTTCTGTTGGAAAATATAGAAACACTTGTAATGTTCGGGAAAACCCAGAAAGGCTGAGGAACACTCGCACGCAATTCAACATGTTTCCTCAGCATTTCTCAGACTCAGACAATGTTTCTTAATACTATCTATGTCTTAAATGTTAATTCTAACCTTCCCAGTCATTCTAGCCATTCCTTCTTTAAGCTGTGAAAGATCAGCTGATGAAAAACTACCAGCAGCATCTGAAAGGAGAAAATATTGATAAACATTAAAATAATATTGAACCTTTTACCCTATCAGGCTCACCTACAACCACATGCAATTTCTCCTGTTGTCTCCAGTGGGCATAATACATTTGAATTAAATTCTGTAGTGGTAACATATTTTAGACAGTTCCATAGTTCATTATAAGGATTTAAATTTTAATAAACAATTTTCAAGTCATCTGAGGTTTCAGTGTTGCTGTCATAATTTCATACTAACTGTACAGTGATATCTATCGAGTACTCATGCAAGCTCAATCAATGCTCCTTAATGCTCATGTGTAAACTGGGTGACAGTTCTCTTATGATGTACATGTATATTATGCACATTAACTATAAAACTAAGTCATAACAATTTCCTTACTTGATCTTGAAGGTCTGCTGTCATCATTGCCAAAGAGGTCTGCACTAGAAACACTGTTGGATCCTTGGAAACGATCCAGCCGAGACTTGATGGCATACTCCTCCTAAAATTACATATAAAGCAACACAAGACTGACTGAGTGGTTTTGGGCACTAGTGTTGTAGTGTGAACACCATCATGTAATTTACTGCCAGCTTGGAACTCTTCTACCACATGGGATTCATGAATCTATAAGAAGTTTATTTGAAACCTGATTTTTTTTTTATTATGGCTAAGCCTTTAAGTAGGAAATCCATATTCAGCAGCTGTTTACTATACCTGGTCTGAATTTCCATGAAACTGAGCTGAGGAAATACTCTTGGCATTTCCAAACTTTCTTTGAGCTTCACCTGAAAAAACAAAAAGGTAACAAATATGGTAACGTAGATTCATAGAGGCAGGGGTTTCATTACACCTGTTCAGCAGGAGGAAAACTGGTCTTAACAGGAAGACAAAAATTTTGAACTGAAATCCTTGGTAAGAAAAACTTTCCTCTAGATGGTCAAACCAGGTAGGCAAAATCATCATCACAGCCAGTTGATTTGCCAGGTGCCTAGCCCTTGATCAAACCTCTCAGAAGGAATAATGGATTATTGTTGAGTCATGCCGTACACTTCTGATAAGCCCCCGGACTAGAAAGATATGTCCATGGACCAATATTCGCCCCTTGAAAGATTTACTTCTTTCAATTACAAGCTCCCCATGGCAGAGATTGCTTTGTACATGATGTCATTAAAGTACCCTCAGAGGCTTGTGATAACAGTGTTTACTTAATGACTGTGGAACTTCCTCAAATTTGTTTCAAATTGTTACAAGTATGTTGATCATTGAAACTGACCACTGCTTAGGAATACAAAAAAAGCTGAACAAAAAAGTTATCTTTTACCTGAGGATGAATAATCTACAGGTTCTGGATCTCTTCTTCTGTCAAACCTTGAAATGAAAAAAAAAAACCTAAATAAAGAACTTTGAATCTTTCCACAGCCAGGGCATGTATGACAAGATATGCTAGATTTCTATGTGGACAGTACACTCATAGAGCCCTTAATAGCGGAGTGCCAAAGGCACGCGAGCGGAGCCTCGTATCTTAGACAATTTGGTAGCCCATCGACCTCAAAAATTTTGCCTGTCACATGATTGTACGTAAGTCCGTCCAGTGAAATGTCACTCTGTGACAACCTAGTTGCCAAGGCTTTATCCTTACAGTTTAGTAGGGGCAGGTTTACAGCATACATCTTTGATATTGGGCATCCATGTTACATTCAATTGATACCTGTCAAAACAAGGTATCCGCTGACCATATCGCAGTCTCATGTTTAGAGCTTATCAAGGTCTCGTGTTTTTTTTGACGTTGACCGCTGTCCACATACAGGCTTTTGGGTGGATTGCAGGTTCAAGCCAGGTTAAGGTTACTTCAAACCTTCGCAGGTGTCCTCCAGAAAACAATTTGTATGCGCGCCGTTTTGAAGGAAACCCCCACAAACTATATATCAATAGAAAGGTTATAACATGTAGAATTCGATAAAATTATATACCTTTTTTTTTGCCGACTGCTTTCCTAAGGCAGCAAAAGCCGTTAACGCCAATACGTCCGACTGAAATTCCGGCGAATTAATCGGTTATCAAATGCGATCGTTGATGCAAAATAACTGTGCAGTGTTGATCACAAAGCATCAATCTCTCAAAGTGTGTCAGCACTTTCTTTCATTTCTATTGGTTATCTTTTTATAGATCTGTCAAGTTCCACTATCGAAAAATCCGTGTGACGTGTTGCGTTAGAGACTGCCACAAGAAAAGTACTTGAAATAAAAGAATTTGCCGACACGCTTGTTCCGTATCTATCAGTGAATGTTCTGGCCAAATTTCATGGGAAACCGTCAATTCTACATACCCTGTTAATTCATTTAAAGAGGAGGGATTCTCTCGAAAAACAAGTGCAAGTTTTCGCCTTCTAAAGATTTATAAACATGTCACACCTTCTCAGAGGGATATGTCAACTCAAAATACCACCAGCCAATGAAATAACAGAACCCCTAGCATTCACAGTAAGGAAAGTTGAGCTTTGCTGTAAAGCGATAGTGTTACAGTCACGTTTTTGGCGCATACGTTTTAGGCTGGTGGTCAACAAAAAAAGGGCAAAACGGAGAAAAGCGATGTGCAACAAAATGAAAAGAAACTGAGGAGCAATTGCCAAAGCGTGATTACAAAAAAGCACTCTTGATGGACATGAAATCTCAAATTAAAAGTATTTGATATAGGATCTCTGGATTAAGCCGTTTGCCATGAAAAGGTCGCTGAGGAGTCCATGCCTTTAGGGGATTATGACACCCCGACAGTTTATTAACTTTTATTAAAAAACCTCTTTTTTCCAATAACTTGCACACGTTTTAATATTTTATTTTTATTTTTTGGAAAATGCTATCTTGAATAATGAACTTTAATTTGGTTGGAAAAAAGAAAATTTGGAAAAAGTAGCCCCGCGAAGGTTTGGAGTAACCATAACTTATTGTAATCAGGAGTTCTGTTTTTAAGCTTGGCTAAATCTATAAGATAGAAAACAGCACTGTGGCCCAGTGGTCTGCGCATTTACCGTGTAACCTCTAGATGAGACAACCAGGTCGAAAACTGGTCAGGGTCATCATTGCAGTTTTGAGCACAAGCATTACATGACGAGGGTATAAAAGGCAAATTGTGGGCCAACCTGGCACACTGTCGAGGGTAGAGTCCATTGTGATTAAACTGAGCAAGATTGCTGGAAAATATTTGCACTGCTTGCCCAATTGCTCATGAAAATTTACATTTTCCCTAGAATGAAAAAGTACCAGAAAGAAAACTTGAAGGAAATAATGAAAACCATGAATAACACCATGACACTTTACCTGTCTTCACGGCTTGATCGCCTTTCACTGGAAAAAGATGAGCCTATTTCGTCCCTAAACAGTAAAATATCAACAGAAAGAGATGTTCAATTGATACCTAATTACAAAAACCTACAAAGTACCTAACATTGCCAGTGATCACAGACAGAACTGTCCAATCTACATGTAAATGACCATCATTACCCAACTGTGTGTGAAACAACCTATGTGATACATTTTGTAAGGCCTCTAAAATAAAATAATACGACTTTTTTAATTTTCACAAACATGTTTCGACGGTACATCCGTCATCATCAGTGTGACGGTTATGAAAGTTTACAGTGATTTAAAACGTGCCTGTTACAAATCATACGTTACATTGCGTTGGAAAACAATACGCTAGATAAATTTTGAAGTTAACGGAATTAAATGATGCGCGTGTGCGTGCAGCTATAGGATGTACCGTCGAAACATGTTTGTGAAAATTAAAAAAGTCGTATTATTTTTGAAAATTTCTACATTTTTGCTGCTGTCTCAACCTCTAAAATAAGTATTCACTTGGTGTCCCCCTTCAAATGTTAAAATTTCTCAATCATTTCAATCTGGTACAAAATCTCAATGACATACCTATCTCTATCCCTATCCCAGGAGCTTGATCCAAATGGACTATCATACCTGCACAGAAAGTGGATACAAATTTACATTCAAACACTTACAGACAGGAAGAACTAACACAGCATTTTGATTTTGTTAATGAAAAATCTCTTTGTCTTGCATTTGATTGCCCGAGATGGTGCAGAAAATATTGATTAAATAGGTTACAGCACATTAAAACAATAAAATTTGTTTCCACAAATGAATGAAAAAAGTCACAAGTCTACGGCAGTTGGTGATGTGTTCTGCACAGTCATACTTACATGGGAGGTGGTTCAGTAAAACTTGTCCCATCCATTCCATAGCTAGAAAGAAAAGAAATAATGCCTTGTCTAAACATCCAAGAATCAACTGGAACACTGCATACAGCTGTACACCTGTCATTCCTGACCAACTGGATAACCTCACTAATGCTGGCAAACATGTCTTTACATAGAACTTACACAACTTACATTAAAGTTGTAAAGTGTCTCTAAAATGTATATTTTTAGTTAATCTACAGGTACAGTACTGCTTGAAAGTAAGTTAACACCTTTCATCTCCTTTCTCTTGAAATAAGAATCTAGTTTCATCTCATGAGACAAGGGCTCATCTTGAGAGATGAGAGTCTCGTCTCACAAGAACCAGTGAAGTGTTCAGTTTTTAATAAATTACAAGCAGTTAGCCTGTGAGGAAACAATTAACTTCTCATGACAGGTTTGTCACACTTTGTGGTGTTCTGTTGTAAATCTTCAAGAGGTCTTCGCTGAAACTTGCTTCACTAGACTCATTACTGTCATTACAAATGAAAAACTTGAATTTGGAAATAATACCAAAATGAATGCCAAGACATCAGTAAGCAATAAGATACACATAACATTGCACCTTCTCGTTGGTCCCTTTCTTTTTGTTGTTGTCAGCATGTTGAATTTGCATGTTGTGTGTGACAGCTTTTCAATCGTTACTTGCCTTGTAAGACCCATCACTATCATCCCAAATGAAGAAATTGATTGGTGCATTGAACCATGTGGTAAACATGACCATCAGTTATTCTTTTGAGCGTGTCCAATCAAATGAAGAGAAAGGCCATTGCCAGCGACCAGATCCAGAGGAGTTACAAGTGTGCAAACTACTGATACATGCACGTATTTTGAGGAAAACAAAAATCATGTTTTAAATGACCTGCAGCAGGAAGATTCCATTTACATGTATTTGCTACCATTACCTGTCAAATAAATCCATATTGGAGTTTGATGACACCCTGAGCTTGTCAGCAAAGGATGGCTGTGTCTTGGAAGGCCTCAATTGCTCAACGGTCTCCATGGCAGCTGATGCAGAATGACCTCTGCCAGAAGGGGTGGATGTCCCTTTCTTACCCCCACCTAAACCCATCCCGAGACGTTCCAGCTGCGCAGCCTTTTTGGGATCAGTGTGTCGCATCTTTTCCTCCTCTTTCTTGAAGTTCACAGGGTTGTATGCAAGGTTGGGAGACATGAGCTCTGCTTCAGCTTCTTTGGCATTCACAAGCGCTGCCTTTTCCCTGTCTTTGTCCAGTTGCTGGGCTCTGGATTCCAACTCACTGAAGTTTGTGCTCACCTACAGGGCCAATTTAAGAGGATTTATTACAGCATTTAACTACTAATGGTAAATATTGTGACTTCAGAGCTTAAAAGTAATCAAATAAAATCAATGTCCAGATTTTGCAAGACGCAGTGGCCCAATGGTTAGTGTGTTGTTTGCTCAGTTTCCAATATGAAAACTGCCTAATTTATACAAATGTGTGGTGGTAGTGCTTTATGCTAATTACATGGCTGTGCATGCTGTGCAATAAGTGCTAGTGCGAAGGTGTGACAATTGTTACATAGTGTTATGTGTAACAAATGTACTACACTCTGGCTCAAGCAGTCCAGGATTGATCCCAGGTTGGGGTCATTGTGTTCTGTTTTTGGGCAAGACAATTTTCTCCCATATTGCCTCTTCCTATAGAGTGAAAATAAGAATCGGCCAATTATTGGGGCAACCTGACAAAATGTGCAGAACTATCTAGCATGGTCAAGCATCCCAAGCAGAGGGAGAAGCAAAAGACTACATTGTGTATGAGCCACTATAACTTTAAAAAGTTTTAAATCTTTCGTTTTTATTTCTACAGAAAATCGATACTTTTAAAACAAACCTTGGTTGCTCCTAATCCACCCTTTTTAGCTCCAAGCTACAAAAAAGAAAATACAGTGTCAGAACAACATGTTAGTAAGTACATGTATAAACACTCAAGTATGTTATAGCTACAAACTATATGACTGTATAACCTTATGACCTCAGTCCCTTCAACAAAGCCCTACACTTCCTTTTTTCTGTCACAGCAATGCAAGAGGTATTTAAATATGAAAACGTTGTGGTGATACATTTTATATGATCATTATTACCTGTACGTTCTCAAAAATAACAATATAATGATACTTAATGATAATGATATTACGTTATATACCATTAACACCAAGGAAACTAATCATTCTGTTCTTATGACCAGGACTTTGCTTCAGACAGTGTCCAGGCCATTAACAACACACATGTAATGTAAACAGTAACTTATCCTTCATAAATAATTTGAATAGTGTTTAATCTCTTTGAAAGGTATGCAAAGCTACAGCTGACTGACACATATGAATTTAAACAGGAAAAAATGAAAAAACCCACCCCTTTCTTCTTGGTAGCAGCAGGCTTCCTGGTTCCTATTGTGGGTACACGGGCATCTGTTTGGGAAGAACATGAATGACGATTAAATAAATAAGGTTAAAATCCTTGGCACCTTACTTAATCATTTGGAATGATTTAACACCCAAAAGGTAAAAAGTTTATTTTGTAAATGCAGGAAAGTGTCTTCACTGGTGACAGGGCATATAACTTGCAAAATATTTTGGACAATTCTAATTGCAGACAATAAAATGTCCAAGAATAAAACCATCTGAAATTTTCAAGCATCCTAAATTTTAAATGCCTGAAATTTTAACAGAATAGTATAAAACTCTTAAGTGTATACTTTCTTGAGAGTAGTGGAGTCTGTCACTAGGGGACTAGAACAACAAAAATCCTTTTGAAGATCCTGTTGCAGATCACTAAGCCACTTCAAGCTTCAAAGCTTAAGGCAACTGAAGTTTTTTGGGAGTTTTTTGAGGAAATTTAAGTTACAGATTAAGTGCTACAAGACATGACATATTTTGAGGCTACTGAGAAAGACTTTTGGACTAGTAAGTCATAGTTACAGCTTGCCTAAAAGGGCAAGCCTGAAAATTGGTTTTCTTTGTACCCTGTATCACCGTGGAGCTACTTACATGACTGTTAATACACATTATACTGATTACTAATGATAAAATTCATTACAAATAAATGGGTCACAACAATGAGGAACTGATAACTAATGGGAAATACTGGTCAATGTTTTTTCTTGTGTTTGCTATCACAAGTAGCAAATTTCATTAAGATGCAATATTATTCAAGTAATGCCTATATACAGTATATTAAACATGAGTGCACACCAACCTTGATGCTTTGGTGGAGAAACACTAAGATTTTCCATGTTTTGGCTAAGATCATTGCCTAAAGAGAAGAAGACTCAACAATATTAGAATTCTTCAATGCTATTATGGGAAAACAGATGTTACTCAGAAAAATAAGGCTCTTCTTAAATACCCAGTGAAGCAACAACAAGTTCTAACAAGGCAGTGCAGTGATAAAGTAAGATGTGTCAGGAATAGGAACACAACACAACTGAAATTCTACCCAAATTAAACATTCCATGCTAATTGCTTAGCTTTACACAAAACCACTTACACTGTCTCAGATTAGCTGTAACATACATATGAGAATTTTGAAAACCCAGGAATGGCTGACCAGGGATATCACTCAGCTCCCATTTTGGAATTTCTTTTGGAATTCCACTTACCAGCATTGTTTCCATTCTTTCCATTTGTTGGTATCACAACAGTCTGCTGAAAAGACTGACTCTCTACTTCTTTGAAGAAATCATGATCTTTACGATCAGGAGAGTTGGGTGTATGTGGACCATGGTGACTATCCAAATGAAGCTGAAGTTATAAGAGAAAATAAGGTTTACGGCATAATAAAAATCTGTTACCTAGTGACCTTAGATACATTAAAATATGCAGAGTAATTACACTTTCACTGGTTTTGCTAACACTGCACCAGTGAGCTTTGCAATAGAAACAGATATTTCACCCTAAGTACAGCCAGTGTATACATGTACCGTCATTTCTATACCACACACATCTGATGAAGAACATTTTAAAGAAATCTAGACGTTTAAGCCAAACTTGACAAATAGCAGTATTAACTTAATCCTAGAAGTACTATAAAATACACGTTAGTACATGTTACAAGTGTCTCAAATTAAATTAAACATATCAGTCAGAATGAATACTGGAAAAGTTTACAAAACTGTGCCTAAATTTTTGTTCATGTTTGAACTACTGCTGAGCAGCTAAGGATTTGTAATAAAACTTCTCCCATTAGTTTACATAATGGTTACTCTTCCCAGCCCTGACCTGGGTTCCATATTGTTGGAAAGCTCTTGCTGCTAGTGTTGCTAGCTTTTCTCTGTACATCTGGGCCACACGACTAAATAAAAGAAACCACAGGAAAAATCAATAAAGCAAAAACCCTTCATCTTGCTTTCTTGAACAGATACAGTAAATTAACAACATAACTTATAATCTCAAAGTACACTTATGGTAAAAGCAGTGGAGGTTGAATTGATTTTGACTAATCATTTACAACTACAAAGAGTTGAAGTAGTTATTCCAGATTTATCTCACAGAAAATTCTGCATTCTTGCTCAGTAATTATTTTGAACCAAATGCAGAGAACAACAAAACAAGACATTTAAATTGTGGATTTACCCCTTGTATTTAGCAGCTGTATCTTCAGTGGAGAGACCATGCTGTCTAAAGAAAGCATTCTGAATAGAGATAAAAAATTAATACAATAATTGCAACAGAAGCAATTATTGATATCAATGACATTGATAACATCAGTGGCATCACTGTATGAGTGATAAATGGGTAATCAGTTGATTGGTCATTGATGACTACCAATACATTGATGAGTAATCAATGAATATTCAATAGCCCACATAATTTTTGTTATCGATTAGTCATTTACCAGTCATTGGTGATATCGATTAGTCATTGATATAATCTTGTTGCTACAAAACCATACCAAATCAAAAATAAAGTAATTCTACTTGCTTTTTGGCTATTCTCATAGCTGGCATATACAATATAATAAATGAGAGACAAGTCTTAGACTCCAACATGTATGAATTCAGTTACTTTCCCCATTTAACCTTGCAGGTACAATTCCTCTTAGCACATTATCTTCACAAACCATTCACAGAGAGATATAGAACAGGAAAAAAAATCAGTTACAATACAGAAGAAAATGCCAGAAAATTTTAATTGATATGTAGCCCATAATAATAAACAAAGAAAAATAGAAGTGGTTTCACAACTTCGTAGGAGTACTCGATACAAATACTCGAGTGACTATAGTTTCTATCTTAATTTTTAACCCATAATGATATATATGTGATCAACAGGTTAGACTAAACACTTTCAAAGTATCATACATGTAGTTACCAAGCAAAATCTCAACGAACAATCTTTGGTAGGATACCTTAGATTTGATTTCAACAGCTAAGTCCTTCAGTCAAAAAAGTAAACAACATGATTACATAACTTTTAGGGGAAATTTTTTTTGGCAAATATTAATATTTAAAAATTGCACTGGTCAACAGGTCATTTGGAAAATGAATAATCTCTTTTTCGTGAAGAAATGAAATTGATCGCAAACGGCTGGCTCAACAAAACGGATCAAACAAAATGGTGGCTACAGATGTCGCTAAAGTTCAATCCTAAAATTCATTCGTCACGAATGAAAACAACGGTGGTTTGAGAGAAACAAGCCTCCGATATGAGAAGGTTGAATGAAACAAAACCAATCCACAATGCCCGAGATTGGAATCACGTAATTACGTTTACAGTAAAGAGAGGATTCCTGGCCACAAGAGAATTGTTAACTACAATGTACACGACAAAAATCTATTAGAAACCACAACATAATTAAAGTGCGAGGACAGCCAAAATATGCAACAGCACACGGGAAGGATAATGGCAGTAATGACTTCTCTTAAAAAATTCAATTAGAGGGTGAATTATATGTTCGAGTCTTACCGCTTTCGCATTGCCGCCAACTTGCATCGCTCTTAACTGTAGCCATGTCCAATTTGTATCCAGTTGCGTCGACCTTTAAACAACACAATGAAACGTCGAAAAAAGCAGCCTTAGTCTTTCATTTAGTTGTGTGTTACAAAATGAACAAATGATTCGAACAAAATTCGGCAGGAGCATCTACCGCTCGATCACATTTTCTTGTCTTTTTCTTGTAGAAATTACTCTCAGGGCAAGATAACTACTGTGAACATATACCTGAGATATTTTCCTTACCTAATGAAGGTCAAGTGAACACCGAGAGATCGATGAACGGCCGAGCAGTCTATACATAGAAATACTCCGTAAGTTACTGATGCCCACGTTGGATTGTTATGTCCGCAATCAAAGCAAGTCTAAAAACAAAAGAGGACTTCTATAGTGAGGAAAGAGTTGTCTATGGGCAGAAGAAAAATTTTCATAAAGACATCTTTACCTTATTATCAGGAAGAGTTTTCAACCGCTTGAATATAATGGCGATGTCTTTCGGACTCACAACCGCATCCGCCATTTTCTTCTTCCGAGAGAAGTTTGGAAACGTCATCACTAAACGATGTCACGTGGTAAGATTTATTTTGAGTGAGAAACTGGACTCTATTTAAGCATGATAACGAGGCGACTGCAACCCGCCAAAGTGGCGGGAAAATGATTTGAGTCAAAAATTTTGTCTACAAAAATCCTTACCGAGGAGGAAACAGGCAAAAGTCTCGTAAATTTAAGTTATATGTTGCCACCACAGCTTCATTGTGGATTTACATTCTCAACACCATGCTAGTTCTCATTCGCCAAGAGAGGTGACATTCACGAGATGCAATCCCAGGCCCACAGACAACTGAAGCATCATATTCAGCAACCGTTATTCAAGCTGTCTACAAGCTCAGTTTCCCAATCTCCTCCAACATCAGCTTCGTATTTTGCGAGCCCAAATGTCAACAAAACTGCATATCATGGACATCAGTTAAACATCAGGCCGGTCAACTCACCTTCTAACACCTATTTTCGCCAAAACAACCCAAGGCAGAAAGAAAAAGGTAGCTGCTAAAGTTTCTTTTAATTCTACAAGCTAATAAGAATTTTTTAGGCCGAAGAAAACCAGAGTTTTGTGTAAAAAAAAAGACAACTGAACTTATTTGTTTATATAAGCAATATTTAATACCACTTTAACATGCAGAAACAGAGAAAGTGGAAAAAGACATGGCGCAATCTGCAGAAAGAATTCATACCTTGCACACTCGCCTTCATCAAGAAGCAGAGAAAATAAGAAAGTGGGAAATGTCCACAGAGATAGAAATAAAAGAAAAGGTAAAAATGTTTGTCATCATACTCTTTTCCTTTTGTCTGGTCTTAACTGATTTTGACACGGCCAAAGGCAATCCTTTTTCCACGTATTTTCCGGACCTTTTTATTTTCCCCTTTTTGCAGGAGAAAAAACTACAGGAAGCTGTCCAAACAATCGATTCTCAGAGGAAATCAATCCTCGATTTACAGGTTAATACACTGATCTACATTTGAATTAACTGTTCTTTACAATGCAGCAGACCATAGTAGCATTTTCATCCATTGTCATCTACAGTTTGTGATCTTGGCATTTTTCAACTTGGGTTTTTTTAGGTAAACGTTGGGGTGGGGTAAAAAGGGATCTGATGATCAGCATAAACCTCTACTGAAGTCAGTCTTATCCTTTCTAGGGAGATAACTTCTGAGTTCTCTGCTCTTTAACATGTGGAAAGTTTCAAACTTTCTGACGATTTTTTCCCAAAACTTGATTTACGGTGTGGATTCACATATCATTACACCCCATTTTTAGAGCCTGTATAGAGCGGTTTTCAATTGAGTGTCGAAAGTAATCAGGCAAGTACTTTGGTTTTTGGTTTTACTACGGTTTGGGATTGGCTGAGTAAGTCATTGGTTTAGTTTTGGTTTTACGATACTCAATTGAAAACCGCTCTATCACTTGACATTAGCCAATGTAAAATAACTTGACCGGCCTTGGCTTAAAATCACATCGATCGTTACAAACTAAGAGGCTTATCAAAAGTCAATTGTAGACTGAAAAGACTGGTATGCTGGTATGGAATGCCATCACTTATGCTCTTTTGTGGGATTTATGAGGACTTAATACATTCAGGTGGCTACAAAAACATAACAAATGTCACAAAAATATATCATATGATCAGAAAATTTGAACAAATATTGTTTCTTATGACGCATATATGACAAAACGTTGAAGAGGTATAGAATTAAACCTTTTATTCTTAGCTATAGTCATAGTCCGTGCTTTTGATTCACAGTTCCAGAATGAAAGTCTTAGCTCGAAGCTTCAAGAAGAGCTTGCAAGTAGAGAGGAGGTCGAACACAAGTAAATTAATACACTATACGTTCAGTTATTTCCTTTACAGGCACCATTACATATTTATCTTCCAAATCCAATACACATTTTATGTGAAAGCTATACTAAAAAAGCCATTTACATCCTTCTTAGAATTGTTTCTACTCGAGATATGTGCAACGCACTGAAAGATCATGTTGCGAAAGTGGAGGAAAATATACATAGAGGTAAGCTTTTAACCCTATTTAGCCTGTTTTTGTATTTTGTTCGTGACGGTCGTACTGAAGAACCTGCTCTTCATTTGCAACTTAGTCACGTGACCTTTGCGGATGTCCGATGATTGTAGCTGTGCTGGAAATCGTCCAGTCGCGTTTGTAATTTTCCATACATTTGTTTGTAAATTTTTACGCGGCTTTACAAGTTTGCGCAAAAAATTATAGACAAATGTATCCATGGACATTTAATGACGAGACTGGACTGAGACACATCCCTTAAATTTGGTTGATGCAATCCTTTGCCTCTTATCTCTACTTATTCATAAATCGTTCAAAATCCAATTTTTTAAAGAAAATTGTTTGCCATGCATGGGATTCCCATATAAACATCGTAATTTTTGATGAGCTTTGCCTGCCCATCAAGCTTTTAAAACCGTGATAGGTCTCTACTTTACAACTGTCAAACCTTACATGCCATCGCGGCACATCTACGAATATGCAATGTCAAAACTAAAACTCGTGAATATCCTGTACCGTCAGTTACAATTTGAACTAATTAAAAGGCGACACAAATGTACTTGCATTCAGTGTAACTAAACTGTAAGTAACAGTATGCTAGTTCAGCCAAGGTGCATTGCTGTAAGTAAATTAGCTAGTGTATTCACTGATTGGCTGGGGAAGGAATTCATCATCATCATTTTTTTTTTTTTTTTTTTAAACATGCCTTCTCGCAGGGGAAGCTGATCGCGACGAACTTCGATTTGAAGATAGTAAGCGCATTGAACAGTTCCAGGTGAGAATATAAATTTTTATAGCAAATATAATTTGAACGTTAAATCCCGGGTCCCCTCCCACTAACACGACCATACCATAAAAATTTAAAGGTCTCTAGAAAGTTTCACTTGGAAAACTATGTTTAAATATGATAACTGGATTTCTTTCAACAGGAATTGGTAATTAAGTTTCAGGGTCTTCAGATTGAACACACAACAAAGCACAATGAAATGAAAACTAAATGTAAGTCGTAGTCTTATTCTGCTCTCAGTTTTTGGAGAGCCTTTTTAACTTTCGCTCATTTTATTAATTAGTTCATTCATTTAATTCCTTGATATTATTTATTGTCCTTTCAGTTGAAGAACAGAGACAGGTGCATGAAGAATTCGTCATGGACTATACGGAAAAACTGGAGAAAGCAGAGAGTCAGGTACGTAATAAAATATAGTGCAATAAGACTACGTGATGAAAACAAAGAGTCGTTTCGAATGGCCTTTTAATTACTTGGTTCTAAAAACGTCTCTCATAGCGTAATTTATCGTTGCACTAACATAGATTCAACTTCTTGAGAATAACACGAAGACAAAGGAGACACAAATTTCCACCATGGAAGCAGCTTTGGACAAGAGCAAAGAAGAGTCTACTTCATTGGGGCATGAGCTAGGTAATTTGCTCTGATTTTATCGGCGTCACCATAAACCAGTTTATTACTCAGAGCCAGTTTCTATCACTAGAAATCAGAACGCGCAAAACCGACAAATGCATTCTGAGATATCTCTACTCTTATATTTGGTTAGGTATTTGTACTCAACATACTTCCCCAACAGCGGTGCATATTTCCGACCACTGGTTCAGTCGAACACATGAGTTTCTCTATTTTATTTTACAGCCTTATTACAGGATAAACTGAAGAAATTTGAAAGTATCATCACCTCGCAACAGGTCCAAATACAAAATACAGAGGAAATGTTGTCTTTTAATAAGGTTAGAACAAGAATAAATAGTCGTCTTGCATGGTCCTCTTTAAAAATGGCAGAACATAATCGCATAGAGAAATAACTCTTTAAAATGATTGAAACGTTCAACTAGTTCCTGTGCATGTAAAGAAAATAATCTTCTATATTATATAATATTTTATATTTTTCCCGTAACTATTTTAGGAGGAATGCAAGAGGATCGAACAGGAGCGCAATACCATCCAATTACAGTTTCAGGATGCCCAACAAGCGAATCAAACATTAAAAGATAATAATCTTGATATGAAAAAGGAGCAAAGACAAGTTCTAGATGAGCTGGAGAAACAGCTTTCTTCTTTGATAAGTGAAAAAGAGAAACTGGAAGAGAGGCAAGTGACTAGTACCAGTAATACCAAACTGACGCGGAGGAACAAACCGAAACAATCCAAGGGAAAAAAAGCACTCGTTTGTAACTCATCCCATTTCTTTTTTCCCCAAATTATGTAATGACTTGTCACAAGATAGTTAAGAATAGTTATAAAAAATTCAAGATCCGGCATTAACTATGAATGACGAGCTGTTGGTTCAATTTTTGACTTATCTTTTCATTTAGTCTTCTAATTCTTTTCTCTCTAAAGCCTTCAAAATCTTACCAGAGTAAACGAAACAACGACGGAGGAATTGACAAATCTGCAAGTTAAGCTTGGTGAGTTTTACACTGAAAGATTGCAAGTCAGAAGCCTCTTTATTCAATGGGCGAAATCACACGTAATAAGTAAAATTAATACTAAAAAGGTTTGAAAGATTTACTTCAATATTTTTTTAAAAACGTTTTGGTAGTTTTTCTACCTTTTTTAACTTACTTATTTCATCGTCTTTAATACTGCCACGCAGTGTTTTGAGCTTTTGCTCTTGTTATCAATGGAAATTACACATATACTGACACTGGACAAGTACTGCTACCAGGGCAACAATAGAGTCAATGTTTTTCCTGTGACTCATTTTCGTCAGGTCAGTGGCGAACTATAATCTAATATTTTTAAATGTTTAACTTTTCACAGAGTCTCTGATAAGAGAGAAAGAAAAAGTAGACACCTTAAACGAAAATATTCTCAAAGAAAAGGTGAGGTACTCACAAAACTCTTTAATGTATTTCAAACACGAATGTATTTCAAACACGAAAGACCGCGTTCGACGACATTCACAAACACCGAGGAGAGGGTTGAAAATACGACACGTAGCGGAGTATTTTTGACGAACTTCGAGGCGTTTCGAAATGTGGTCAAACGTTGTCTTGAGTGTTTGATATATCTTCTCAATCGAAACTAAAACTAAGGAGAAAACGTAGAAATAAAATCGTAAAAAATCTATGCTAATTAAGATCAGATATCCAAACACCGCCACGGTCATGATTTCCCTTGTTTAAACTTTATGAATTATTAATGAATTTGAGAATTCCATTTCAAAGTTTTTACGACGGAAAAGGGAAATATTTTGCCATCCTTACTGAGTTTATTCTTCACTTAACGAACATTTCAGAATGAGCTGATGAAAGCTTGTGGAGACCTGCAGACCAGCCTTTCAAAAGAGGAAGAGAGGGTATCCTCTAAGGGAGAAATGGTACGGCAATCAAAGGAAAAGCTTGCTCAATTACAGGTAATAATTATTTAGCCTTCCGACACACATTTTGTGCTCGCCTTGTCCTAGAACAGATGACTAACGATAATCTAATTGTTAACTAGATGTTTTCATCAATAAATTGCTTGTTGTTTTAGGAAACAAACTCTTCTTTAACGAATGAACTCGACCAGGTGAACAAAAAGAAAGAAGAATTAGAGGAAAAGCTCCGACTTTTAACACTTTCCTCCGAAGAAAAGCAGGTAAATACAATTCAACATTTATTCATCAATGTGAAGATCGCTTTTTGAAAGTCTGGATTATTTATTACTAACCAAGTTTCCTTTATCTCAGAGGACTATAAGTGATCTTGAGGGCAAGATCTACAAAGCAAATTACAGTCAGAAATACTTAACAGAGAACGTGCAAGATCTTCAAACAAAACTGGAGAATGAAAGGTGCCACATTGACATACTTAAAGAGAGGGTGGAACTGAATTGCAAAATGTTGAGCTATGCAATTCAATGCAGACTCCAATGAGTAACGTTGAAAAAAAATAAGTGTTTCCCTTTGAAGTGGTGTTTTGTAGCCAGAAAAGTACATATATGTGGAAAATACTCTAACTTTATGTAGAAAATACAATGTTAAAATGCACTCGTTTCGTGAAGGACAAATTAGAAGAAGACTGTTTACTTTTACCACATAACACTGCCAAGCAAAATAAAATTACAACCTTCGAATCATAATTCATGCGACTTCCGCCTGTGTTCTTAGTCTAAGATATATCATATTGCCCGTAATCCATTGAAATTATTTATTTAGGATAAACAATAAAGTCTTCTTGTTGCAGAAAAGAAAAAGAAGAACTCCAAAAGTCTATTGAAGACTTTAAGGTATGTAACTAATTTCTATTTGATTATAAAATGAATGCTTACCTCTCCAATTTTCCTGCAGCATTGGTGTTTATTGGGGTAAATGTAACTTAAAACCAATACTATACTTTCGTATACCCGTTTTATTGGTTTCGAATATATGTTTTTAATTTTCTTTTCACCAAGGCCTCCGAAAGAAAACGAAGGGGTGAAATAGACGCTTTAGAAGAAAAAATTGCAGTACTGGAAAAGAGTTTGAAGGTACTTGGATTTTTTGTTGTTGTTGTTGCTAAATTGTTCCAAGTTTTCATTAGTGAAATGTAGCTGTCACATAATATTTAATATATTTATTTGTCATCAGGGTGCTTCACAACGTGAAAAAGAATCAAATGAGCTAGTTCAGAAACTTCAGGAAGACTACGAAAGACTGCAGTGAGTTCCTAAAACGCACAGCACTGCGCAACTTCTTTTATAAGAGTCAAGTATCTCAGCTGGCAGTATGACTTTGGTGGTTGATCCACTGAAGATACAGCAAGGCTGAGCAAGGGGAAAACCTACTTATTCTCTTCACTTTTCTTTCAACAGGAAAAAATTCGAAAAAATGGAGCATGATGTAACGGTACAAGACGAAGAGAGGACAACGAAATTAGAAAAAGAAAAAGATAGCGTGAGAACATTTTTCACCTCTGAATTGAGTTTTACGTTTGTTTTAGGTAGAACATCGACTCAAGTAAGCTTTATCATAGATTGACGAACTTGTTTGATTGTTTGGCTTTATAACAGATCCGAACTTTAAAAGACGATCTCAAAGACAAGGCAAAGAAATTGGAAACTCTACAGGCTAAGGTGAGCAAAATGCTAGCAAACTAAGATATATATTCTTTTTCTACAAACTGACGCTTTTGACGGCTGAGAGCGTTTGTAAAAGTATTTGTAAAAGGGAGATCTAATAATAATAGATTATATTTTTCTTATGATTTTTGAGAAACGTCGCACGCCTAAATCTTTAATTCCATGAATTCTGCATGAAGCTTGAACGTTGATACCAATGCTAGTCGCAGAGACAGCTAAGTTGTTCCGACAGACGGGACTGCATGGGGGATAACATTACGAGAGTATCACGACAGCCATCCCAAATTTTTACATGTGCTGTACATTTCCTCCTGTTAGACAAAAAACCTTCAGGATCAACTTGCAGCCAAAACAAAACAAACAAAAGAAACTCAGCAAGAGGTGAGTTTGACTAAACTTTTCTTCTATACTGGTTTTCTTAGACATGTAAATGCTGTGCATTGATGTTATTACCAGTATTTCTTTTTTTGCTTATACCAGAACAAGACGCTTAAAAGCAAGGTTACTTCTCAAACTAAGCAGCTGGACAAGTTAGAAAATCAGGTATAAATTCGTAGCTTATTGTTATTTCGCCTTGTAGG
Source organism: Orbicella franksi (assembly GCF_964199315.1). Classification (NCBI taxonomy): domain Eukaryota; kingdom Metazoa; phylum Cnidaria; class Anthozoa; order Scleractinia; family Merulinidae; genus Orbicella; species Orbicella franksi. The sequence continues at coordinate 30,149,601 of NC_138146.1, forward strand.
GTTAACTACCGACACCTGATATGTGCACATTCTGTGTATGGCAGAAATCCAAGTTATCCAACGAACTTGTTGCCTACAAGGATCAGATAAAAGATGTAACAGAGAAGGTGCGAAGAACAATTTGGATATTGTAATTGTTCATAAAATTTCATGCAATCTATTTTACATACGACTGTCGAAGTTAAATTTAAGCCATACGTTGATAATATTGACATTTTGTTTGGTTTTTACTGGAAGTTGAATCAAAGTAACGAAGATTTACAAAAAGCAAGGAGCCACTGTGAGGACGTTGACGGACAGGTACTGTTATTACATCACTAGATTCAGGAAGTTCATTCTCTGCGACCAACTTCTCATATCATGCTAATAGCAGTTCTTATGAGCGATTGTATGATTACGGATTGAACTCACCCCTGACCAAGATGTTCCATTTCCTTCTCTAAGTCATGTCTTGGCTCTGAGTACTACCACCTAAACTAACTAGGCCTGCACTCTGCGTTCGTGGCTTTGTCCTGATGAAGTAAAACATTTGTATTGTCTTTGCCAACCATTCGAACATAGCCTGCACCACGAAAGATTATACTCAGTAGCTTTTTTGCTGATGAAAACACAACAGTAAAATTGATAGTTCATCAAGTCTGTTAGTCTGCACGGGTGAGGGTACCTCTGAAAAAGGACTATTGCTGGTGACTGGTGTCACAACAACTGAGATGAAGTCATCATCAGAGTCAAATAAAAAGTTCACGACCTAGTATTTGCATCATTGTCCTTATACTCAACCTATGCTAAAAGAAAACCAATTTCTGAGCTCAAGCTGTAATTATATAGTGTACTAGCACGAAAGCTGTGTATTGTCGTGTGTCAGGTAAAGTTATCAGTACCATGATAAAAAAGTGGTACGTAACTTAGGCTGATATATATTATTGGTGACAGTATTGATACTAGCTAAATACAATTGGTTGTTACCTTACAGTTGGAAAGTACAAAGAAAGAAATGACAAAGAAATCAAAAGCATTGGAAAAAGCTGGAGAAGAAGTAAGGCCATCTTGTTGCTAGTTGTCTATTTGAACGAGTAAACCGAGCACATTTTTACACCCTTTATGAAAGTAACTGGGTGCTAATAGCTGCAGCATCACTACATCGGTATAATTGTTTTAATTAGTGACTTTTCTTCGATTTCTGTTCTTTCTTTTCGTTGCAAAAATCTTTGTCATTTTTTAAATACTTCATACAATTTAATAGGTTCGACAATTTAAAAAGGAAAAAGAAGAGGCTATACGAGACAAGGAAAAAGTCCAAAAGGAATCTGAAAAGCAGATGAATGAGCTGTGTGCAACGCTGGAAAAGTACAAGGTAGATCTGTTACCTTACATATCGTTCATAGAATTACAAACGCAAAAATTAGCCTATGACTAAATCAATTTTACAACCCTCAACAATTGGTTTCTAGAATGTGAACATTTTTTGTGAGAAATAGTGTAGCACTAGGTAACCTGTTACCGGATCAAAAACTCGTACATTTGAGCGAAAATTGGTGTCCCAAAGGAATGAATTCTCAGCGAATGTCCATCGAATAATTACTCCAGGTTGCTTAAATGCACGAGAAGTGCTGCTTTGTAATTGTTCAGTCCTCTAAACGTCCTCCTTATTCTGCTTTCTTGATCAGTTGGAAAATGAGAAAATTGTAGCCCAGAAAGAGCGAGAACTGGAACTCTTGCGTGTTAAAGCAGAGAAAGAATCTCAGGAGCAACATGTAAGTACCAAATTAGTGGGAATAACGCTTCACTATCTGGCAATAGCAATTTTGTTATAGTAACCTAAATGTGCATAGTTTCTTCGTAAGGTGTCTCGATAAAGTATTTCCTGGACCATATCTGGTATTTCGAGTCAGCTTTTTGAGTCTTTGCTCAATAAACTGAACTGAGTTTGACTTATATTTTCGTGGATAAGATAAACAAAAATAATAATTTGTATCTCAACTTTCTCGATGGTTCAAACGCCGCCTCTAAATCGTAAAATCTGACAGGGTACTTAGACATTCAGTTTTAATGAAAATTATAGTAAACCTTAATCTCTTCCAGTAATTGGTAGAATTTTCTCATCAATCAGATTGAGGTAAGATTAATGAAAAGCTTATGGGTAATGCTAGGTATGGCTCAGAAAAATTAAACACGGTATCGAGACACCTTAACAGCGGCAGCTCATTTTCATACAGGAGAAGCGACTCATTGAAGCCAAAGAGCAAATCGAAAACCTTGAGGGGGAAGTGAAACGACTAAAGACAAATCAGGTAAAAATCTCATCGAAGGCTTTACAGTCTGTTCTCCGAAAGATATGTTCTTACTCCCATAACTCTTGGAAACACGGGAAATGTATTCTATTTCTTAATTTGATTTTTGTGTTGGCTCACCGCAGGAAAAGGATAAGGAGAGATTAGAATTTGAAAAATCTGAAACCGTCGCTACCCTGACAAGACAGTTGGAAGCAAAGGTACGGTACGGCAATGTTTTAAATTTGAAGATATTATCAGCCAACAATCGTAAATACTGTGAATTCTCATTAATTCTTCTTTCCTTCTAAAACGGGCGTTACCCAGATCATTTCAAGCCTTTCTTTTGACATTTAATCTTTAGAATAAAGAGATTATGCTACTGCAAGAAAAGGTCGTTGAAAACGAAATCAAGGTATGACGAGTTTACTGACAATTTTTCCTATTCAGTTGTAAGACCTTGTAATCTTGTAATGCAGCCTACACGATTGTCCCTGTTTAAATACATCTCAACTAAACGGTCGTAAAAGCAGCAGCCTAACAGCAATTTTTAAAAAGGAAACAACATTTTTCATTATACAAAACATGTTTCGACATTCCTATGTCATCTTCAGTTGCAAATGTTCGACGGTTGTACATTTGAATTTTCACTGTATATATGGTTACGTTTACATCTCAAGTGTTATTAGTGAATCTCAACTATTGTTACGAAAATAGTATAAATCTGCTGATCGCCAATAACAAGAGCAATATTTTAGTATGTTCTAAAACTGACAGAGGGCATAGTTCTAGCCTTTGTAAATCCGCCCCCTCCCCTCAAAGAAATCGGGAATAGAGGCGTCTCTCTCCCCGATTTTTGTCAGGGGAGGGGTAGGGTGCACACAGACTACATAGACCAAGATACTGTATTATTATAATTTATGAAGTTAATGGCATCTTATTTTTATGCAGTGCGTGCTTTAACTTGTGCATTGCATAAAATCAGAAATCCCCATTATGAGGCAACCGATTCTACTCAGTTATTTTTTATCTTAAGCCACTAAAAAGCCCGAGAACAACATCCTCTGACGAAAAACTTACAACGCCGAAACCGATGAATCGTAACACGACAACAGGGGATTCAGCGGTGGTCCCTGAAACTCCAAAACTGCCACGTGGTATACTCAAGCAAAACGATGTCTCTCAGAAAAAGAGGAGAGTGGCCTTTGCTGGCTCAGACGAGCAACGTACATCATCAGAGGAGGAAGGAGACGAAAAACAGGTGTTAAACTTTATTAGTTTTTTTTAATGTTTGCCTTATATATTTTGCCTCTGTCACCCTTATGGTGCTTTTTCCACTTCAATACCGAAGCTAACCTACCGCGTAAACTTAACAGGTTGAATCAGTGACTCCAAAATTTGAAAGAAAAAGAGTCAGCGAAAAGGAGAATCAAAAGAGTACACCACGAACGAATGTTAGATTTTCACCAAAGCCATCTCCTTGGAACAATGAGCCGCCACGTGAAGAGAAATCCCCATTCACGGAAGTGCAAAAATTGAAACAAATTCCACGAGGCAGGCCAATGGTTCCACAGAAACAGAAGAAGGTACTGAGAGTAACTCTACAATGTCAATGGCTTGTTTTCCCGCCATATGGAAAGGGAATGAATTTTGTCTGTATGGCATGGATTTTACCGAATCACTCACTTTTGAAGCCATTGACCATTAATTAAGTTGCAGCTCCTTTTCTTTGTCATTCAGCTTAAAATCCAAAGTGAAGAATCTGAGGAAATAGCGAAATTCAAGGAGTTGTTTCCCGATATGAAAAGTCCAGAATCCCTCTACGATAAATCTCCGGTAGGTTAAATATGCCAATAAATTTGTTAAAACTTAACCAATGAAAACTGTTGATAATTTGCAGAACTAAGACCAAATAAACCAGAAGACATTTTCACTCAGTACTTTATAGCACTCACATGTTCCGCAGGGAAGGACAAAAGCAATGTTCACCAATAAACTGATCCGTTACTCCATATTCTCAATTTTGTGAGGTAAAGTCCTCCTAAAATATTTCCTCAATGGATTCAGCCGGCTTATATATATCAAGAGATTATGATCATGGTCTCTTGTATATACTATATAATGATTATTGTACTGAAAGGTTGAATCAAATACCACTGAACTGGTGTATCTGAGCAAAGTCACTACAATTACTATGAACTCGCGGTAATAAAGACTGAATGCGATGTTTCTTTTTCCAGGGCAAAGCACGTGGACGTGGTTTACACGAGACGATGAAACCTCCATTCAAGAGCAAAATTACTAAGATCAAACCACTTTCACGAAGAAAGAAAGACAAACAAGAAAGTACTGCTTGGTTTGACTCTGATACACTCTTTGGGTTTGGAATGGATGATGAATAAACAAAGCATGAAGTTGGGAATGATTTTTTAAAATGATTAAGTAATCAGTTGTCATACTTTGTATTAGTAAATTACGATAATCGTTTGCAATCGCCATGACATTTGTAAAATTACTGATTAGGTTCAATTAGGTTTTTTAGCTTCAAGGACCAGAGTTGCGGTATTTGCGACAATTAAAAAGCAAATAAAAGTGTTAATGGCGTGATATTCAATTATTTGTTGCGGCAAAGCGAGAAACTAGCCTTTGCTTTTGCATTTTAGAACAATTATCTGTTTCACTAGTTTGCATACGTTTTCAACGAGATTTCCCTTACATTGACTCTGACATAAGCAACTCTGCAGAGTTATGGTCATATCAGGACACCTATTTTACAATAGGATTTTGAGCTCGAGATTTCTTTGAGGTGATAGTCGATGTAGAAATCAAGAGCGAATAGTCTTATCATTTAAGTAGAATTCTAACTGAATTTTTCCGTGAAATAACGATTTCCAAATATTGCTCTAAGTGGTATTAAGCTCTACGCTTTAGAAAAAGCGCGCGCACTGAAATGTCGTTTGAAATTTTGCAATTGTGTTCACGCGCAACAGTTTTGTTTCAACAATTTCGAGTTTTTTAAGTCAAGAAACCGTGAGTGTTCTCAGGAATTCAATTATCATTTGTTCCTAAAAGTTCTCCCGGAACGTCGGAAAAACGAGAAAACGCCGCCATTTCGTAAATGACCCACGTCCACTGCACACTACCCAGCCAATCACACTACAGGATTTGCATAAGTATACGAGTAAAATGCCACTTAAAAGAAGTATGACACAACAGCAGCAATACAACGTACGTTTAATTGAGATTTCTGATAAAAATTAAAGCAATCAAATAATCCTGGATCGCAGGGTAATTGAACAAACAGTTTGGATAAATTTTCCATCGGGAATGTTGACAGGAAAAGGTATTATAATTTTACTAAGTTAAACAATCATAAGATAGTGATGAGCTAGTATGGACGGCAGCTACATAAGCGGTGAGAAGAAAGAACAAAATGCGAATAATCGCGATTTTATACATCTTTAACAGGCGTCTAGTTTGCCTTCCTTTTTGTTTGCCGAGTAGTCAGATGTGATAGCCTGGCGATGCTTTTATACGTCAGTAAACGTGCTCATCTTCAAGCAGTTCTCGCCACCTCACTCTTGTCAAAGAGATTCCTCACTATGTTAAAATGCATGCGCAACTAAATAATGACAACGGCCGTCTGTCTGTTTCCTTACTACGTTGAAATGCGTAACTAAATATTCAAAAACGTCTTTTACATCAGTCTTTGAGATGACACGTATTTAAGCCAAAACATGCCTATCACGGACACGACTAACTAACCTTTCTAACAACATACATAGTCACCTTACATGTGTCCTACTAATAAAATGCTTGCTGTTATGATACCTCAATACCAATGTAGCCTACAAAAAAATCGCTAAAAAGACTAAAGTTCTCTTAGAACTTGAAGTCCTTTAAATATACCATATATTATGCTACCTTTTAGAACTCAAAGTTATCAATGATGAACCCAAAACTACCTTAATCTATAAAGAGGCTAACGGGGTGTTGTGAAACATTCTCACAAATCATTCAATAGGGGAGAGTTTCAGTACTTGTGCTGCTGAATTTATGCCATACGCCACAATCGACACTTGCTTCTTGACTTCCTCTCCGGAAACTAATCCCTTTCGTGCGCGATCAATGGCATCCACCACCCCTCCGTACCAGCTGTAGTAAATGTTCGGGCTATGCGTCAAAACCACGTGTCTAAAAATACAGAAATGCTTGCATTAGCCTTCTAAAGTACGAGCAGGCCAGAAGGTTGGTCAATGTGAGGTCACAATGAAACCCTATTGGAAATCAAATGAAAACCCGAGAGTTTCTCGAGCTTACTGGTGTTTGTAATAGGAAAAACAGATAAAAAAGAAAACCTCTTTGTCAAGAAAACCAATATTCAAAAATCAAGGTATATTACTTCTCCCTACGGTAAGACGCGGGGTAACGCCTGTTAAACTGTGTATTTTACTGTGTATTTCACTACCTTTGATAGTAGAAACTGAGCTTCATTTGACTCCGCATATCATTTGTAACACACCTTACCTTTGTAATGGATTGGCCTGTAGAATTGGCTCAAGGTTAATAAAAGCCCGTTCTACGTTAAGCAATCGGGTGTTGATTTTACGAACAACTGCATCACTGAAAAATAATATGCAAATATTTCAATTTTTCAACAATTACTCACGCAAAGATCACAAAACCGTAAATGCAATTCCGTCCAAATCAAATAGCTGGCTGGTATATTGGTTTTGTACTTGAATTCCTGTTACGATTTGAATTTTGATTTGACAATCTCAATATCACAAAAAAAGACAAAAGCAAATAGAGACTAGGCAACCACTTCCCTGACTTCGGCTCATAATCTACTTGTACTGGACATCAGAGATTTTTTTTTGATTTACCATACATGTAGCATGTGACCGCGTATATTTTCACTAAAGACGAAAAAGAAAAACTGGGTTGATTTGTCTTTTCACTGTGGAGACGTTTACGACATAAACCAACTAATTCTTCGAGAAAGCAAGAGACTATAACTAAATCCGGTTTCGTCTTTCTTTATAGGCCAGTCATCAAAAGACAAACCGATACCGATTTATTGTAAACAGGTAGATCTTGAACTGTATGAAAAGGTTGTTAAAAATCTTCTCACTCTTCTTTGTCTGCTCCTTCCACAAAAGCATCAAAAGCTTTGGCTGTGTCTTGGAAGTTTTCTACAGCTTGAACAAGGTAGTCTGCACGAAGAACAAATTAAAACGTTACGCATACTGGTGCTATCCCAAATCTAGTTTGGCGCAGTTCTAAAGATGTTTGGTAAAAAATAAATAAATAAATAAATAACTGCACGTTAAAAGTTATTTCCTATAGCGTTTTAATACGATGTTTCTGGTGCGTGCATATTTTCCTGCTAGATTGTTCTATCTGAGAAATAAAATAAATTTTATTTTATTAAGTTTCGGTTCCTGCAATTTAGACATAGAATAGCACCCTCGAACTACGAAAAAAGGATGCATAATTCGGGATAACCCCATGGCTGTTGCAAAATGTATAGGCAGAAACTGTCCATGTAACCTTACGGGTAGAAACTGATAAAATTATAAACGTAATGAAAAGTTTAAGACATACCCAACTCGTTTTGCCCACCGTAGTTCTTGAAATCAGCTGCGAAGTCTTCCATTATTTTTGTATTGAACACCTTCATGTTATCACCATAGTGCGTTACATTTAATGGCAAAACAACGGCATCAGCCAAGGTCATGGTTATTTGTGTCCAAATCCTTGTAGTCACTTGGTGGTATTTAAACTGGGGGTCAATAAGCGTCGACATCCACCAAAAATTGTCGTGAACTGTGTGGTATAACGGGTTACTGCTGGTTTTCTACAGGAAAAAGAAGGGCTCTCGTTATTAACAATTGTAAAACAGTCAGAACAGGTGAGACTTTTTAAAAAGGCTTGCTCAAAAAAGAAGAAAAGCTAATGCGAACGAGAAATGCCGTCTCCTGTCTGTATTACATTACATGCATTCTTTTTCCTGATAATTTCGCTTCGCGAGCCACAATTATAACAAGAGGTGTTTTAAACTTACACTGTTGTATGTGTAACGAATATCCACAATAGGGATTCCAAGCCGCTGGATAAAGTTGACATAATCACTGCCTGCTCTTGGTTGCTGAAATCTGCCGAGAAAAGACGTCATAAATAAAAAATAAATTGTACTGACAAAAAGACTGCGGACTGCACAACCCTACCCTCATTAATCTAAACAAATAAAAATGTCATAGTAGTACAGCACATAAGTTCGTAAGTGATCCTTTTACACAATGTTTTTTAAACAAATGGTAAACGCCACAGCGTACACTATTGAGTTATGGCGGTAAGGGTCGCACTCGGCTATCGCCTCGTGCGACTCTAGCTACCTGAGTGCTAAGCAAACTCCCCAAGAGCATCCATAACTCAATAGTGTACAGCTGTGTCGTTTACCATTTGTTTTATAACATAACATTGACACATTGGAGCAAAAGGAGTCCTTTTATTGAGCTACATCACATTAGCACACACGTCAGCAGCGTGCACCCATGCGCAAATAGTAGACGAATTAACCAATCAGAGCGCGCGCTTTGCTTTGGTTATGTTATAATTTCTTTTTTTATGTTAATATTATTAATCAATGCTTTTTTAGTTTCACAGTTTGCCCTGCCAACGTTATATAAATGTTACACAAATAAAAATCCACTAACCACCAGTGACTAACTACCTTGGTAAATTCTTGAACCCCAGTCTTGATGGAATTTTTCTGAGCCACTCATCAAAAGCAGTCTCGTTTCCTAAAGGGCTTGGCACCTAACAAAATCAATATATGATATTTAGATTGTAATTGCGATTAATTTGATTTATTGATTGATTTTTGTTTCAGATGTTGTTTGTAATCAAAATGAACGTTCTAAGAATGTTACTTTACACGAACGTTACGTTACATTACGTTACGACATGTCAGTACACGTCACTCAAAACGAACACTACAGAACAACTGGGAAATACTCATTCTTATCTCGAACTGTATGCCCGTCTCCAAGAACTCGCAAACATGGTTTCCAGAGGTAATGTTTGCATTTCCGGTTTTAGTAGCGCGAGTATAGCTCCCCTCGGGGTGGATGCTAATCCATCGCCGGGTCACCCACAGCACTTAATTCGCGGTACCCATTTATACGCCGGGGCGGAAAGAGGCTCTGTGAGAGTGAAAAGTTTCCAGCCCTAGAACACGACTCAGTGTCCCCGACCAGGGCTCGAACCCGGACCGCTCGTTCTAGAGGCATGCGTAATAACTAAGAGGCCACCACGCCTTCTGTTTCCATCCAGTATTTCTAAGGACAGAATATAATATAATACAATACAATGCAATACAATACAATACAATACAATACAATACAATACAATACAATACAATACAATACAATACAATACAATACAATATAATATAATATAATATAATATAATATAATATAATATAATATAATATAATATAATATAATATAATATAATGGTAAAAATTTATACCAAGCCGTATATAAGGATATCAGAGAGCATCTAAACAGTTCAGTGGACTTTAGTACTAACCTTCATTGCTCCTTTGGCCAAAACCCAGTCGAGGAGAGGTGCCGACTTTGCTCGGAAAGAGTAGTTTCCTTGGAAGTAACAGAAACAACTTGGTTAAGTTACTCAAGTAAGAGCACTATTCTAACCCAAAATTTAGCGATTGAATACTGATTATTGATCTAGGTAGTAAAAAGGTGGCTTCTTGTATGGGAAATATAGGTTAAACAGAAATCAAAAAGGCTGCTGAAACCTCTTCTATTTAGTTGGAACTTACCATCAACTGCCATATCTACGTTGAGATAGGCTACAGCACGGGCGGACAACAACCGTGAATATTCCTACAAAGAACAGGACAAAACGAAGCGTAAGTTTCGATTGGCGTTTTCGTAAAATAATGAAAATAACAATAAACTATAGTGAATGCAGAAGCTAGATCGTGATACTCTTAAGAATATATAAATTAAATTAACTTGAAATCGTATGAAAGCAAACAATAACTTAGCCTGTGTGAGCAGACGCCTTTTTTTCGGCTTTCCTTTCACATCCAAAGCCGAAAAAGGGGTCAGCTCTCGCAGGCTGATGACAATTTACTTGGTGGAAAACACCGAAAATCACAATTAATGAAAAAATAGAGAAAGAATCGTCAAGACTGAGTAACGATAAGACAAATGCCGAGCAACGAACCAGAAATATATGGTCTAAATTTGCCAAGGCTAGAATACACATTTCTTTCTTTCTTTCTTTCTTTTTGTATCAACGTGGTGAAGCTTCTTGAACTTAAAGTTAAATGCTAACTTTATAGCTTCGTAGTTAGGACAACAAGTTGCACTAGTTTTGCTATATTATTTATAATGAGACTAAGGCATTTACAGTACCTCCAACCATTCAACTGATCCCATGTACTTTGGTTCCTCCGCCCCCCAGCTTAACAACACTATGGTGCGTTTTGGCTTCCATCCTTAATTTAAAACGAAATATGTGTCAATAAGTGTTTTCCAAATTGAAAATTGTGAGTCAGTGCAAGTAGCCTTAGAACTGCACGCGACATTTCATGTGTTGACATCCAATCTGACTTTACTGCCGCAAAACTGTGATGAAAGTAGTCAGAACAGCAATACGTATTATATTAACAAGTCAATCAGAGCTTGAAGTCACAAAAATGCCTCGCGTAGGAAACGCCCCTTGAAACAGTGGACGTTTATTCCTGATTTGAATCTGATTAGTTGCCCGAACACCATGCACCAAATGGAACATTAGAATTTATCTGATCCATCGAAGTAATAACTTGATTTTCATGTATTCTGATCAAATTAGTCAGTCAAATCTGCAGAGCTAATCTCGTCTGTGCCCGTAACCAAATAAGAACTGGGCAGGTTTTCAGCAACAGATTTAGGTTCGTGTTCTCGCGGCATCCACAGAACCCACCGACGGACATATGGAAATGAATGACGATTTCTTTCTTCACTTTAGCAAACCGGCACAACCCTCGGCATTTAATTGAATTGTACCTTTCTTAAGTTGCTCTCCAATAACTCTGGACAACTCCATCATGGCAGCAGTGCCGCTTGATGCATCTGCAGCACCAAATACCCAAGCATCTCGATGATTACCTAGCAACACGAGTTCATCTACAAAGGGACACAAAGAATGAGAATCTGTATGTGAGAGACCTAACTGAAATATAGTGTTGAACACTTTTCCAACGTAGAAAGGAAATTAGTCATCTGCTTGAAGGCTGCCGATAGCCTTGTATTTACAAACTCTATTTAGTTTGTCGCGTGTATGGAGTTTCAGGGAAAAATCTCAGTATCCACGCCAATTACTATATAATTTCTTTCGTGACTATCAAAAACATTACGCTGTTTTATCAAATGTTCACTTGCCGCCGCATAACATCAACTCTTCCCAGGAAGCGCTCTCGTCTGGCCCCGCAGCGCAGTCGGTTGAACAAGCGTGATCAAATTATATGGGGTTCGTGAGTTTCAATCTCACCTTTGTCAAAGATTTAATATTTTTTCCCATTTATTCCAGTTCTTAGTGGGCTTATTAAAGGAATACAGTGTACTGAAGTTCAGTACTAGCGTAAGTGTTATACGGCTTAATTGGCACTCCCTCGTAGAATGAGAAAGCTTACCAGGATAAGTCGATCCTTTGATTATTCCCATCACGTTGTACACATCTGTCTCGTACAATTCATTGGTAACGTTCAAAAGGACCTCTCTAGTAGAAGGCAAAACAAAGACAATACCTTGAGATGATCAGCGAAGAATTCTATAACGTTTCTGTATCTGGGAATACATGCCGACATAGTTTTTTACCGTCGAGTGTTTATACGGATGTATATATTTTAAATGTTCCGCGCATTATCCCAAAATCAAATGGGCTTGTGCGGGCTCCTGACGGATATTAAAATACTTCAAAACGTGTAAAATAGTCATGTTTATTAAACTTAAACTGTATTACTCCAGATTCACTATTAGATTCTCTTTCTGGCTAGTTACTCACCTGGTATCACTTTCCGCCATCTCTATTCCATATGAGAAGTTCAAACCTCCTTGGAATGATGAATTTGACAGAACCATTTTACGAACCAGAGTTCTAAGTAACATAGTAGCTAAATTACTGATTCATTGAATAATAAAAGAGAGACATTAAACTACAACATCATCTCAACCCCCTCCTTTAGCGATAAAGCATACTGATGCGCGTTAGTTGGGCTAATATGGTCCAATATGACTGTATACGAGTCAGTAGCATACTAAGCAATTCGAGCACTTTTGGATTTTGCTTCTAAAGAAAACTCGACTGTTAAAAAAACACCCGAAGAATTTAGGCTTCATAACAAGTCATATATTTGCTTGAGTTAGAGGTACACGCCGACCGAAATGGGCTGGAGAAGGGGTTAATAGTGAGGAGAGAAGCTTTACGTCTCCTGCGTACTTCTTTCTTCAAATTTGAGAGGAGAAGGAAAGAATAAATATAAAAGAACAAACGGATACAGGATTTTAGAGAAGTGGTTTCGAGATACAGGGCAGGTGGGTCCTGGAGCATCCTCTCCCAGAAAATGTTTAAAATTGAGGTCCTCGGAAATGGGATTTCCGTCATTCTAAGGCCAAGTTAGCGTGTTATAATGCTCCCTAGACTCCCCCCAGTGGTTACCTTAAAAGTGGCTCAGCGTCCTTGTATGATATCGGATGAACTGGGATCTGAGGGAGAAGCTTCTTGGCTTCGTCTTTTGGCAAGCGGTACATCCCCTCTAAAACAAACAGGATTCATGCTTTAAAATCACCTCTGGAACAAGAAATGTCCTCCAACGGAAATATATTTGTCTAAAGGCTCTTGATAAGCTATAGAACATCATGAAGACTTCATTGATCATCGCAGTTATACACACAACCAACAGAATATCAATTAGCATTTATGTCCTAAATTCGAAAACGGCACCAAATTTCTTTGTGGCAGCTGGTGCCTTGTAAGTCTCCACAAGTTACTAACTTAATATCTAGGCTTTATCATGAGCAACAAATAATAGACTATACAGCGTGTTAATTTGCCTGGGATCAGTGCATGCCGCAAGTCAGAGAGAGTAGTCGTGCCGTAAATACCGCGCACAGATTCAGGACTAATGTAGTAATTTTCCTACCAACTGAAGGGTAGCCTGGGGTTTGTGGATCTCCTCTTATTGGAGACGACTTGACGTTTCCACGTTGCACTCCAGTGCTGGGCATCCAGTTATATTTTGGATACACTTTATCAACGCCTTGCTTTGCATAATCTTCGGGATCCATGTAGTATATCGCTCCAATAGCTCCTGCCTTGCGAGCTCGTTTGTTCTATGCGCATGGAAAAGAGTATCATCCAAAAGAATAGGTATATGTTATAGGACTCTAAGCTGGAAGAATTTGAAAGGGAAAATCCAAAAATGGACAAGGGCGAGTTTTGGAAGTCAGAGGAATATTTTGAAGTCATTTATTTACAAGTTGAACCAGGATGTCCTGATTTTGACACTATTCAATTCAAGAGTTAATTTGGACAGGGTGCAAAATTAACAAATAATAGCGCGTGTGCCCGTACAATGATACGATTTGGCGCTGGGGTGATCGTATGAATGCGAGTGCAATTCAGGAGGAATCCACCAGAAGTTCGAGTAACAAGTGGACAAAAACTTTGTACCAAGATTATTTACATCGTACTACAAAATCTTGGCTCACTGTTTTAAATATCTTCTCAAAAGAAATCATTTCTAACAACACCAAATGTCGAAAACAAATTTCGAAGTTCATATGAAACACGTGAAAGTACTGGTGAAATGAAACTGATGATGAAATTTTACCTGCGTTTGCACAATTTCTCTGAACTTCGAAATAAATTTTCTCGAGTTCCTTTGGGAAATTGCCTTTGGTGTTATTTCGCGCAGTTATTTGTTGCTTTGGCTTTTAGAAATTGCAAAAAGGATTTTAGCATACTTAACATTATTCTGCTACGAGATTTTTTTCAACTACGGATTTACACTAAGATTGATATTTGAAAATTCGGACTCTCTTTTGTAAGTTTATGCAGCAAGTGGAAGTGCGAGGTTAATAAACTGGCCCAAAGAGACCAATACTCCCCAGAACGGAACCAAAAGGCTAGTTCTTTAAATATTAAATTATAACATAACCCCTGCTGATAAATTAATGCATCCATTCTCCCACTCTCGCGTGCTAACGTCAACCATCTTTCATGCATGCAATGTCTTATTAAAGCTTTGAAACTTTAGATGGCTCAGGGAGCTAATTCAGAATTCCTCTCTTCATCTTGGAGAAGTTTACCATATCATATAAATGGCGTTTCTCGCTTGCAGGAGAAGAGGCATTGTCTGCAGTTTTCATTGCCTTTTTGTTGCACCCACTTAGCTGCACCCAACTTGGCAGCTCTTCCTTTACACTAACCTTAGAAGACCTTCCAACCTTCCCATATCGAATGATGACAATTTTTCCAGTGCAGTTAACACCAAGTTTTTTGAGTTCAGCAAAGTCCTCATCTCTTCCATAATTAGCGTACACAAGTTTACCCTGTAATTTTCAAAGCAAACAAGACAGTGATCGATAGAACAGTTATTTAAAGTAGACGCTTGGTTTGTAAACTAAGAGATGAAAAAAGAAGGCAATTCGGCAAATAGACGATGATAGACCATTTTACAGTTGTCTGTTTAGTGACCTGGCCTATTTGTGACCTGCTCTTGTTGTGTAAATCAAGTTGATATTATGCTAATTAGTTCGCATTTAAATGAGAAAAACAGAGAGATTTGTATCAAAGCAAGGTCACCTCCAGCCTAACTTGCATTCATAGGCCAGGTAACTAAGCACACAACCGCAAAATGGCCTATTTACAATAACTGCAGAAATTCTCGCGCGCTCATTGGCTAATTTTCATCATGAATAAGCTGACAGACACATGAATTCATAATTTATGCGATGCGTCAACGAGCGAGAGCGAACAATTTGACAATTTGTTCTTGTAATAAAAAAATTGACGTCAGTTTTCGTGCATCTGTCCTGTTATTGGCAATGAATTTCGTCATTACATTGTCAAGGTAGTCTGCGGATCCACTCGGCTATCGCCTCGTTGGTGTTCATAATCATTAGCCCCATTGCAAGTATGTCGATGCATATGCGGAACTAACCACAGATCTGAACAGTGCCAGTCAATAGAAAAATGACCGAGTAATGTTTGTTTCTTAATGCTGGTGACTAGCGAAAATGGAACAAACTGAACCGAACCATGGACATCAGGACAGGGAGTACAGATACGCGAGTTACTGACCGGTAGTAATATACACTGACCTTCACGGATCCAGATGGTGCATAAGCGTTAAACGGTGGAACAACAAGGCTGTTGTTCTCGGAAGGAATAAGAAATGTCTCCTGAGGTGCTGAACGGTGAACCTCTTCAGATCCATTGTACAAAGCTACAACGCCAGGTTTCTTTGGCCTAGACAACATGATGATGTATTTTTTCATTGTGACGTCGATGCCATACTCGGTCCATTTCTCTTGTATGTGTTTTGCCAACACGTAGCTTTCATTAGATCCAGGGAAATGAGGTTCTTTGGTGTAAAACCTGCAATAAGGGTAAGCTGTCAGATTTAAACTCGTGTCTAAAAAAAATCGTCTCGCACTGTCAACTCGACTATTTCATAAGTCGAGTCAAGCCAACTCGCGTCTGTTTGTCATTTGTTACCTTTACTTCCTCTTACTTGTGACTTCCAGTAAGAAGAATGCGCTACAACATAGATGCTGTTATTTACGACATAACCCCCGGTGAGTCGATTCGACTACAAAGTTAGACATTCGACTCACTTGAGGTATATTGGACGACCCTTGAGCATCATTTTCAGCTCTTTTATCATCATTTTCATCAGCTCGAAAACTTTTTTTTTTTCTATCGACGTACGTTTTAGAGCTGTTTTCAATTGTGTCGAAAGTAATCAGGCACTTACTTTGGTTTTAGCTTTACTACGGTTTGAGATTGGCTGGGTAGTCGAAGTGGTAAGTAATTGGTTTGGTTTTGATTTAACGACACTCATTTGAACTGAAATCGCTCTATCAGCCAAACCGACAACAGGTACCTCGCCATTTGTTAGTACGGATCGCGCTGAAAAAAAAAAAAGAAACAAAAACAAAGCCGCCGACAGTTGGGAGTTTGTCAGCAAAGAACAAAATAATATTGACATGAAAGCTAATTTCAGTCTTCCATGATATTATAAAGGCGGGACTTAACCTAAAATTCTGAAAGAAATTCGAAGTTTTGTTTTTTACGAAACTCGATTCTTAAGGTATTGAAGTTTTATTTTGACAAGTACTATTACTGTAAGTTTAAAGCTCGTTTTCTCAAAACGAGTTATTTTCGCCTTCTAGAAAAGATATCTTGAGAGGGATTTATTCAATTGAGCTAAAATTTTCAGGATTTGCTATTTTTAGTACGTTCTGTGGGATAAGCATAGAACTTTTCCATCCAATGCATTCTGTCAAAGTTATGTATCGAAACGTATGCTAGATTTTCTGTATCAGATTTAACTGGTCATCATTTCACGTGCTTTTAACTTTTCAAAAATCTCTATGCTTATCCCAGCAAGCTGTTTGTCTTCTTTTGTAAAATGTAAAAAATTATTCCTTTTGATCAGTTCTAATAGGAGTTTTCTTTTCTCAAGTAAGCCCTGGCATTCTCCCAGCAGGTGGCAGATTTAATCAGCCGGTGTCAGGTTACAATACAGTTATAGGGTACACAAATATTTTTTTCATAATCTTTGCTCCTTGAGCTTTTTAAGAATGTATACTTTGCCAGGGTTTGGAGTTAACTCTTAGCCACGAAAAAATGTTTGAAACATGGTGTGTTTTTAAGTGTTTTTAGGTTGTCCCACCTTAAGATCAGCCATCATGTCGTCCAATGTGATCTTTGTTTTAAACACTGCCGTGTGACTAAACTTACCCTAATGACCAAACAAGATCTAGACGAACTGCTCATGATCTAAGGATCAACTTAAAGAACTCAGCATAGAACGAAAATGAGATTTCATTTTTTTTTTTTTTTTTTGCTACCACTGTAATATGTTCACACCCTCTTTGAGCAGAGAATATTTACCTGGGAAAGCTGTATTCAGGCTACGCGGTTATCATCCAAGCTTATTATATGGCTGTGTCTCACAAGGACTGGGAACTACCGAATTCACGAATTTGATTGGCTGAAATCGATATTGACCGTGGTCTAGATTTTCCCATCTAGACCAGCATTCAGACCGGTATCATTTTGCGTTGAAAAAGTAGCAAACTAAAATACAAAAATGTTCACCATTTTCTTTTATTTTCTTCTCAATCATTTATGGAAGTGTCAAAAAGCCTGATAACAAAAAAAAATAGAGAGGACGAGCAAATTTCGGCAGGTTTAAGTCAAGCTCATCGCCGTTCGCAAGCAAAATGTCAGCTAGTACAAACCAGTTACATTAAACGAATTAAAGTTTTCTTCTTTGCCATATAATAAACATCTCATTAACCGAGCTAAGTCGGTCTGTATGGGAGAATCTTGACCTCGGTCGTGTGTACAGACCTCACTGCCTTCGGTCTGTACTCACGAACTCGGTCAAGATTCTCCCATACAGACCTCCCGCTCGGTTAATAAGAGCTAAGTATTTTGTTACCTCTTGTTATTTACTTGTCACTAGCGGGACAAGGCAAGTAAGCATTTTACAGTTTACTTGCTGTTTTCTACAGTATCAGATTTCGCATAAAGGAGCCTGTATTATTTTGAGCTTCGCATCGTAGAAATTGACGAGAAAACTAGTTTACTTTTACCAATGCAGGTACGGAAATCGGTCAGATTTTTCAGAATTACCCAGAAACCCAGGAAAGGGGACTTAAAGGAGTTACTGAAAAATCTAAAACATTTCCTGCGTAACATGGTTCCTAGGCCTGACCCCTCTAGAATCTTACACCTTCGGCGCTCATCGTTTCGGAAATCGGTCACCGTTTGTCCTAGATCCGCGCCTGCTGACTGCGTTTCCGGAGCTTTCGCTGCCTATAAAGTAAATTGCTATAAACAGGGTTTAAATTTATCGAAAATATATGCATTCTATGTCTTCACACAGCTCAGGCAATGATCCCGACCATAGTTAATATGTCCCGACTAATTCTATAATCATTCGTTTAGCAGCTACACAGCTCCACTCACTTCAAGTTGTCTCTCAGCTCCTCCGTGGAGACCATTTCGACAGCATCCTTGTAGATCTGATCGAGTTGTTTTTGGGTTTTTGGCGTTTTGGTATCGCCATTGTCTTCACAGCTCTTTGCAGAATTCCGTCCGATAAAGTAACCGGCAACTATGCCGATCCCGGCAAATGCAAGGAGGCTTAACACGATTAGCACGATAATACAGCAGCGGCGCTTTGGAGAAGTATAACCACCCGCTCCTTTCTCTTCTACCATCAACATCTTGAAAGATGCTCCGATGAAAATGAGTCTTTCTGGTTGATCTATTTTAGTTAACCAATGACTCTCATCAATGTTTTTCTAACGATGTTGTTGCGAATTGCAGACCAATCGTTAACAAGATATAATATTTCAGGAGCGATTATTTGTCACCAGGGCCGGGTCGCACTAGAACGAATTCAAATATTTCCAATTTTTGGCGATGAAAAAAATTGGCAAAAATTTCTCAAGTTCCAAATTTTGGCAGTGGTCGCATTAGACCAACATGTTGGAACCAAAACGTTCCTGATTGAAATATACGTCATAAGATCTATACTTCTCAATTAACTCTTCGCAGATTTTTCTTTACGCTGCATGTTCTTGACTCTCCGCTCTACAACAACTCGTGATTTTCGGCCCATTAATTGGACGTGCAGTTTTCCTGGGCTTGCGTTTGTGTTGTTGGGGGTTATAAATCACTATGTAAATAGTTCATCCCTGAACTGAAAACAATACCGTTTTGTTTCTGAGGAAACGAAACAAAAATATGATAGTTAAATGGTTAAAAAAGCAAAATTGTTTGCTCTGCCAAAATTTGGAAGCCTCCGAGGCAGCACTTAGGCTTCTTTGAAGAATTTGGCAAGTTTTTGAAACTGGGGGTCGCATTTTTTTTACGCTACTTGTTGCCAGATTTATTACTTATACAAAAAAAAGTTGGCTCTAGTGCGACCCGGGCTTTGGAACGTGTACACACAAACGTAGATGCTGTCATGTCTACCACGTCACTAGACCTAGTAACACGGTTAAATTTACCAAAATCAATTCCATACGCGCGTGAACTTCGAAAAGCGGTACATTTACAGCTTGTTATTTATTTTACTGAGTGAAGGGTGAACAACTCCCCAGGCACCTCTTCCTTTATAACAATATAAGGGGTTGGAGTCCAGTGGGCGTTTGCAAGGCCGGTTGCGCCTCCTAAATATAAAACCATCAAGGTCACGCACTCCCTGTTTCTCGCCTTTCGCCACATTACGCAATTGGGCCTGGAAACGAGGCAGAAGACCTCCCAGTTACCTCATTTGTATAAATGCCTGACAGGTATCAGGGCATTCTGCCAGATTTATTAGCCTCATTTTACTGCGTGCCTGAATGTTAGTGCCTCATTGGATATTCCAGTGGCTCGTCACACATGAAGAGCCAAATTTGTGTCCGCGTACGTTACTCATTCATTGAACTCCCATCAACTTGGCCCATGTCCCACGAAAGTAGAATAAAGTCCCAAGAGTCCTTTCTTCGAGCACTCCGTTACGATACAGCGAAATCAGTTTGAGTTTAAAGGGAAATACGCTGTCATCAGCCTAGTCCCTCTCGATCGACCAACGTTGTAGCGAGACGTCAAGCTGACTCCAAAATTTGACAGTACAGTACCAAAATATATTACAAAATATGTCGTAGACAAATTTAAATTACTTACTTTAGAAGGTCTCTGAGTTTTTCTGTGGAGACCATGTCGACAGCATCCTTGCGAATTTTTGTTGAATCTATGTGGCTGCTTTGCGAAGGAGTTGGCTGTAGCCTGGCTTTACAGCTACTCCCAGCCTTTCTTCCAATGAAGTACCCCATGACTATTCCAATAGCTAAGAACAGAATAATGCAAGTTACGACTACTATGACCAATAAACATCGGCCCCGGCGATGCTTTGGAGAAAACCTTTCCGTCGGCATGGATTCTTTTTCAGCTCCTTCGAGAATCATCGTAGTTCACCGCAGCAGAATTTAGCAAGAGTAAAGACGATCAACAACTATAATGAAAGAAAAACAGTTCAAACTTTTGTATTACTATTTAAAGAATTAGAATGACACTACCGGTGTGTCCAGTTAGATTTTGCAAGTTAATTGACGCGTATTCGACCCGTATAGCTCACATCAATCAAGTCGATAGCTAATTGCGGTAAAAATCAATACAAAGTCCCTGAAAGCTGACGTTCAGTTCCGTGCTGTGCTAAAAGATTCTAATGCACTTGACTGAAACAAACAAGCTCCTAGACGTGAATTGTTTTAGTTAAGTACACAGAGCGACAAAGCCCTATTTGCATCTTATCATGTAAAATAATTGTTCGTGGCTGGTTGTTCAATTATTTTAAAAACATGGCCTTATTTGTCTCTAGAAAGATTTTGGTATAAAGAAGATCAGTTAACAAAGATTTGCACTGTAACTCAGTAACCCCTCGTGAATAATAACTGTTGGATGTACGTCTGAAAAAATCGTCTTTGCTCACTGAAAGAGATCGCTGTCGGTTTGTGAACCGAGTCCCGGGGTTCAGTGTATTCTGGTTTCCGCCAGGACGACAGATTCTTAAGAGGATGTGAAAACAGTTGTGACAGACAGAATTAAAATTTAGTGTGGGCCCAGGTTTTAGAGGGTTCAGTTTTGGTAGTTTATCAGCGCTTTAAAAAATAACGTTCATTACCTTTGCTAGCAAAGAATGGACCATAAACAAAGAAAGAACTTAAGGTAAAAAAAGAAAAAAATTGAAACAAGAAATGTCCAAGCTGTCAAACGTGAATAAACAACAGTTATAGCGATATTGGCCGATCAGTACGTTGCCCAAAAGTCCATTATGGACATTATGGATATACTACAAGAAACTCTGCGGTAGTGTAGCTGCTCTCGTAAGCTTGTATTCCTATTTGTCGTCATTGCAGAAGCTTTTATTGTTTTGGGGCTAGGGGAATTGTTTCTGTTGTTTCTTCTATTGTCCACTCAAAGTTCATTATGTGAGACCTTACGAGAGCTGCTACATGACCCAAAATCTTTTGCGTTCACCCAATTCAACCGACAGCGTGAAACACTGAACTGTATTGATCTGTGTTGTCTAGATAGCAGAATCCCTGTAGGGAGGAACACCCCTTCAATTAGCTAGTAATTTTCCACTATAAATGGCTTGCGCAGGTGAACGTCTTGGCAAAAATTTTGCTGTTTAAATCTGGAAAAGAACCTGCTGTCTAACTGGCTTGTTACAGAGAGTGGGAAACCTCAGGGCTCTCTCCTCAAACCCAGCCCCGCGACGGCTCAGCACTAGTGCTTGTCTCACCATTTCAGTGGGGCCGAGCAGTGATGCGAGCTTTTTACCAGGATACCAGGTCCACGCTTTAAACTGCCACATTTGTTAAGTCTCCAACATTTTTATGCCTATAATGTTAGTATATTTTGCGAAACTACATTAACCTTCGACATAAGTCACTGTTCAAATGATCATGTTTTGCGCACAGTTTTGTTATCTCTCATCTCGCGGAATCCCCGACGTTCCTTGTAAACACAGATTTTATTTTTCTGTTCCGTGACAGGCTGTTTCCGCAAGTAATCTCAATAGATCATGAGCGTACCTGAAAATAAAAACTAATTAAATGACATCTCATTTTCAGCTGACGCTTGACATCTCCTTTCGCGAAGTCCTGGGCACGATAAGCGACGGCGATACTAGGAATCAGCGTTCATTTTCTTCGTGACAATTTCCATTTTCCGGTCTTCTAGTAGGATTTTTCATTTTAACAGTGTTAATTTTCTTCAAGGTAGGAAACATGGCTAGACAAATACCCCTAACATGTAGCGGACACACAAGACCAGTGGTTCATCTCTCTTTTTCTGATATAACTCCGTACGGATACTTCCTTATTAGCGCGTGTAAAGGTAAGAAGGATAGCCGGCCTAAGCTTAGGTGTCTCTGTAGTTTTGCGTCATTTTCCTCGACTGTCTCTATTGTATATCCTCTCTGATAAAACACTGGTCTTTTTATATGGTCTTGACAAAGCGTCATTGTATTTCACGGAGTGAGTAGAACGCATTTGGTTTTTAGGGAAGGGAATAGTCCTATCTTCTGGATCGCGCGCACTCCAGACATGTTAAAACATTCGATTTCGAAAGAAACTCGCGATCGCTCCTTGTAGCACTGAGATTTCTTCATAGCATGATTCTTAGTTCTGAGAAATTTGCACCCCGTTCACGAACAGAAATCAACCACAGAATGCTTGCAAGTGGATACGCAAAAGTATAAATGCCGTATTTTTCACGAATGCAGGCGTCTTCGATAAACGCCGGTCGTTTGACAGGCAGTTATCAATATTTCGAAGTACAACCGATTGATTGCATGCCTGTGAAAAGAAGAATCTCTCTTTGTAACTATGGTAGATGGTGTTGCCAGCCAGTTTGGCAATGAATTGCTTCAGTGTACTGATCACCCATATCAGTTTGGCGATTTTTGTGGAGGAGTTTAACTGTCTGAGATTTTTGGAATTATTTAATTTGTTATTGTTGCCTGCGAGATTTAAATGCAGCTGATTTTTTTCAGTGGAAAGCTCTCTTTTTCCACAAGGGGGAGGGACTTTTGTTCTCTCCTTTGTGTATTGATCAAATGAAAACATTAAATTTTCCCCCCTTCCCCGTGGGCATACCCAGCTGTGTCTGTGTTTGATACTGTGGTGGGGCATTTGACATCATACAGGAGGGGTAGAGGGGGATTTGAAAAAATTACCTTGTAATATGTTAAGCTAGAAAACATCAAACGAAAACAATGTTGTGACTCTCCAAAGAAGGCCTTGTTAAACATTGTGTTGTATTTGAAGGTAAATGTAAGCCTTTTTGGTTTTTGCTTGTGTATCCTACTCGTTAAGGGGCATTTGATCACTTAGTATGACCTTAAGGTGGTGTACTTTCCTAGTGGTTGGGAATTTGAACCACTGAAAATTCAAGATGTGTAATACCGGGGGAGCAGGGGGTGCACAGGTAGGAGTTTTGAATTGACTGGTAAATTATGTAGATATGTATGACACACAAATGACCAATGGTGTCTTAATACATATTGGGATGTTTATGGTTAAATGACTTGGATGAAAAGATCAAATAGACATGATTGTAAATATCATAATCATTTGCTGATATTGTAATCATTCAACTGAGTTATGTGTGGTTTCTGTAGATGGCAAACCTATGTTACGACAAGGTGATACAGGAGACTGGATTGGTACATTTGAGGGGCACAAAGGAGCAGTGTGGAGTGCAACGTTGACTGGAGATGCTGCAAAGGCTGCCACTGGAGCTGCAGACTTTACAGCGTATGTGGACATGTGTGGAGAGAATGGGGAATTGCATTTTATCAATTTTATGTGAATTAATTTTATTGTTATGGCTCGTCCTTCATGTCAACATCATTATCATCACCACCACCACCGCTATCATCATTTCTTGTTACACTGGTATTCATACAAGACAAGGCAAAATTTACTTAATAATTATAACAGTTGGCTAAATTGAAATAATTGTTAGAGAACACATTTGTTAAATAAATATTTGTACAGTCGAAAAAAAAAAGGCGCAGTATAAATTAATAAATTACTATTATTATTATTATTATTATTATTATTATTATTATTACTGAACTCTCAGGAACTGTGAACTCTCAGAGGAAACAAAAAATAGTTTGAAATAGTTGGGATTTGAAATAGCCGAGAGTAAATGACTGAAGGGCAAATCCAACAAAAATGGTTTTGAATTCAAAATAATGGAGAATTTGAAATAACTGAGTTGGAATTAGTGGGGTCGAACTGTATTTTTACATTTAAACCAAGGTGTGAGTCATATCTAATGAGCTGGTCATTCAATCAAGCAAGTTGTCATTTCTGAATGTATCCGTCAATCAGTTGCGTACTAGTTGGTCAGTTGGCTGCTTGGTTGACCCTGTATCTAACAGATGGAAATTAATGATTCTTTTCTAACTGTAGGAAAGTTTGGGATGCCCTTACAGGAGATGAAGTGAGGAGTTTACCACATAAACATATCGTTAAAATTGTGGATTTTTCTCCAGTAAGTATTTTGATATATGATTTTTAATAACAACATCATTGATACATGAAAATGACTGTGAATACTTGTACATAAATTAAGGGCCCATTAACTGATTCATGCATGCGCTTGCGTGTGTTGCTAGGGAGGTGAAATTTCTCTTCCGGTTGCTTACGTCAGCCTGAGGACGGAAAATAATAACAACTCAAAAACTTGCAAATTCGCGTACATTTTAGAACTTTTTCTATGCATTTCACAAAATACAAAGCAAAAAAAGTATAAGCAAAGACAAAATAAGAGAAAGACAGATAAACAAGAGCAATAGAAAGAGAAAAACTAACTCCATGTGGCTTTGTTTGATCTTACCGAAGTGCGCTGGTAGTGTAAATTGCGCATGCGCTGATAGGGTAACTTCCAATATCTATCAGGCACATTTCCGGTTTCTTTAAATGCTAAAGGAAACACGGTTTTTCATTAAATCCAGCCTTTTTCGACAAATTTCGATTACAGCCAATGTTGGAAACATAGCTATGCATTCCTTTTTCGAAATCATGCTTTTTTCAGAGAATTACAAATTTTTCAATAGTTTGAAATGCTTTCAAAATCTGACCTTTTAGAAATGAAACAAAATCGATGCATAGCATAATGAGGATTTAAATTAAAATATTAAATCAATGAAAAAAATCCCGATAAAGTAATTTGCCTGAGAGCCTTTTTTTTGTATTAGTCACATGACCATGGACGTGGCCTGATGATGTCATCACTAGTGTTACTGATCATGAAAAAGTTAAAACACATGAAATAACTCTGAACTAACTAAAAATGATGTAGTTATATGAGAATAAATTTTCCTTAGCAACAGCTCGAAAAGATCAGTTAATGGGCCCTTAAGTCAGTGGCTAACTAAGTTAACAGACATTTAGAGATCTGCATATATATTTTCAGTGGAGCTGTTTGATTTAGATTACTGTTAATATTTCAAGGATGTTAACTTTGTTTTTGTTAGGATGGTGAGAGGCTCCTTACAGCAAGTAATGAAAAGCTTATGAGAATATTTGATCTTCAAAGTGATAATGCAGGTAAGTTTGTTTCCTTTTATCAGTTAAGCAGCACTTAATTAAACAGATAATTAATTACAAACGTATTTCTGATGGTTTACATGAAATATTGTGCAGACTGACATCTGGTTCAAAGTTAGATATATCAGATTTTAAGAAATGTTGTGCTGCATGAGAGGGAGCAAAGAAATATTTTCTTGGTTTTAGTTGTCAAAAAAAGGTAAAAACGGCTGTGTCTGGTGCCCATTTAAGTGTAGAAAGAAATTAGATTTGACACCTATGCCACTGTACATGTACTGGCTTTGCTGGATCATTCCTACTATTTCTTTACTGTTTGTAAAACTAATGGCAGAAATATGTAAGACCGAACTTTTGATTAGTATAAAAGAGGTTATCACAGGTTTCCTAACTTCATAATTATTTTGTTAGTCACACAATTAACAAAATTGTATGAATTGAACCTTGTGTCATATAAAATTCAAGTGGTAATCAGACACTTAATTTCAAAATGGTTACACACTAAGGGTTTGCCCGTTTCTGTAAAATGCTCCACCCAGTCCAGTAATTGTTACCATAATTGGTATGCAGCTAGTGATTTGAGAATGAGCTCATTGACATGAAAGGTCAAATAGCTGCTAATTTTGTGTAAATATCTTTAGTTAGCTGCTTTGAACAAATATTTATTTTTCATTTGTCATTTCATTGTGAATTCAAGACAATGTATTTTAACATTTCTTAGAACCTGACTTGTTAAAAGGCTATACAGTTAATATCAGGGCTGCTTTGTGGAGTAAAGATGGCAAGTTTGTTTATAGTGGAGGAGAGGATAAAGCCATGAGGTAAATGTATGTAAAAGCTGAAAGTATCGAACTAATTAAAAACTTTTTAATTTGGTGACTTCACTCATGGCCTGGCACTTTACTTGGGATTCTGTAGCATAAATTGGCTTCAGGAGTATTGAAAATGACACTCGCTAACCCATTACAGTTTACTCCTCAGTAGTATTCTGTCAGGTTGTCACAACACTTTGCCAATACCCATTTATGCACTTTTTTCCAAACAATGCCAGCAGGGGCAAAAATAATACCCTATATGAGAATCAAGAACCTCAAAAACCATACTCTATCCCATGGGACACACCTATCTAGCCCATATGAGGCCTCCCCCCCTTTTGGGAGGGGGCAGGGGGTGCTATGAAGTTACCTAAAAGCAGTGACAAGAACACTTTGTCTTGACAACTGTTAGCTTCCCCATTCATTGTTATCTTAATTTTGGCTCATTTTGTGACAGGTTCCTCACAATTATATTCTGGAGATCCCGTAAGTTTTATATATCTATAGCAATCAAATCAAGTACCAGATGAGATCTTTTATTCAGTATTATACAAACTTCTCTTTTTATTGTAGGATTTGGGATACAAGAACTATGGGTGAAGTAAAGAAAGTTGATATACCACAGAGTGCCACAAGTATGCTTTTATGCAAGGATGACAATTTACTGATTGTCACTTATGCTAGAACTATCTCATTTTGGGATGCTGAAAGGTAAGGGGAAATGCTAATTTAGTTTAATTCTCACTGGCTGAACTAGAGAACATGTGTGCTAGTTCATGTAATCCAGTGTACTTGCATTTTCTATTTCTTTTTTAAAATTTTGCGGGAAAAAAAAACCACTTTAGTTAGTGTTTACTTTTGATTGATTATCAAAATGTAATTGATTTCTCTTTGCTTGTGCACCACTACATCATCAGCTTGCGCTATTTCTATGTTTCTATCAAGTTATAGAAACAAGTTATTTCAAACTAATCAGCACGCATGTTTTCTTTGGGCTATTTTCTAAACAAAGTTTTTGCTACTTACAGTAATGTTTCTCTCATTGCCCACCACTTTGTCAGGTTGCTCACCTGCATGTTTATATAGAATTACCTATGAAGTTGCTTGATTAAACCCTCACAGTGGATTTCCAAGAAATAATGAATTATTAAAACCCTCGTTTAGCCTGAATAAACTGCCTAGTCAAATATACACCGTGTCCACCAAGCCAAGTTTGAAATAATAATGGAAATAGAGCAGTGTTCTTACTAAAAGTACTGTAAGTTGCATTTGTGTGGCAGACTTGTGAGAACATCATCTAGATTTAAGCATCTATAGACTAGAACTTTTTCCGTGTTTACATAAGGTCGTCTATTACACACAAGGGGGATGGGAGATTTCAAGACAGTTCTACAAACCAGAGTCGCAGTCAAGGGTTTGCATAACTTTTGACTATTCTCCCAACCCCCCAAGTGTTGAGATGAGGCTGTGACAACATAGAAAAACTTCCCCCATTGCTTTCAAAATACAATATTTCTCAAAACACAGAAAGGTAACCATGTTACTTATAATAAGGTACTCTCATCTAAACACACCTATCGACCAATGAGGGCATGCATAGTGTCTAAGATATTTTATAAATAATTATATAATGCAGTTTTATATTGATTTTGCATATAGAAGAGATGCTTAGCTGACATTTGCGTTGTACTTGAGGTGTAAATCCTAGGTGCTGATTTCTTGTCTTGACTTAGACTGCACTTTGGTGTTATTTCTTGGCACATTTAATTTGATTAAGTTTTTGTTTAGAATGGAACCTATAAAGTCATTTGAGGCCCCAACACCAATATTTTCAGCTTCACTCCACCCGAGCAAGTCTTGTTTTGTAGCTGGAGGAGATGATTTCAAACTTTACAAGTTTGATTATGGAGATGGAAAAGAACTAGGTAAATTGATATGTATCATGTTTTATGTTTTCAAAATTAGCCTGCAGAGAGAACAAACAGACTGAGATATTGGTACTGTGTCGGCTGACATGTTGTTAGTGTGTTACTCAATGCATTGATGGTGTGTAGGCTGGTGTATTGGAAGTATGTTGGCCGACACATTGCTAGTGTCTCAGCTGATACGTCAGTAGAAATTATGTTTACCTAAGTTATTGATTTAGTAAAGCTGGTGAGGCATCACACTTACTGAAATGAGCTTCATCAAGTGAGATATTTTTTTTAGAATCATACAAAGGACATTTTGGCCCTGTCCACTGTGTAAGGTATTCTCCAGATGGTGAGCTGTACGCATCGGGATCTGAAGATGGAACACTGAGACTTTGGCAACACACTGTTGGCAAAACTTATGGACTGTGGCGGGCTGTTAACAATGGTGTTGCCACAGATGCAGCAAATTCATGATAACTTATTTATCATTGCAGTACCATAAATTACTTATTGTAATAATGACATCTGCAGTGCCAAAAACAAAATACCATTTTTTTCTAGTTAAGTGTAACTAATATGATTCCAAACAGTATATTTCTAGCAGAACATGTTAGAAAGAAAAGTTTTTGTCACAAACATATTACTTTCTGGTTTCTTGAAATATTCAAGACATGAAAAAAAAGTCCTTGGCTATGTGGTTTTATGTACATCTACATAATATGTTTTGGCTACAAGTGAGAACTTGTATGTTGACATCAGGATTATAGTGTAAATCATACTGGATGATGTATTTCACAAGTTTACAACTTCCAACCCTGCTGAGTAAGAACTGTCCAGAGAAGGAAAATGAAATTTCTGGTTCATTGTTATACATTAAGCAGATATTTATGTTTTCTATAATGTCTTGCAATGTAATGTATATAACATCTTCTGGTCAAAATAATGATATATACAACTGATCATATTATTATATTTATTGCAAGCACATCCAATATCCTAACAAGCACTATAATATATAGTAATAAAAAAATGTATGTAGACCAGTGAACCTTGATTGGGCCCTTCAGAGGTAAAAAGGACAAAAGACTGCTGGGTAGATGAATAGGCAAAGCTGAGAGGGGAGTAAAAAAAAAAAAACTGGTTCTCATCTACTTGCAATCATTCTTTTTATCATCCTCCAACAAAAAGAACCTGTTGATAGGCTAGGAGACCAGCATGGAGGATTGTATATTGACTGTGAGGCTTTCAATATAATGTACAGTAAACTAAACTGCAAGTCTCAAGGTCAGCGTTGAAATTCTCCTTGAGTTAGTTTGGTTACAAGTCAACTGAGATCTCTTTCATGAGATTTTATTTTAAACTCCCTTCACCTGCTAGTTAGTATTTGGAATTTGTCACATGAGAGTAAAAGCAAAGGTTACAATTAAAATAGCTGTTTGTAGCAGATTACGTGGATAAGGTAACAACACATATTTTGATCTAAGAATATATAACATAAGAATTAACCACATTCTGTTTTGTTAGTAGATTTCAACTGTAAATACATACAACTGTAACTTTTGTTTTCTATCTTTTATACACACTATCTTTGAGTGCTTGCCATTTTTTTATACATATTGTTTTCAGATACCCAGATACCAATAGTATCACTATGATAATTGAAAAAGTGTGAACACTTAATGTTTACCTTTCATGTTTATGTGCCATGACCATTCACAAATCAGATCAAACCACATGTACAATAATTTATTACAATTTTGTAGGGTCTTTTCATTGGTTTT
This sequence comes from Orbicella franksi, assembly GCF_964199315.1. Lineage (NCBI taxonomy): Eukaryota > Metazoa > Cnidaria > Anthozoa > Scleractinia > Merulinidae > Orbicella > Orbicella franksi. The sequence continues at coordinate 30,179,812 of NC_138146.1, forward strand.
CCCTTGTGGTACAAATATGTACTGTTAAATGTTTACCATGCCCATCCAAAGTAAATAAGTTCTTAAGGTTTACTTACATGTTGAATTTCAATGTTTTCTGGACGTGTTTTGGCAATATAAATCTTAACTTTCAACTTATAATATTAGGAACAAAACTTGTCTCTGTGGCCACTCAGGGTGGAAATATTTTCTTGTACAACTTATTTTTTATGATAACTGCAGAAATTCTTGCACGCTCATTGGCTAATTTTCATTGCCAATAAGCAGACAGACACATGAATTTATAGTTTATGTGATGCGTCAATGAGCGAG